>NC_047084.1:457688203-457998027 GCF_902459505.1 Geotrypetes seraphini
AACTACTGGGCGCTGATTAAGAGAACCCTGGACAATAACATAGTGTCCCCCTGGATCTGAGAGAACCCTAGATGCATGAAAAGACACCGATTTGCGGATCAGCAAGGCTACCCCAGCCCTAGTGTTAGAGGAGGAGGCCGAGTAACACTGCCCCACCCAGGATTGACACAATTTACCATGTTCCCGTTCATTGAGCTTAGTCTCCTGCAGACCCACTACATCAGCCTGATTTCTGGCTAGGCACTGTAAAATCTTAGTTCGCTTGATAGGAGAATTGATACCAGATACATTCCATGACACACACCTCAACCCCTTCTTAACAGACATAAGAAAGAAAAAAGAACCAGACATACCAGAAGAGAAAAAGGGCACAAAACAGCTGCCGAGGGTCCCAGCCCATCCCCCAGCAGCTCAGTCTCCACATCACCTCCGCACAGGAATCAACAACAAACACACAGGTCAGGAGCCTCCCCCCTCCCCCCCTCCAGAACTCCCCAGTTCCCCCTCCCACCCAACTCCCCCAACAAACCAAAACCCACAGCCTCAACACCCCCTTCACAAACCCTCCCAATCCCCCCCGCAACCAATCCCCCCTCCCATCCCCCCACCCCCCACTCCATGAACCCCCTCCCCCCTCCCATGCCCCCCAAGACACACCTTTCCACCACTCCAGGAGGGTATACCAATGGGCCCAAAGTACCCCCCCCCCTCCCCAGCCTCCAAAACAGCCACCAAGCCAGAGATATTCAATTTAAACTCACAAAAAGTGCCCAGGGGCTAAACAATATCATAAGACCAAAAGAAGAGGCATAAGCATACAGGACCCCGTTAGTCCAGAAGTCCACAAGGAGCCATAGTAAGGAACTGTACACAGTGGCCCAGAGCTCCCAAACGGTGATCCACAAACAGAGTACTTGCACAACAGGTGCTAAGAAACAGTGCAAGTAAGGCTCCCACCCGCTCCCACCAGGTGCCCCACATCATTCAAACTGAGGAAACCCAAAGCAGTATCATAGGGCATCAGGTGCCAGTCCCCAGATCAGGGTACCACTGAAGAACTTGCGCTCTGGCCGCCGCACTGGTGTCAAAGAGATGAGGTTGTCCATCATAGATCACCCGAAGCTTGACAGGAAACTGCAGCGTGAAGCGAAGCTTTTTCTCAGTAAGTTGCTTGCAGACAGACGAGAAACCTCTCCTCAGAGACGCCACCTGTGCCGAATAATCCTGAAAGATTAGAATACTTTGATTCTGGAATTTTAAATCCTTGCGCTGGCGATAATTTCGGAGAATAAGATCCTTAATGGCAAAGTTCAAAATGCGGAGAATCACCACACGCGGTCTGGTCGCTCCCTCCTGTCTTCTACCTAGCCGGTGTGCTCTTTCGATGCGCAAAGGTCCCAGTCCCCGCGTACTCATCAGCTCCGCCGCCAGCCAGGTCTCCAAAGTGGGAAGCAGGTCACCCTCCTGCACAGATTCAGGGACCCCCACCAGTCGCAGATTGTTCCGTCTAGAGCGATTTTCCATATCCTCCAGTTTTTCCTCACACTGTCCCACCTTGCATCGCAGCTGCTGAACCTCTGCCTGTAGTGCAACAACAGAGTCCTCCGCGGTTCCAACCCGCTGTTCCACCTCAGTTACCCGAGAGTTAAATTCTGCCACTGTTGTGGATAAGGCAGCCAGTGACTCCTGCACTTTGTCCAGGTACAACACTTTTGATAAAGGAGAAATTTTTCAAAAGAAAAAAGAGCCTTGAACAAGTAACTCAGCCAGGTAGGACTGGGAGTGGCTCTTCCCCCTTAAGGCAGCTGCCTTAAGGGGGAAGAGCCACTCCCAGTCCTACCTGGCTGAGTTACTTGTTCAAGGCTCTTTTTTCTTTTGAAAAATTTCTCCTTTATCAAAAGTGTTGTACCTATTAGGACCTCTGACGAAGGTTAGTCCGAAACACGGACCGTGTTGGGTCCCCTACCTGGTAAAAGGTTTTTATTCAAAAGATTTATTTGTCATAATAAAGACTGCCTTCATCGTGTACATTCACCTGCAGTTCTTTGGTTTCTATGTATGTACCAGCTACATTTTTATTTTGTTATGTTATTTGTTCATTCAAAATTCTCAATAAACAAATTGAACTAAAAAAAATAAAGTTTATCCTTTGCCATTTTCCCAGTTAATTGTTGAAGGGTTGATACTTCTTTGTTAATTAAATCAATTTTTTCACTTGTGTCTTTCTTTTCATGTTCTTTAGATTTTGTTAAGTCGTCAATTTTACTCACAACCATTGTAAATTCAGAAGAAGATTTCAATTCAACAGCTTCCAGTCTTTGTAGCATACACCAGATGCCATCCAGGGTTATCACCGCGGGAGGGGGAGAAAATATCTTTCCCTCTCCTTGAATAACTCGAAACTCAGCGGCTGGCAACAGCTCGGCTCTCTCTGCATGTGTCTGCAACAAGCCAACTGGGCTTGGAGACACTGCAATGTCACTGAAGTCTGACGCTGATCGCGGAGGAGGCAGGATAGACGGAGGAGGCAAAGAAATGTCAGGCCCAAAGGTTCCAGAGGCTCCTTCCTCTGAAGCCAAAGCAGGCGGCTCAACTCCGATAACAGATGGAGTGCTTGTTGTGAAAGAGTCCATCTTCAACTGTCCTGGCGTAGAGAGATTTGGCCGGACAGAAGCCTTCCTTTTCGGAGGCATAGATTAGCAGGTATAGAACGCCGATACCCACAGACAATTCTATAGAGGAAACAGGAAGGAAAAAGTACGACGCTCACAACAGCAACTAGCCCGCCGCCCCCACCAAAATTTTTAATCGCAATTAATGCAGAGGCAGACATACAACCCGGCATCTCGGTCTTCAGCTCCTCCCTGCCCCACAAACCTTGCCTTTCTGCCCAAACTGCACTGATAATGCTCCTTCCAGCTGATGCAGAGCTCCTTTCTTTTGCCACGGCCTACCCACCAGAAACAGAAAGTTACATCTGAGGAGGTGGTCCATAATAGAAGGAAGAAGGCTTGCACCAGCTGGTAGGAGCGTGTCAACGCTGCCAGGCAAAGCTAGGTTCACGGGGCAGGCATGGGGAGGGAGGTTGGAGATAGATACACCAAGCTGTATGTCTGTGTAGAATTTCCCTCAAGGAGGATGAAGTCCTGGTTCAAGGGCTGCCGTCACCGCCGAGACTTTTCTACATGGCCCTACTTTTCCGGCTTGCAATCAGTGTGGTGCCGGAAATCCTGTGCTGTTCTCACAAGACTTGAAAACAGGGCAGGATTTTAAAGACCACGTTGATCGCATGCTTTACATTAGCACTGTAGAGAAAAGCTGCAAAAGCAGGAAGAACCCTTCCAACAATGTTCTTTGTCGGCTAGAAGAGACGGAGTTCAGGGACAGAAGATAAGGTAAAAAAGGTACTGGGAGAACAAGGGGTTAAGAAAAATGGGAGAGGGAGGACTAGTTAAATGCAGCTTGCACAGAACAGGAGATAATCTAGAGGTGCAAGAGGTAAGGGAATTGTGTGTGTTGCGGGGGGGGGGGAGGGAAGATCTGGGAAAGGAGGAAAGGAGATTGTGTAAGGGAGAGGGTGCTGGAGACAACATGGGAAATTATGTGGGAAGAATTGAGAGAGGTATGTGCCGTGGCTGGAAGGGGTGGAGCCTCAGTGACCCCCATCCCTAAGATTGCCCTGTATGAGTGTCAGTACCTTTCCCCCCCTCAAAAAAAAAAAAAAAAAAAAGCACTGGAATTTTGAAAACAGCACAGAATAGAATAGATTTTGAAGGTAGCATCCTTCTTCCTAAAGAAGACCCAGGTTACAGTTCCTGCGGGGGAGCCGGTGCCGGGATGCGGTGGTTAGACGGAGCAGCTGCAGAATAAGGAGGGTGGCCGGCTGTGCAGCCCCTTGGGACGTGCACCCGGGGCGGACCTCCCCCCCTTGGTAGAAACATAGAAACATAGAAATAGACGGCAGATAAGGGCCCACGGCCCATCTAGTCTGCCCACCTTAATGTCCCTCCCCTACCTTTGCCCTGTGAATAGATCCCATGTGCCGATCCCATTTGGCCTTAAAATCAGGCACGCTGCTGGCCTCAATCACCTGTAGTGGAAGACTATTCCAGCGATCAACCACTCTTTCAGTGAAAAAGAATTTCCTGGTGTCACCTCGTAGTTTCCCGCCCCTGATTTTCAACGGATGCCCTCTTGTTGTCGTGGGACCCTTGAAAAAGAAGATATCTTCCTCCGCCTCGATGCGGCCCGTAAGATACTTGAACGTCTCGATCATGTCCCCCCCTCTCTGCGTTCCTTGAGCGAGTATAGCTGTAATTTGTCAAGCCGTTTTTCGTATGGTAGATCCTTGAGTCCCGAGACCATCCGGGTGGCCATTCTTTGCACCGACTCCAGTCTCAGCACATCCTTGCGATAATGCGGCCTCCAGAATTGCACACAGTATTCCAGGTGGGGCCTCACCATGGATCTATACAATGGCATAATGACTTCCGCCTTACGACTGACGAAACCCCTTCGTATGCAGCCCATGATTTGTCTTGCCTTGGACGAAGCCTGCTCCACTTGATTGGCAGACTTCATGTCCTCACTGACGATTACCCCCAAGTCTCATTCTGCTACCGTTTTTGCTAGGATCTCGCCATTAAGGGTATAAGACTTGCATGGATTCTGGCTGCCCAGGTGCATAACTTTGCATTTTTTGGCATTGAAGTTGAGTTGCCATGTCCTAGACCATCGCTCCAGTAGGAGTAGGTCGTGCATCATGTTGTCGGGCACTGAATCTTCGTCTGTTGTGCATTTGCCCACTATATTACTCAGTTTGGCGTCATCGGCGAATAATGTTATTTTACCTCGAAGCCCTTCTGCCAAGTCTCTTATAAAGATGTTGAATAGGATTGGGCCCAAGACTGAGCCCTGTGGTACTCCACTAATCACCTCCGTCATTTCGGAGGGGGTGCCGTTCACCACCACCCTTTGGAGCCTACCTCCAAGCCAGCTCCCAACCCATTTCGTCAATGTGTCACCTAATCCTATAGAACTCATCTTGCTCAGTAACCTGCGGTGTGGTACGCTATCGAATGCTTTGCTAAAGTCCAGGTACACGATGTCCAGGGACTCCCCAATATCCAGCTTCCCCGTTACCCAGTCAAAGAAGCTGATCAGGTTGGATTGGCAGGATTTCCCCTTAGTAAATCCATGTTGTCGGGGATCCCGTAGATTCTCCTCATCCAGGATCTTATCTAATTGGTATTTGATTAGAGTTTCCATTAGTTTGCTCACTATCGATGTTAGACTCACTGGTCTGTAGTTTGCTGTCTCCATCTTTGAGCCTTTCTTGTGGAGTGGAGTTGGTCCTCCAGTCCAATGGGACGCTGCCTGTACTAAGGGAGAGGTTGAAGAGCGCGGACAGTGGCTCCGCCAAGACATCACTCAGCTCCCTAAGCACCCTGGGGTGCAGGTTGTCCGGCCCCATTGCCTTGCTAACCTTGAGCCTTGACAGCTCACCGTAGACACTGCTGGGTGTAAACTCAAAGTTACTAAACGGGTCAACTGAGCCAACCCTTGTCTGTAGCTGAGGGCCGAGCCCTGGCGCTTCTCGGGTGAAGACTGAGCAGAAGTATTCATTTAATAGTTGGGCTTTTTCCGAATCCTTTTCCACATAGTCTCCGTCTGGTTTCCTAAGACGTACAATCCCGCCTGAGTTTTTTCTTCTATCACTGATATACCTGAAGAAGGATTTATCTCCCTTCTGGATGTTCTTTGCTAGAGACTCCTCCATGAGGAATTTAGCCTCCCTGACTGCTGTTTTGACGGCTTTTGATTTGGCCAGGTAGTCTGCTCTAGAGTCCTGCTTCCCTGATTGTTTGTAAGAGATGAATGCTTTTTTCTTCTCCTTGATCAGGTCTGAGATCTCCGCAGTAAACCACTGTGGCTTATTGTTCCTTCGCCGTTTACTTACTGATTTTACATAGCGGTTTGTTGCTTCTTGTATGGTTGCTTTCAAAGTCGACCACATGTCTTCCACATTATCGGTTTCTTCTTGGCTTTGTAGCGCCTGGTGAACGAAGTCTCCCATTTCTTTGAAATTTGTGTCCTTGAATTTGAGGACTTTGGTTAGTGTAGTAGATTTAGTGAAACCTTTCCTGATATTGAACCATACCATGTTGTGGTCACTGGAGGCCAATGTGTCGCCCACCGAGACCTCTGTGACACTTTCTCCATTGGTAAGTATCAGGTCCAGTATTGCCTGATCCCTTGTCGGTTCCAACACCAGTTGCCTGAGGCTTGCTCCTTTCATAGAGTTTAATAGCCTCCTGCTGCTGCCGGAAGCAGAGGTAAGTGTAACCCAATCCACATCAGGCATGTTGAAGTCACCTAGCAATACTGTGTCCCCACGCAAAGTGATATTTTCTATATCTTCGATTATTTCCATATCCAGGTCATCCTGTTGTCTTGGGGGTCTGTAAATTACGCCAAGATACAAGCATTTGTCCTTCCCTCTGGCCAAATTAACCCAAAGGGATTCCCCAGTATACTGGACATCTGAGATTCTCGTGACCTTAATGTCATCTTTAGTATATAATGCTACACCCCCTCCCTTCCTACCCTCTCTGTCCCGGCAAAGCAAGTTGTAACCTGGTATGACCATGTCCCACCCGTGGGAGTCTGTGAGCCAGGTTTCGGATATCGCCACCACATCCAGGTCGGCATTCCTTATTTCTGTTTCCAATTCCAGGATCTTGTTTCCTAAACTGTGTGCGTTGACGTACATAGCCCTCCATGTTATATTTTTGTTATGTCTCAATGGGGATATTCCTGTTTGAGCTATTTGAACACCTTTAGCATTGTTTGTGTTATTTGTGCTTTCCTGAGGCTCAGAACCACAATGTGTACTCCCCATATACCCAGAACTACAGTGTGTACTCCCCCTAGACCCGGAATTACAATGTGACCCATAAATATGATGTGACCCTACTCCCGACACCCCTGACCCAGAATTTCGGTGTCTACTTTCCTCAGCCTCATAAATGTATTGGCATTTTAGTTCGCCTGGTATGTTGTTTGTGCCTGTACCCTCCCCCGACTTACCTAGTTTAAAGCCCTGTGGAGTAGGCGGGCTAGGCGGTGTCCAAGGACATTCTTCCCTCTTCTGGTTAGGTGTAGCCCGTCGTGTCCCTGTAGTCCTTGCAATGCTTCTCCATGGTGCAGAAACCCAAAGTTCATCTCCTTGCACCATCCTCGCAGCCAGTCGTTCGCCCTTTGTATTCGATCCTCTCTGGCTCTGCCCTTGCCCCTCACTGGGAGAATCGAGGAGAAGACTACCTGCGCATCCATCCTCCTCAGCTTCTCCCCCAGGGCCCTGAAGTCTTCAGGGATGCTGTCCGGGCTGCTCCTTGCGGTGTCGTTGGTTCCGACGTGGATTAGAACCATGGGGAAGTGGTCTCGGGGCTTGATGAGTCTGTCAATGCAAGCAGTGACATCCCGGATCCTGGCCCCTGGCAAACAGCAGACCTCTCTTGATTGTAGGTCTGGTCTGCAGATTGGTCCCTCGGTGCCCCTCAGCAGCGAATCTCCGATGACCACCACTCTGCGCTTCTTAGGGGTGGGCTGTACTGTTGATTCCGGAGTTGGAACCGTCTGCTGAACAACTACTTGTAGCTCTTTCTCCGGACCTTCCTGTAGCAGCTGATATCTGTTCCTTAGGGCGATATGAGGTGTCGATGTTGAGCTGTCCTGTATGGGGGAAAAAGAGACAGAGTTAGGTCCTCTGCATTTTCTTGTGGAGGAAGTCACCAACTGCCAGGAGTCAGCGTCTCCAACCACTTCCTGCATTCCGGTAGTTTGTTTCAAGGTGGCCGTTTTGGATGCTATGGGTGTTCCCAGGGTGGTCTTGTCAGGTTCCTGTTCAGCGATCTGAGACAGCTCCTGGATGACTCCATCGATGAAGGTCTCGTCATCTCGGATGCTCCTTAAGCGCTGAACCTCCTCTCTCAGGCTCTTTAGCTCCATCAAAAGGCTTTCGTCCGGTTGAACCATTACTTCTGTCTGCGTTGAGACTGTAGACATCTTTGAGGGGATGGCCTCGGTCTGTACAGAGACCTCTGCCCTCCGTCCTGGTTCTCCTTCCATCTGTACTCGGACCATAGCCATCCCCTGGGTGCTCTCGGTGACTGAACTGCCTGTTTTGATTGAAGTCTTGCTGCTTCTAGTCCTACCTGCCATTACAAAGGTTTATTGTTATTATTTCTTAATTTAAAATTTTTTTTAAACACTGATAGGTGTCTAAGGCCCCCATAGGGGTCAGAGACCGGGATCTATACCAGGGGTGTTCCCAGGACACAAGAGTAGGATCTCCCACCAAAGGGCTATATAACGCTGGTGTGTGAGCTGCCTTGTTGTAGGTGTCCTCTGTATTTCATATCGACCCACTTCAGCTAATCGAGTAAACCATTGAGGGTAGGTAGCTACCTTGTCAGACACCCAATGTTGTAACAGAAGCTTTTTCGCCACCAAGACGGCCATGTATGGCCTCATCCCTTCTGATATGAATTCCTGTTTGAGAGGTAGAACTGGCATCATCAGTAGTATGGCCTAGACAGCAACTTTCTGACTTTATGCCACCTTTTTTTCAGTAGGAAGTAGCTTGACTGGCAGGGGCTATAAAAAACTGCACCTCTGACCTCAGGAGGAAAATGGTGCTGTTGGACTGGAAGAGGGTAGGGGGCATCCACAAGTTTGCCCAGGACCCTAGATGGTTAAAGGAACCCTGTGATCTGAAGGAATGGTTACTTTCTGTGGCCAAACAATAATGATATTTGTCAGTGGGCCACACATACAGTAGTGGAAGTAATGGCCATGCATATTTTCCTGATGCATATGCATTAAGAATATTATGAAAACCTGGTCTGGAAGTCTGGAAGTGAAGACTAAGGCACTAGTGGCTTGTTTCCTACTCTAGCTTCCATGGCATGGGTGACCAATTAGAATGAGACAGCAGTTCTGAGGATACGGCAGAGTGGGAAGGCAGCATGAAGATTCTTTGGGCCTGTGGTAGTCACTGGAGTTGCATAGTGAGAAACAGAGTTGATTGAAGGCTGGAGCTAGGGATAAATCCTGAGGAGATCTGGCAGGGCAGAAGACAGGTGAAAGGAGTTTGTGTTTTGGGGATGGCAAGGCAGGTTAGTTACGCAGTGGGTTGGAAAGGCCCAAAGAGTGGTGATGGCAGACAGTTGGGGGGGGAGGAGAAGGGCAGGAATGGCCTGACAGAACAATTTTCTCAGGCTTGTTTGAGAAAGGTAGTCTAGTCCTACCTCAGTGTTTGTCACACTTTCTCAAAAACAACTCTGTTTAGTTTTCAACTATCCATAGCAGCCTTCCCCTAAAATTTCCAGGATTTCCATGTGTAAATACTTAGATTGACATTCTTGTTAACCAAGTTTCAGTTCAACCCTCTCTCAACCGGGAATCGAGGGAATAAATAATAAAATTCTATTAACCTTTTCTATAGACCACCACAGTTTGATCCCTGAAGAGGCCTCTGATTTCTCCCTGCCCTTCTTTTCTTTGTGTTTCTGACAGGAGATGCTGGATTCATACCAGGCCCGAATTACCAAGCTTGAGCAGCAGCAAAGCACCAGCCTGGACTCATCAGAAAGATTGAGTACGCGGAGGCTCCTCAGCAAACTGATAAAACTTTTATTTGCCATTCTCACGATCCTTGTCATCTGCGTCTCTACCATGAGTGCATGTATTTTTCCCCTAGTTAAAACACGCTTGCGCATTGGCATTACTCTGGCCACACTGGTGCTGTGGGCTGTGCTTTGGTATCACTGGGACTATGTGCTCCAAGTCCTGTGGGATTCCTGGTTCATAACCTAAGCTGGATTCTGTGGACTGGAAGATCCTCAGCTCCATCCCCTTTAACTGACACCGCTGAAAGAGAAAGCCAAAGAAAAATCAGCTGCTCTTCTTATTCTCCTACTACTACTGCCTTTGCCAGCACCAAAAGCAGCATCTCCATCACATCTCTGGGCCGGGATGGTCCACTTACCCACAGTGACTGCATTATTACTTTTCTCTCTCTCTGGTTTCCTAGATTCTAGAGACCTTGAAAACACTGAAAGAAGGTGCAACGTGAAATCCTGGTTTCTGTTGGGCTTACTTTTCTTTTTGCTATAGAATGATTGAGTTTCTTTCCTGTCTTTTGATTTTCTATATAATTGTATTATTATGTGAACCGCTTTGAGTTGCTTGACAGAAAGAGGCAGTATAACAAATTCCTAATAAACAATAACACTATATAGAGTCACAGAAATCTTTGCAAGCTATGAAGCTTATTTTTGAGGCTCTATTCATGTTTTGGACAGCTGAAAATCAGTATTTAGACTTCCATATTGCATGACATCCAAATATCAATGTTATAAAATCAGAGTAAGGACATCTTAAAGTGCTGTATGTCCATATAGAAAAAGGGTGTGGTCTGAGTGGGACTAGGGAGGAGCCAAAAGATGGATATCCTGCTTCTTGTGACCCTGGGCAAGACGCTTAATCCTCCATTGCCCCAGATACAAAATAGGTACACGCCCTTTGCCTTCCCCTGTATTTTTTTGGTGCTCTCTCTGATTTCACTTCCTAGGAAGTGATGTCAGAGAGAGCATCAAAAAGGTACGGGGAAGGCAAGGGGCGTGCATGGCAAGGAGAGGAGCATGGAGCGAGCGGGTGAGTGAGCAGGCGGGTGAGCAGGGGGGGAGCAGAGAGGAGGAGATGTCCTGCCACACCCATAGGAAGACCGCGCACAGGGCGGACCACACACCCCTTACTACATCACTGAGGATCAAGAAGCGTGCTTGTGTCCAATGTTTGAGGTGTTTTGTTCTCTGTCTTTGATGGCTGGAGGTGGCAGGGCGGGTGTTCAATAGTATTAAGCTGTCTAATGCAAGGAGGTTTAACTTGGACCATACACTGCTCAAACTAGATTGTTAGGTGATGATGTTGTAAATAGATGATTATTAGTATGACCAAAATTCAGGTCCTCTATAGATCAATAAAACAATTTAAACAAAGGCCTTTGTAAGACTGAGACTAGAAGAATCTACCCTACCTTACCGATGACTCTAAAGTTAAAGAACGCAGGGAGGGGATGGTTTGATATCTTGGACACCCTATAAATGAGGATGTAGTTAACATGTAGCAGCATCTGAATGATCTCATGGGTTTTACTTGCAGGCAGCTCATATGAAGCAAAAGACCTGATATGATCATAATGTCTGAAGCACAGTGGGATAGATTTAAGAAAAGACACCTAAAATTAGGTGCTGGGACACAGTGCACTAGGTGAAGATTCTCTAATGACAATTGTGTAAAACCACATATATGTATCACACTGCGTGGAGATACAGTGCTGGTGGGAGACTTTAATATGCCCAATGTGGACTGGAACAAACCTTGCGCTACAACCAGCAGCAGCAAGAGGCTACTTGCTTCCATGCAAGGAGCACACCTCAAGCAGATGGTATTGGAACCCACCAGGGACCAGGCAATCCTGGACCTGTTGCTCACCAAGGAAGACAGTGTTACAGAGGTATCGGTGGGAGACACCTTGGCATCCAGCGACCACAACATGGTTTGGTTCCACCTCAAGAAAGGATTCACTAGGCCAAACACATTGACCAAGGTCCTAAATTTTAAGGGAACTAACTTTCAGGGTATGGGGGACTATGTCTACAAAGTGCTGCAAAACCAGAGCACAACAGACAATGTGGAGGAACTATAGTCGACTCTGAAATCTACCCTGCAAGGAGCAACAAACATATACATCAAAACCAAGAGCAAGCGACGCAGAAAAAATAGACCACAGTGGTTCTCCACAGAGATCTCAGAACTAGTAAAGCAAAAAAGAAAAGCTTTTGTAAACTATAAACAATCACAATGACCGGAAGCTAAGGAAACCTATCTGGCCAAATCCAGAAAAGTCAAAACGATAGTCAGAGAGGCCAAACTCCGGATGGAAGAAAACATAGCTAGGCAGGTAAAGAACGGAGAGAAATCCTTTTTTAAATATGTTAGCGACAGGAAGAAGAACACAGGCGGTATTTGGCGCCTAAAGAAAGCTGATGGCAACTTTACAGATTCGGACGCAGACAACTACTTCTGCTCAGTCTTCACCTGCGAAGCACCGGGATCCGGTCCTCATCTACAGACAAAGGGGAATTTGGGGGATCCATGTCAGGACATGGAATTTACTGCGAGTGAAGTCTACCAAGAACTATCAAAATTAAAAGTAAACAAAGCTATGGGCCCGGACGATCTACACCCTAGAGCAGTGATGGCTAACCTTTTTGAGCCCGAGTGCCCAAACTGCCGCACAAAACCAAAGAATTTCCTCAAAGTGCCAGCACGTCAATTAAACCTTAATAACAAGATTTTAGTATCTAAAAACTCTTTATAAAGTTTCCTGAACTATGTAACATCATTTTTAAAGGTTGGAATCTTTGTATTGTCAGAGAATCAATTTGATTCACAATCCTTTGGTTTTCATTTCAATTTATTGGCAATTTATAATGTTTTAATGATTTCATACAATTTAATGAATTTAAGAAGAATTTGATTCAGTTACACAATATATTTTAAATGTATTATTCACATAACATGTCAAATGTATCCTGAGTAAAAAAAAAGATAAACTTCTTAAAACTGTTAACTGTGTCAAGACTCGGTGTGTATTCCCAAAGAGTCTATACATGTTTTTTTGTAAAATTTACAATCAAATTAGAAAATAGTTAAATCATTACATTTCTAATAATATGATGTAAAGAAAACAAAAGAGCTTTCAATTAAACCAACCGTTTTTATTGGAAATTCCAGATTGGAATACAACAGGGCCATGTAAAGTCCCTTTTTTAAATAACATCTTTAAATAATATTTAAATAACTTAGAAAGTGTCTTAACTGCAAACAGAAAACACTACTTCAAGTAAACATATGCATTGGGCATGCTCTGAAAAAAATTAATGTGATTTTTGTTGTTGCATGCATGCTGATAACTTGTCAATCCTTGGCTCATAGTGCGTTAATTTCAGAGCAACACATGCAGCACTCATGTCATCCGTTAATCTGTTTCTAGCATCAGATTTTATATGATTCAAAGCCGAAAACAGCTGCTCACAAGCATAGGATGACCCAAACAAAGTAAGAAGAGCAATCCCAAGTGCTTTCATGGACTTAAAATTGTCTGGCAGAGAATTCCATGCTTTTAGGATTTCATTTTCAGAACTGCTAGCAGTGATTTAATTTGTCACCCTTTCACACTCAATACGTTCATGAGCTGCACGCAGGTCATTGAATTTACTTTTCCAGATAGAGCTTTCTTGAAATTCCAGTAGCTCCATTTCCAAATTTTGAATATCCAACCACTGTAAGCAGGAAAGATCAAGATTTTCAAATGTGGACTTTTCTGGGGAAGTTTTAAATGAAAGGGTTGTCTCCATCTTACGGAACTGAGAAAATCTTTTACTAAAATTCTCCTTTGCTTCGGCTACAATGGTGGAATATGCTTTGTGGATTTCCTGGTGTTTTTTATGACTGTCCACAAATGTTGTAGAATTATCCAAATGTATTTTTAGGTTGGGAAAATATTTTAGCTGTCCACTCTCAAGGTCTTTTTCAAAAACATGCAATTTTCTCTCAAAAGCTTTGATGTCACTAAACATGCTTTCTGCTGTTTTTCCCATGCCTTGTAATTTTTTGTTTAGTACATTAAAGTGGTTAGTAAAATCTGTAAAGAACATGAGGTTGGTAAGCCAGGCCATGTTGGTGAGTTGAGGATAGTCTTCCCCCTTTTCGTTCATAAATAGCCTAACTTCTTCCAAGCAGGCCAAAAATCTCTCTAACACTCGTCCTCTGCTCAGCCACTGGACATTATTGTACATCAGTAAAGTGTTATATTGTGCCTGAACCTCATCAAGAAGGGCTTGAAATTGTCAAAAATTAAGAGCACGTGCCATGATGAAGTTCACCATTTTTGTTACATCTTTGAGGACATCGTCAAGTTTTTTGCTGCTTTCTTTGGTGCAGAGAGCCTCTTGATGTATTATGCAGTGAAATTGAATCAGTGGATGTTTTGCTTCCTTAGCAAAGAAATGAATGAATCCTGATGTTGTCCCCACCATGCTAGGTGCTCCATCGCTAGTAACTGAAACCACTTTTTCTGGACTTATGTCTAGTGATGAAAAAGCCTCCATCACAGCATTGTGGATATCTATCCCTTGTGTTCTTCCAGGCAAAGACAGCAGTTTTACCAGCTCTTCTCTCATGATGTCACCAGTAGCATAACGCAAAATGAGCGCTAGTCTTGCATGGTTAGTAATATCTGTACTTTCATCCAAGCACATGGAGTAGAAGGGTGCTTTTTGTAAGTCGCAAGTAAGCTATTGACTAACATCAGCAGCCATTCGCAGAACCCTATCTTTTGCAGTATTTCTGCTTAGCGGCATCTCAGAGATGCGCTGCACAATTTTATCCTTGTTTTGGAAATCATGGAAGAGTGAATTACTCCCAGCCAAAATTGCCTCTTTGATAAAATCTCCATCAGAGAGGGGCTTACCATGTTTTGCCATGCACAGTGAAATTTGAAAGCTGGCAACTGTAAGATGATTAGTTTTTGAAAGATAGTTGTTAAAACTAAGAGACTGGGAGTGATATTTCTTTAATTTTCCTACAAGGAACTCTTTTCTTTGAGCTAAACCAAGTTCAGCAACACTGTTATGGTTGGTCTCAAAGTGACGTTTGACATTTGATGTGCGAGACACAACACTTTCATTACACATAATACACAATGCTTTCCCACTGCGTTCAATCACTCCATATGTCTCTGTCCAGGCCTCTTGGAATGGTCTTCCACTATCTTTTTTTGCTGTACTCATTTTTTTTGTTCAAGACTTCAAGTCTACAAAAAGATAAAATTTGTATAATAAAAAAAATCTAATGAAGTGCTATATACAAATCCGTCCCCATAAAAAAATATGTGATTGGGGAATTTTACTAATTGTAGACATCCGTTTTGGTCAAAAAATATACTGTCCGGGTGAAAACCGGACTTGTGCAACCTGAGTGTATGGGAAAAGGACTTTTATTTTTCATTATTGGAGCCTTTGTTATTTTATTATGATGTTTACAAAAGCACTGTGAAGGGGCACATATACACTTTACTGTTTTTTGCTATATTGAGTTTTCCATAAGGTACAGCGCAGAGGATTAGTGTGTTGGTTGTTCACAGAGAGCCCAGCCCTCCTCTCAGCTTACTGAACTTCTCTATGCAATCATCATAAGCAGCTTTTTTATTTCCTCAAATTTAGCATGTCCCCCATGGAAGATACAGAGGTTTTTACAGAGGAGCACATTATTAGACACATTAACATCCCCCCATATCCTCACCTCTCTAGCATGGGAGCACTAGGAACTGTTCCTGATTACAGATGTCACATGTGGAGTCACACTACAGCCTCACTGAGTTCCTGTGATAGACTCAGTGTGAAGCTTCTCTTCCTCCCCCCACTTCCCCCTCACACACTGCCTGGCTCATAGGATACTAAGGGGAAGACAGGCAGGCTAAACATCCACTCACAGGACTGCAGCCAGCACAGGAGGATGGGCCTCGGCCCACTGGGACAA
Source organism: Geotrypetes seraphini (assembly GCF_902459505.1). Lineage (NCBI taxonomy): Eukaryota > Metazoa > Chordata > Amphibia > Gymnophiona > Dermophiidae > Geotrypetes > Geotrypetes seraphini. Next base: position 457,703,873 of record NC_047084.1, read on the forward strand.
TGCCCGGTCCTCCCAATGGCCAGTCCGGCCCTGTTGCCAGGTGAGCTGCAAAGCAGACACCGGCACACTCGCCTCCCACCGCGCATCTTAATTGCGGACTAGAGAGTTGCACGGGGACAGAAATCCCACCCGTCCCCGCCAAAGTCTCACCCGTCCCCGTGAGAAATCCCACCCGTCCCCACCCGTCCCCGTGAGGAATGTCCTCCGTCCCCGCCCGACCCCGTGAGGAATCCCCTCCGTCCCCGCCCGTCCCTATAAACTTCAGAAATAGTTATTTCATTTAATTATGCTACTGAATTAAAGGCTCTGGTAGAAACCCATTTACAAATAAGCAAAAAGACTTTATTAATTTGGAAATATTAATTGGGAAGAATACACACTTTGTAAACGGGTTTCTACCAGAGCCTCTTTTGTTTATAAATTTTTATCAACACAACTAATATACTACTTTATCCTGAAGCAAAAAAAAAAGAAATAGAATTCTTTTCCTACCTTTGTTGCCTGGTTTCTGCTTTCCTCATGTTCTCATTCAGTTCCTTCCATCCACTGTCTCTCTTCCTTCTGCGTCTTCCATTTGCTCTGTTACTGTGCCTCTCCCTTTCTCCCCCCTTCCAAATTGGTCTGGCACCCATCTTCTTCCCTCCGCTCCCCCCATAGTCTGGCATCTCTGTCTTCTTCCCTGCCAGTATCTTCTCCCCACTCTCTCTTCCCCATTTCCTTTCAGTGTCCTTCTCCCCCCCATCTTCCCCATGTCCTGTCAGCGTCCTTCTCCCCCCTCTGTCTTCCCCCATGGCCTTTCAGCGTCCTTCTCCACCCCCCGTCTTCCCCATGGCCTTTCAGCGTCCTTCTCCACCCCCCATCTTCCCCATGTCCTTTCAGCGTCCTTCTCCACCCCTTTGTCTTCCCCATGTGCTTTCAGCGTCCTTCTCCCCCCTCCGTCTTCCCCATGTCCTGTCAGCGTCCTTCTCCCCCTTCTGTCTTCCACATATGCTTTCAGTGTCCTTCTCCCCCCTTTGTCTTCCCCATGTCCTTTCAGCGTCCTTCTCCCTCTCTCTCTTCCCCATGGCCTTTCAGCGTCCTTCTCCACCCCGCCGTCTTCCCCATGTCCTTTCAGCGTCCTTCTCACCCCTTTCTCTTTCTCATGTGCTTTCAGCGTCCTTCTCCCCCCCCGTCTTCCCCATGTCCTGTCAGCGTCCTTCTCCCCCTTCTGTCTTCCACAAATGCTTTCAAATGTCCTTCCCCCCCCCCGTCTTCCCCATGGCCTTTCAGCGTCCTTCTCCACCCCTTTGTCTTCCCCAGTTCTTTCAGCGTCCTTCTCCCCCCTCCTTCTCTCCCGCCCCGGGTGCAGCACAGCCGGCCAGGTCCCCTTACTTTTGTGGCGCTTCCCCGACCAACAGACCGACAACAGCCCTGGTCTGACAAACCTCCCTGCCCTTAACCGCAAATCTAAATTTCCTTCTTACAGCTGCTGTAAGAAGGTAATTTAGATTCGCAGTTAAGGGCAGGGAGGTTTGTCGGACCAGGGCTGTTGTCGGTCGGTCGAGTTAGCGCCACAAAATTAAGGGGACCTGGCCGGCTGTGCTGCACATGGGGCGGGGCGGGGCGGACCGCCCCCTCCCTTGGTAGCCACTTGAGCCGCGAGGCTACTCCTCCTTACCTACCCTGCCTGCAGTACAGAGCCGAACGGAAGTCTTCCCGATGTCAACGCTGACGTCGGAGGGAGGGAGGGCTTTGTTTAAGCCCTCTCTCCCCTCCGACATCAGCGCTGACGTCGGGAAGACTTCCGTTCGGCTCTGTGCTGCAAGCAGAGCAGGTAGGGAGAAAAGCCACGCGACTTAGTACATCCAGCCCCGCAGGAACCCTGCGACCATCGGAGGCGTCCCAACGGGATCCCCACGACCCTAGGGGGCATCCCCACGGGATCCCCATGACCCGTGCAGCTCTCTTTTGCGGACCTTCCCGCGTGCCAGCTGCAAGGCCTTCGCGTGCCACAGCTGGCACGCGTGCCATAGGTTCGCCATCGCTGCCCTAGAGTACTTCGAGAACTGAGTGATATCCTGGCAGAGCCGTTAGCTGTGCTTTTCAATCTTTTCTTAAGCGAGGGAAAAGTTCCCCTGGACTGGAAAACTGCCAATGTTATCCCGCTCCACAAAAAGGGATGCAGGTCAGAGGCTGAAAATTATAGACCGGTGAGTCTCACATCGATAGTGAGTAAACTCATGGAGAAATTGATCAAGAACAGATTGGACACATTTCTGGATGATGAAAGATTAAGGGATCCCCACCAGCATGGCTTTACAAAGGGAAGGTCTTGTCAATCCAACCTGATAAGCTTCTTTGACTGGGTAACAAAAAAGCTGGATGAGAGTGAGTCCCTGGATGTTGTGTATTTAGACTTTAGCAAGGCTTTTGATAGTGTTCCACACCATAGGTTATTGAACAAGATGAACTCATTAGGACTAGGAAAAACACTGACAGCATGGGTACAAGACTGGCTTAGCGGCAGACTTCAAAGAGTAATGGTGAACGGTATTCCCTCAAAAACATCAAAAGTGACCAGCAGAGTGCCGCAGGGTTTGGTCTTGAGCCCGTTGCTATTTAATATCTTTGTTAGGGATCTAACTCAGGGACTTCGAGGCAGAATTACATTATGCAATATTGTGGGCAGAGAAACAGAACCTGATAGCGCAACCAGGCCCAACATTATGGAGCAGGACCTGCTTTTGTTGGAACAATGGTCCAGTACTTGGCAACTAAACTTTAATGCCAAAAAATGTAAAGTAATGCACCTTGGGAGCGGAAACCCATGTAGAACATACACCTTGAACGGTGAAAACTTAGCAAGAACCACTGCAGAAAGGGACTTGGGAGTTCTCATCCGGGAAGATATGAAAGCTGCCAATCAGGTGGAGAAAGCTTCAGCAAAGGCAAGACAAATGCTGTGTTGCATCAGAAGGAGCTTTATCAGCCTAAAGCCTGAAGTCATACTACCGTTATACAGATCCATGTTGAGACCTCACCTGGAGTACTGTGTCCAGTTTTGGAGGCCACATTATCAAAAGGATGTGAAGAGAATGGATTCGATCCAGAAAATGGCCACTAGGATGGTCTCAGGACTTAAAGACATCCCATATGAAGAACGTCTGACAAAACTGCACTTATATTCTCTCGAGGAGCGCAGAGAAAGGGGGACATGATAGAAACATTCAAATACATCACGGGTCGAATTGAGGTGGAGGAAGAAATCTTTTTTCTTACAGGTCCCACGGCGAAAACTTAAGGGGAAGATTTCATAGTGACACCAGGAAATACTTCTTTACCGAACGGGTGATTGATCGATGGAATAAACTTCCACGCCAGGTGGTCAAGGCCAGTAGCATACTCAACTTCAAAAGTCGATGGAACAAACAGGTGGGGGGTGCTACAAAGTTATGCATGAAAGAGGGGTACACCAAGGAGGGAGGGTTCTTAAGTGGGCAGACTTGTTGGGCCGCTGGCCCTCTTCTGCCGTCATACTCTATGTTTCTATGTATCAAACTTCAGGTGCGAGCACTTGCGCCATGTCAAAGGCTGGTGTGAATGCTCATGGACATTTAAGTACACAAATGCTAGTATACTAAACCTACAGAGGTGGACTGACCATTGGGACAATAGGGTAGTGCCTGAAGGCCCACAGCTGTAGGGGGGCTCTCTCCCCCTAGAGCCTCCATCTACCGTAGTTCAATAATTTTTTGATACATGGTTAGGGGCCAATGACCCTTAGTACCCAGATCATTGTCAATCCACCTCTGATAGCATGTTTGTGTAACTGCTAGACATGCTCCTGACCCATCCATGCCCCTCCTTTAATCATACCTCCTAGCAGATGTGCGCATTAGATTTTGCACAAATGTCATAAAATACCAACTAAGGGCAGATGTGCATGTAATTGCTAATTCTGGTGCATATGAGTGCAAAGGGCATATGAATCCTAATAGTAGGTGATATTGCCATACTCGCAAGTTGATTGCAGAAAGATGAAATTGACATTCTTCAGCTCCACTTCCTTCTCCAGTGCTGTAGAGCTCCCTTCAGTTTTTTCCTTCAAGTGAGTTGAGAAGACATGATTTTGATGTTCTCTAATATCCTTTATTATTTTTTATGTTTTTAATTTGAATCTGAGGCTTTCGGTGATGGAAAGGTTCCCAGTGACCCAGGGGCAGCACTGTCTGAGAGAGGATGCATGTAACAGGAAGAAAAAAATAATAAATTTAAAGCACTTACAGGGGGGAAACAGGAAGGAAATGCTGAGAGCTGCTCAGAGGCTGGGCCTATGCACGAGTTTGGGAACTGCATGAAGATCAAAAAGATAAAAGACAAAGTCTAGGCAGGAAGACAAAGAAAGATAAAATACAAAGTCTGGGGGAAGCTCCACTTAATAGCAGCTGTCTCATTAAGGGCCCAAGACCATTATTGTGAGCTACAAGAGAGCAGAGAGATTAAAGCTGCACAAGGAACTGTTGAGGAAATGGTAAGTAGCGCCTGAGTAAAAATTTGTATGTCAGCTCTGGAGTTTGTGTGTGTGGAAGGAGTGAATATTTTTGAAATGTTTCTCGTAAATGTTTGATTTCATGAGAAATACTGAACATTAAACCTGCTTATGGGCTATTGAGTATGTAATGAGAAGGCTGTGGAGGATACCGCTGAGTTTGTGTGAGTTGTGGGTCAGGAACTTATCTGATACCTGCTGGTTCTCATGATTTATTAACATTTCTAAATTAAGTTTGGAGTTATATTTCAAAGGAAAATTGATAAGAACTTTTAAAATGTGTTTCAGAATTTAGACTGGATTTTTGTGACTCCTGTTGCTAAAAAGAAGTATTAAGTACTGGGAAAAAAGAGAGTTTTAATCTTCACTGTGTAAAACCACTAATTCAACTCAGATTGTCTAATATTATTGGTGTATAAAGCAAATGTTTTATATTTAATTTAGTATTCAGCTCTTTTTTTGCTGCAGTGTTGAAATGCATTCCTGCAATCTTTTCTGATTACTAATCTGCTGAGACCTTAACCAGTATACACAGTTGTGTGAAGCTTGGAGAATCTGAAACTATTTTTGAAAGTTAATACTGACTTTTACAAAGCTGCAGTAGAGATTTCTACTGCGGGCTGTCAAGGTAAATGCTCTAACGCTCATAGAATTCTTATGAGCATCAGAGCATTTACCTCGCCAATCTGCAGTAGAAACCTCTACTGGGGCTTTGTAAAAGGAGCCCTAAATGTTCTTTTGAGAACTGAAGGTCTAAAGCCTCAAGAGTGATCTCTTATCTTATTTTAAAATTCTAAGAAGTTCTATGGTGCAGAGCTGTTTCCAGTCAGTATCTTATATAATAATACCCTTAGCGTGCATGCGCACTTCAATCTTTGTGGCTCTGTGCGTTCGTAGCTCCGTGGCCGGCAGAGAAATGTTGGAGAGTGCGGTGCATGTGCGTTCAGCGCGTGCACACGTTGGGAGCGTGTGCAGTGTGTGCGCACATTCTGAGCTGACATCGGGGAAAGAAGGAGGCAACCGAGCTACAGAGCTAGAGGAGGAAAGGCTACAACCACTGCCGCTCCCTGGTCACACGGCCTTCTCCTCTGCCTCCACTCTCGCCTCTGGGTGAATTTCAGTTCATTGGGCAGTTTGAGGATGAAGATTTGTTGGAGGCTGGTGGCGCTGCCGCAGAGGGGGTGGGGTGGGCTGGGGGGGCAGCCAAAGGAAGGAGCGGGGCGCAGGCGGGGAATGGGAGAGAGGGAAAGAGATAGAAAGACACACAGACAGTGGCCAAGGAGAGAGAGAGAGAGAAAGAGACAGAAAGACAGACAGACACAAAGACAGCGGCCAACGAGAGAGAGAGAAAAAGGACAGACAGACAGCGGCCAAGGAGAGAGACAGACAGACTGAAAGACAGACTGACACACAGACAGCGGCCAAGGAGAGAGAGAGAAAGAGACAGAAAGGCAGACAGACACACAGACAGCGGCCAAGGAGAGAGAGAGGAAGAGATAGAAAGACAGTCAGACACAGACAGTGGCCAACAAGAGAGAGAGAGAAAGAGACAGAAAGCCAGACAGACACACAGACAGCAGCCAAGGAGAGACAGACAGACAGCAGCCAAGGAGAGAGAGAGGCAGACAGACACACAGACAGCGGCCAAGGAGAGAGGGAGAGACAGAAAGACAGACACACACAGAGAGCGACAGAGTAAGACAGAAAGACAGACAGACAGCGGCCAAGGAGAGAGAGAGACAGAAAAAAAGACAGACAGACACATCTATTCTAGCACCCGTTAATGTAATGGGCTTAAAGACTAGTTCTTTATATACTAGCTGAATCTGTGTGAGAAGACTGTGAGGTAATTACTGAGGAATTTCATTATTTCTGAATCAAAAATACTTGGATATACAGATAAAGCTGAGGTGGCTCAGATATTATGTTAATGTGTTCATTGAAACTCTGTGAGCTGATTTTATATCAGAAGCATTTTTTTCTTGTTTTCCTGGGAGGGTCAGCTTAGAGATAAACAAATTATCTTCTTTTGCACATTTATTTAGAAATACATAGCCTTAGCCTAAGAAAACATTGACTTTAGCCTGCATTCATCCAGGGAGGTTAGGGCTTTGCTCCTTTTCATTTGTTTACAGATAAGATAGTAACAAACATCCGTATCCAGGTGATGGGATAACAACTCAGCGGTACCCAATGCAAGAAAGTGGCGATACTGGTGAAAACATGGGGGAGGGGGTTTAATACTTTATTTTTGTGTGTATACATGTAAACTTTTTGTATTTTATTGAACGTTGGGACTGAGAAACTCTTTCACATTCCCCCACCCCCAGGTCCAGCAGCACCTCTCTCTTACCTTCCCCACCACCACCACGATCCAGGTCCACTCTGCTCCCAGTCCAGCAGCTCTCTCTCATCTCCTCCCTCCACCCAGGTCCAGCAGCACCTCTGTTTACTTCCTCAGATTCAGCAGCACCTCTCCCCCGTTCCTTCCCCAGGGCCAACAGTACCTCTCTTCCCCTTCCCCCTGGGCCAGCAGCACCTTTTCCCTCTCCCACCCCAGCTCCAGCACCATCCTTCCATTTCCTTTCCCTCCCCCCGGTCCAGCAGCACCTCTATATTACCACCATGTCCAACAGCTGCACCCCTCCTTCCCCTCACAGCACCTCTATATCTCCAGGTCCAACAGCAGCACTCCTCCCTTCCCCAGGTTCATCTGTATCTACCCACCCCCTAACTCCCAGCAGCAGCTCACTGTGTGCGTTTACTTTCCTGCACTGCTGCCAGTAGCATTAACGGTCCTCTCGGGCAGCCTTAGGGCCTTTGTTAGGCAGGATCTGCCTCTGAAGAAAGAGGAAGTTACATCATCAGAGGTGGGCCCGGCCTATCAAAGGCCCCAAGGTTGCCTGAGGGAATCGCTAATGCTATTGGCAGCTGTGTAGGGAATTAAATACATTGAGCTGCTGCTAGTTCAGAGGCTAGGTGAGGAAAAACCATGCTGGCAGTGGAAGGAGAGTGGGAAACATGTGACAGTGACGACGGAGGTGGCAGCAGTGGTGGAAGGAGGGTGGGAGACATGTAGCACCACATACCACCTGCCTGGGGTTACCAGATTTTCCATTTGGAAAATCTGGATCCCTTAGTCCCGCCCCCAGTCCTGCCCAATTCTACCTATCCATGCCCCAGTCCTGCCCCCGATACCTCCCCAGCCCCACCCCTTTCTGCCTGCTCTGGTCAGGCAGGAGGGCATCCGCGCATGTGACGCGATGACATCATGTGCACATGCGTGTGCGCATGACATCATCGTGTTGCCCTCCTGGCCGACGGCAATTTTGAGGGAGGCTTTTCAGAACCCGGTCAAAGTGCTGGGTTTTGAAAAGCCATCGGGACCTCCAGATATGTCCTCAAAAGGAGGACAAGTCCGGGGAAATCCGGACATCTGGTAACCCTACACCTGCCAATGGTATACACATACGCCTTGGGGTATGCGTACCACGTGTTAGGAACCTCTGACATAAACAACCTGCCTGCAGTGATGAATTTCAATGGAGAGACTCCTTCAATATTCAAAAATTCTATCATGTTAGATTGCTTAAATCACATTGATGAGTGCTCACTGCATATTTCCATTTCACAAGCAGCAGCCAAACAGCCTCTTCACATGGACATTTCTTACTAGCTGAGGTGAAGGAAGAGATTTCAAAGAACAAGGGAACCACATGTGGTGCATCATTGCTGCCATCTGTTGGTGAATTAAGGTGGTGGAAGCATTACTTTCTCATAAACCCTCCTATTAAAAAAAAGTAGGCACACACTTTCCTTTTTAGAATAGACTCCAAACAGGCACCTTTTTGATGCCTAAAATTAAGCACACTGTTATAGAATTACCCCCTATACTCATTTGTGAACTTACTTTCCCAACTCTTCCTTCATTCATTCTTCTGAAGAGAGGTTGTCTAGAAATCTGGATGTTCACAGTTTGCAGTGTATTTTACAAAAGACTCACTGAACACGGAACATTTTGTAAAATATCTATAAGGACACAAGAAAATCTTACGTAGTTTGCAGCATGTCCAACAGGAACCACCATTTCACCAAGGAACATGATCAAGAAAACAAATAGTATCACTTGGGGTCTGGAATGTGTTAGTTCTGCTATTTACACATCTCAGTAGTGATTTTGCAACCTGTATGTAAATGCCAGACTATACAAAATTGGATTTCCAAGCAGAGAGAATTAAGGAGGGAAGCTACAAAACTCTCAGATTTGCAGTTTTCAGGAGGTTTAAATGCCAGAGAGGTAAATACTAGTTTCCCCTCTATCACTCCTATATTTATGCCTGCCTTGGAGCATCTATATTTTATGCAGTAGACAAGTATTTTGGCTGCAAAACTGGAAGTACATATATACCTTCTGATAATTGAGTCCATGACTCTGTGCTCATTTTTAGTTGCCAGCTGCTGCAGGCAAAAAAAATCTGAATATTCAGTGGCAATATCTAGATCGAGTGATGAGCTACTTGAATTATATATTATACTATTACACTCAGGAAATGCAGTTGCTGACATAGCTATGTTTCATCGCCTGCTTCAGGCCAGTGGCTTCCATCAAGACTATCTTGTTACTTCTTGATGGTCTTGATAGAGGCCACTGGCCTGAAACAGGAGATGAAACATAGCTATGTCGGCAACTGGACTTCCTGAGCACAAGTCATAGAAATGTTGTTTTAAATATGTGGTGCAGTGGTTAGAGCTTCACACTGAGGTTATGGGTTCAAACCCCGGGCTGCTCCCTGTAACCCTGGGTAAGTCACTTAATCCTCCACTGTCCCAGGTACATTAGATAGATTTTGAGCCCACCAGGACAGATAGGGAAAATGTTTGAAGTACCTGTATGTAAACTGCTTTGGGTGTGGTTATATAACTACAAAAAGGCAGTATACAAATCCCTTTCCCTATATCCCTTGGGATATAAAGACTGTGAAAGGTTTTAGGAATATAAACCTCAGAAAAATGGACCGATGAAGCTTTATGGCAAGCTTTGGACCCCTGATTAAATATTTTGTGTGGTAGCTGCCTCTGACTGGTCCAAAAAATATTAACGTTTATGTAGAATAATTTGCAATGTCATTTTGAAGGTATACAGGATATTTATAGGTTAGATGTACAGTGGTGGGAGTTTTGAATTGGTTTTTCAATAAAAGTTTATAATGGAATCCATTTAGACTGAGGCCACTGCAGCACTGAAAAATGGACTGTTTTTACTCCAGTACTGGTTGTGTTCTCTGACAGTGAAATGAATGCAACAAAGGAATCTGCATTTTCTCATTGGCTACTAAAATTTTCTGTTTATAACAGTATTACAAAGATAGAGTGGGTGGGGAGAAACAGAGGTCTCAGACCTTGAGCTGTTCCTTATCACTTGAGAATGGCAAGTGATAAGGAAGGAGAAGGGCATTTATCATCCCATAGCTAAATTTGAAATGGTAAGAGCATATTCTACCACAAGAGAACTATCTTGTTATTTTAGTAATGCACTTAAGGGTTGGTGCATCCAGGAACCATTACTGAAGTAAGGTTTCCTCAGGTTTTCAAAGAGCAAGAACATACCATACAGCATAAGGTGTTGAGAAGGTCATAATTCATACAGTCCTTTCCCTTTAAGGTTACCTCCATACAATTCAATAACATAGTTTGGCATAAATGTAGATTTGGGGATGGGAAGTAGCAAAAGAACCACATTTGTATGGCAGGATGGTTCAGACCCTGTTGCATGCATCCATCTCATTCATTGGTAGGATGTTACAAAGTAAAATCATTGTTCCGCAAAGATCTTATACATCTGTCACCATTTTCTACTTGGAAGGAGATCAGAGAGTGAATGAAATAAACACTGTACAGCTGACCACATAAAATGGCAACCAATGTCCTAGGTAACCATTAACCATTAGCTCTAGGGAACACCTAGATTTATTTTATCCAAGGTCTATCTCACTTGTGCCATGAAATCACTGTGCTCAAGTTCAGCTAAGATTGAGAGGAGTGTTTCACAGAGTAATCTGTATGCTCATTTCACTAATTTCAAACCCACAAGCTGCAGAACCTCATTTTGGTCCCTGCCCCCATGCCCCTATTTACAAGGTCCTTCATCTCATTGAGATCAGTATCCCAGAGAATCCGTTATGCTCATTCTGCAGAAGCATCTGGAAAAGTTACCTTGCCATAGCTCAACAATTTTGAAGAAGAAGGGTGTGAATCCAATAAGTTAATTTGGAAACCGAGTTCCTAAAGGGAAACTACAAGTTTGTTTTTGTGTTTGCGTATCTGTTATCTCTGTATTTATCACACCCAGCAGATGGGTCAGAACCATCTGGTGGTGAAGTTAAGGAGAGGCAGTACAAAGAAAGGAACTGAGAAAGTATGAGGGCACTGGATCTATGCTGGTGACACCGAAGAGTTGGATACAGAGGACACTTCAGTTCTAGACACAGTAGATAATTCAGAACCATCATCCACCTTCCTGCCGAAGAGCTGGAAGATGCAGTTGCGGAACTGGAAAGACAGGGAAGGAGATGTTAGCACTTACAAAACAGGTACTCATTCCTCTAGTGTAAGAAGAAAAGACCTCTGACTACTCTAACAATGATAACATCTCCAAGTCTATTTCTTTAATTAAAACATAAAGGGCTCCTTTTATCAAATTGTGGTAGAGCTTTTTACAGCAGGCCAGCGAGGTAAATGCTCTGCTGCTCATAGGAACTGAATGAGTGTCAGAGAATTCACCTCACTGGCCTGCAGTAAAAAGCTCTGCCGCGGTCTGATAAAAGGGGCCCAAAATCAAGAAAGTGGTAGAATCTTGTACTTCGTCTATAACATGGTTTTCTCAGTTCAAAAATTCCGTAAGCATCTGAAGACCTGGCTCTTCTCCAGAACGTAACCCCGTCCCGCTCCTGGCACTCTCACACCAACCTCTCTTCTCTCATACTTATATAATTCCACTGGAGTTCCGTTCCTTCCCTAACCATGTAAACCGTGTCGAGCTCCATCTGCGGAGATGATGCGGTATATAAACCCAAGATTTAGATTAGATTAGATTAGATTAGTTCAAAAATGAATTCTTGAAATAGTGATGCTATCTCCCTGTAATAGTGATAGAACCTTCTCCTTCATAATGAGTGACGCTCCCTGCCTTTGTCCATAGTGTTACAACCTTTTAATAGCTCTATAATAATTCCACCTGCAGTGTAACTACTGAACGGTCCCTGTATCTTATTGCTATCACCCCATCTTCTGCCTTCTCTACCCCCTGATAAAGTGCAGGCAAATCATTAGCCACACTCACCTGTCTGTTCATGAAAACGTATATGATGGGGTTATAAATTGTGGCACTTTTGGCAAAGTAGGCAGGTAAAGATGCCGATAGTGGGTGGAAAGCATATCCAGGATTGGTGGCAGCAAAGCAAGCAAAGAAAGTGTAGGGTCCCCAGCAGAAGATGTAGGCCATGATCATGACCACTACCATTCTGGATACCTCCCGCTCTGCCTTCTGGGTAGATTCTGATTCTTTCTGCAGCTGAGCCACCTGTAGAGGGAGAAGCTACATTGTAATCTTTTAACATATTACCATTCCCTTCGGAGTTGGAACTAGGATGTGGCACCTATGACCAAGAGAAAAAGTATGCTCTTACCACATGCCACCACAAGCTCTCCTTCCCTTTTTAGTAAAAACATTTGAGAAACAACCTTACATACACATATTCACATGCAGGGCTTTTGTATCAGCATTTAGATATGGTTACCCACTCCACCCCCCAAAAAATAATATTTTAATATGTGCAATTTCTTGAATCCCAGCTTCCATTTTCTTAAAAGCCAAATATTACAAAACTCCCTTGTTCTACAAAAATCTATGTAGTCTGTGATACCTTTGCCACCAAACAGATCTATCAAAGCCTACAAAGACCCCAATTGTCTTCAGGATTAACATAGCTACTAAAACCTAACACCAGTGTTCACATGAAGAAATTCCTGTTTTCCACAAATATCATATGTAACACAGATATAGAAAATCTGAGTTAAATATACTATGTATATGTGAGAGGTTAAGTATACAAAATATTATTCTTCCCCTCCACTGCTTTTAATCTTGGTATCTTGTAATATAATAAACATCACTCAAATATTTTCCCATCTTTGTATTAGAGAGCTGCACTGGAACAGGGACAATGGAAATCCCTTGGGGATGCCCCCTTGGGTCGCTGGGGATCCCATGGAGACCCCCCTTGTGGTCTTGTGGATCCCATGGGGGTTGGAGGCAGCTCGAGCTGAGAGGCTCATTTTCTTTTCCTGCCTGCAGCACACCACACGTAGCCAACCCCTGATGTCAGCATCCATGAGCCACTGAGGTGCCAGCATCTGTGATTGTGATTCAGGGATGCTACTGCTGCCTGCCAAGCTTGGCAAAAAGGACCCCCAGACAACTGCAGCTGACAGTTTGGAGGTCCTCATCAGCTATTTTATATTTACATTAGAAGTTCTGGTAGAAACTCATTTACAAAGTATGTATTCTTTCCAATTAATATTTCCAAATTAATAAAGTGTCTTTGCTTATTTGTAAATGGGTCTCTACCAGAGCCTTTAATTCAGTAGCATAATTAAATGAAATAACTACTTCTGAAGTTTATAGGGATGGGCGGGGACAGGTTTGACTCGTAGCGGGAATGGGTTTGATTTCTGTCCCCGCGCAACTTTCTACTTTGTATTTCATACTCTTTTATTCTCAATCATTTATGTTTCTTTGTTCCTTCCTTGTGATCTCTTCTCAATTTCTGGACAAGATTGTTCAGGTGCAGGTGTTATTTATCTGTCATCAGTATTGATCATTTGTTAAGGATGAATAGAAGGAAGATGAACATTTGTTGTTCCTGGAGGTTTACCTGTCGGATGGCCCTCCAAACTTGCAGGTAGCAGAAGAAAATTATGCTGAGAGGAATGATACAGCAGGTGATCATAAGGACCACCATGTAGGACTGGACACCTGGGTCACTGCTCCCACTGAAGACATCTGGACCACAGGAGGTCTTCAACCCATGAGGCCAGAACCTGCAAGGTAATGAGAAAACAAAGGTCATGTGCTGGCAGTGGCGTAGCGAGGGTGAGAGGCGCCCGAGACGGTTGTGCTCCTCACCCACTCTTATCTCCACCCCCCCACACTCCTCTCCCTATCCCCCTGCCACATGTGTGCCCCCCTTCCCTTCCCTTCCCATCCCATCCCCGTACCTATAATTGTTCATCATCATGAGCAACAAGAACATCAACATGCTCCTCGTGATCCTGCTATCTCTCCCATTGATGTCACTTCCTATGTGTGGCACCCGGAAGTGACATCAGCAAGAGACACAACAGGGTTGCAAGGAGCACATTAAAGCTGTTGCTCATGGTGGTGAATGGAGGCATGGAGGAAGGGCGGTGCGCATGTGGTGAGGAGAGGAGTGGAAAGAGGCGGGGCGGAGAGGAGTAGGGGTGCCAGCGCCCCCACCAACATGGCCTGGGGTGGACCGTCCCCCCTTACTATGCCACTGTGTGCTGGGTGGAAGAAGATCTGCAGTGTCAATGGAAATCCATATGGCAATTATCATAGATCTGCAGACTACTGGCCCCTGGATGGAAGAGAAGTTTAATGATTGGAGAAGTGATTCTGAAACACAAAGACTTAAGGCTTCTGGAAAGATGACCTATAGAAATATGAGGTGTGAGATCCAACAAAACGTCAACTCAGATCTTATTATCTTTGCTAACAATGCCAAGAAGGCTGATTGAGCCAATTCTAATGAGAGCTGACAGTGAGTGAACATTTGGGATTGAACTGAGACCATGGATCGATACCAAGAAGCACACCACACAGCTTGTGATGTCCACACAGCTTTTGATGTGTAGGAACTTTCATCAACCAGCCGCCAGGACCAAATAATGCCACTGAAAGTCATTGGCAGGTGTAGTGCAGTGCAGAGCTGAAAGTTACCCATGATGCAGCAATTTCCGTATCGTAACATGGTCCAGGTAGTTATCTGGGTAGCAGTTCGACAATCCAGATAGAACTGGCATTGAATTTCCAGGGACAATGTAAAATATTGTGGACAATGTTTAAATCAGGCTTGTCAAAGTTCAGTCATTTAGGGCTACAAGCAGACCATGTTTTTAGGATATCCCCAAGAAATATGCATGAGAAAGATCTGCATACAATGGATGTAATAGGTATGTACATCTTTCTCATGCATATCCATTAGGGATATCTTGAACACCTGATCTATTTAATCAACATACCCCCAGATATTCAACTCCCAGTGGTCAGCATTTTTTTAAATGTTGGCCACCGCAGGCAAAAAAAATCCAGATATTCAGAAGCAGTAATCTTGAAAATCCATATACCTCAGAGAGTGCCTGAGGTGATATTTAGCCAATACATTCGTGTCTTCTTCTTTTACAGTCTTAAATTTTCTGGATAGTTTTCTGGGTAGTGGGTATGGAAAATCACCGCTATTTGGATCATTTTAGTCCCTGTCTCAGCCACCCCAGCACTCTGAATACTATTATGGAAGGTCTGTAAAGATATACAGTCGTACTGTCTGGATAACACCACTGAATATCTTTTTCAGAGCATTTATTTGGAAGCAGGAACCTAGATAAAGGCTTTTAAATATCGACCCCATAAAGTATTTTACCCTTGATTAGTTGTTTAAAATGGGCTCACTTTGGATGGGAGGGAACCCATAAGAAATTTCAGTTACATTCATTTGCCAAGGATGAGGGAGATCTAGGAATTCTCAATATTAAAAATGAATAATGTTGCTGGCTCTTGAGGTAGGTATGGGATTGGGTGGAAAAGACTAGTAAACTTACCTTTTTTATATAGCCTTCAATCCATAACCCTACTCCCCACTGCCCTTCAACCCAGCCAACAGATTAATTGTTCCCCTTAACTCAGGGGTGTCCAATGTCGGTCCTCGAGGGCCGCAGTCCAGTCGGGTTTTCAGGATTTCCTCAATGAATATGCATGAGATCTATTTGCATGCACTGCTTTCAATGCATATTCATTGGGGAAATCCTGAAAACCCGACTGGACTGCGGCCCTCGAGGACCGACATTGGACACCCCTGCAAACTGTATCCATGACATCCTGTTTGTCTGTTTAGATTGTAAGCTCTTTGAGCAGGGACTGACTTCTTTCTGACTCTGTACAGTGCTATGTATCTCTGGTAGCGCTATAGAAATAATTAATAGTAGTAGTATTATAATATTCAACTGGAACAACAGTTAACCTTTATTATCTAGCATATGCCTGAATTCTGTCTAAGACCATTTTTGATAGCAGCTACATATTAAAGGAGGTGAGTTACCACTCAGGATAAGGAGAAACCCTTTAATAGCATGGAAACTGGCAAGAGAGAACCATGGTTTACCAGTACGTTGTTTCCCCTACCTTCCAAAAATGGGTAATGGAGATTTCCATCTAGGAATAGAGGGCATGGGTTTCAAAGAGTACAGCACTTGCTGGAAGATGTAAGAATACTCCTTCCTTTTGATAGATTAAAACTAAGGTATGGAGAGAGATGGAAAAATATCATTATATTCAGATCTCCTACTAAGAGGACTAAGCAACAACACTGACTAAGAGGATGGTATTGGGAATAAGAACATAAGAATTGCCACACTGGGACAGACTGAAGGTCCATCAAGCCCAGCATCTGTTTCCAACAGTGACCAATCCAGGTCCCAAGTACCTAGCTAGATCCCAAGTAGCAAAACAGATTCTATGCTGCTTATCCTAGGAATAAGGTGGATTTCCCCAAGCCATTGCAATAATGGCCTATGGACTTCTGTTTTAGGAAATTATCCAAACCTTTTTTAAACCCTGCTAAACTAACTGATTTCGCTACATTCTCCAGCAATGAATTCCAGAGTTCAATTATACATTGTGTAAAGAAATATTTTCTCCAGTCTATTTTAAATCTACTATTTAGCAGCTTCACTACATTCTCCCTAGTCCTAGTATTTCTGGAAAAAGTAAACATTTACCCTTTCCACACCACTCAGTATTTTATAGACCTCTATCATATCACCTTTGAGCTATCACTTCTCCAAGCTGAAGAGTCTTAACCACTTTAGCCTTTCCTCATAAGGAAGTCTTCCCATCCCTTTTATCATTTTCATCGCCCTTTTCTGTACCTTTTCTAATTCCGTTACATCTTTTTTGAGATACAGTCAAAGGTGGCGGATTGCATTTTTGTTTGGGGAGCCCCGCAAGCTCTGCCCCAGACCCCGCCCCCCATAATAGTACTACTGTAATTGTAATACCATTTTTTCCATTCATTTTTCATATATACACACAATATAATCTTATTAACAATACATAATGGTTAACCACAAAATTAAACTACACAAAGCACATTGTATGTTTCTCAAGATTTATTCCTACCAGAACACCTGGCCTTGGTCACACAGGCAGAACACAGATAACCCCTATGCAAATACAGGACCACAAACTAAAAGTACTAATATATACAAACAAAACCCTAAGATGCAAGACTCTGCATGCAGTACAACCCCCAGAGAAATAGAAACAAATGCATTTCTTCCTGAACAGTGCAAAATATAGACAGCAGATGTAATTTCTCAAAACTGACACAATTCAATCACTAAATTGAAAATAAAATAATTTCCCCTACCTTTTGTTTCCTGGTGATTTTGGTTTTCAAACCATCTTTCCCAGTCTCTGGCTGCACGTCCTTCTGTCTGTGCTCTTAACTGTGGATCCAGGGCAACCTTATCCATTTGCTGTTTTTCTCTCCTTCACTTTCTGCCATACATCCGTCTTTGGCATTAACTTTTAACATTCAACTTTCTTCCATTTTTCTGCTTTCGTCTCAAAATCTACTTTTCTATGCCTGCCTTTCCCATCTATCCAAGTGTACTATCTCCTTTCTCTTTCTTCTCCCCTCCCATCTATCCATAAGAAGCATTTCTTCTTATCTCTTCCCTGTCGCACCCATCACTGTGCACCATCTCCTCCCTCTGTCTCCCCTTCCCCTCCATCCCTATGCACCATCTCATCCCTCTCCCATGGTCAGATATCTCTGTCTTCCCCCTTCTCCCCTCATATGGTCTGGCATTTTTCCTTCCCATAGCCTGGAATCTCTCTCCTCTCCCATGGTCTGGCATTTCTCCCTCCTTCCCTCCCTCTTCCTGAGGTATAACATCTCTCTCCTCTCTTTTCTGTGGTCTGGCATCACTCTCTCCCCTCCTTCCCTTCCATTCTATGGTCTGGCATCTCTCTCCTTCTCCTTCCCACTCCAGTGGTCTGACATGTCTCTCTTCTTTGGGTCATCTCTCCTCCCTCCCAGTGTAACATTTCTCCATCTCTTCTCTCCACCACTATTATGTCCAACAATTCTCCCTCTTTCTTCCTTTCCCCGTATACATCATCTTTCTTTCCCTCTCACGCAACATACCTATGTCCAACAATTCTCCGTTCCTTTTCCCTCCCCCACCGACAGCATCAAAGAAGCCACTGAGCACCAAGCAGGCAGCACCAAAGCGCACTCTTGCTGGTTGCTGCTCAGCAGCAGAAGAAATCAGCTGCCATCGACTGGATTAACAGCAGGCAGGAGCACGGAAAGCTTGCTCCTGCCCGCTGCTCCCCTGGACCACAAGGGATCAAATTTTTTGGGAGGCCACGTCTCCTATGGCTCCCCCCTCCCCCGTTCTGGCGCCTATGGATACAGTGATCAGAATTGCACACACTATTCGAGGTGTAGTCATACCATAGAGCGATACAAGGGCATTATAACTTTTTCATCTTTATTTACCATTCCTTTCCTGATAATTCCTAACATTCTATTTGCTTTCTTAGTCGCTGCCGCACATTGAGCTGAGGGTTTCAATGTATCCTCAACGATGACACCTAGATCCTTTTCCTGGGCAGCAATTCCTAACATGGAAGCCTGCATCACATAGCTATAGTTTGGGTTCCTTTTTTCCACATGCATCACTTTGTACTTGCTCACATTAAACGTCAGCTGCCATTTTGGTGCCCAGTCTCACAAGGTCCTCTTGCAATTTTCACAATCCTCTTGCAATTTAACAACTTTCTGTCATCTGCAAATTTAATTATCTCACATATATGCCTAGATGCCATCCCTCCCTATTCAGCAAATTAAGCCCCCTATTCAGTACACTATAATGCCCCTAAGCTAACAGTGAAGAATAAATGGAGGCTGAGTTTTAAGATGGGGGTCAGAGTAAAGGTGAACAGAATTTTGGTTTTATTTTTGGTTGTGGTACTGAAACTGGTCCAAAATCCTTTTTCTTCCTGGTTTTAGTTGAGACTACCATAATAAGTTATGGTCATGGTTTCAGCCGATACTGACTATGTGTTTTCATTGGAAGCTAAAACTTTGTGCTTTATTCTTTATGTCACCCTCCCTTCCTCTCCCCTCCGAACAACAGTTGCCTCTATCCCCCTCCCCCTGCAGGTGCTCACTTCAGGCCTATCTCATAATTCCTGGCAGTCTAGGGGTATAGTTAAGGCATGAGTGATCCACAGTCACTCCTGCCCATGCTGGCTTTGCTCTCAAAATGGCTGCCATGACTGCTAGTGGCCATCTTGCAAAACTGCTACAAGAGGTCACAGCAGCCATTTTGAGAATAGAGCTGATATGGACAAGAGCAACTGGGGATTACCCTGAATAGATCACCGGGGATTGTTAGATAGTCTGGGGGGGAGGGGGAGGTTAAGCTTTGCATTTTTTTTTTTTTTGGAGGGCTAATACAATTGCAAGTAATGCATTTATGCAGTGGCGTACCTAGTATATGTGACACCAGGGGCCCATCATTTTTTGACCCCCCCCTCATCTATATGAAAATTATTTTAGTAACAATCCACATATCGCACAACAAGAGTGTACCTAGGAAAAGGTAGCATCTTAAACACTGCAGTGAGCACTAGAACACCAACACATACATTGTAAAACTAAACAAGCCAGATCCCGCACAATCAATTGATCCTGCACAGTCAATGCCAACTGAAACTATGTCCTTTTCATATACACAGAACAGAGATACACCCTCGCCCAATATGGAATAATCACAAACTAAAAATAGAAATATGTAGACAAAAGTTAAACTGAACCGCCAAGAAACCAGACTCTGCATACAATACAATACCACAAAAACAGTGACACGTCTTCCTCCCCCTCCATGGTTCCTCTCCCTTGTCTTCCTTCTCCCTCCTTCCCTCTCTCTCCCCAATTGGGTGCTGCAGCAGCAGCATTTCTCTCCCCCATTCCCTGTGCAACAGAAGCATTTCCCCCCCTTGCCTGTGCAGCATTTCTCCCCCATTCCCTGTGCAGCAGCAGCATTTCTCCCCACCTTGCCTGTGCAGCATTTCTATCCCCTCTTGCCTGTGCAGCATTTCTCCCCCCACTTCCCTGTGCAGCATTTCTTCCCCCCTTGCCTGTGCAGCATTTCTACCCTCCCCCTTCCCTGTGCAGCAGCAACATTTCTACGCCCTCCCCTTTCCTGCGCAGCAACAACATTTCTCTTCCTTGCCCAGCAGTTCTGGCTGGTTGCCCTGCTCAAAGCTGCAGGCGTCTACACCGCACGTGATCCGCGGCTGCATCGGAAGCTTTCTCTCTGATGTTGTGATGTCAGAGGGAACGCTTCCGATGCAGCCGCAGATTGCGCAAGGAGCCGACACCCGCGGCTTTGAGCAGGGGAGCCAGCCAGAAGCTGAACAACCACTGGACACCCCTGTTTACAGTTTACTGCCGCTGCTTCTGGTTAAGGAAAGCAGCAGCGGCAGAATAGAGAGGGTGGCCGGCTATGCACCCCCTTGGGGTGTGCACCCTGGGCGGACCACCCCACCCATCCCCCTCTTAGTACGCCACTGCATTTATGAACTTGTTTAGTAGTTTATATGATAAACAGTTCTCCAAATACATGTTTTTGATACAAACGTTTAGCCAGAATTTAAGTCTGTAAATTTGAGGTGATAAGCTCCTTAGGAATTCGCCTTTCTGGAGATATGACATCAGCTGTCACTTCAAATGTGGCATAAAGCCAGCCCTTGTAAAAGTACTGTGATTTTGTTTGTTCTCTTTAGTTGAGGCCCATATGTGTGGAGGCAAAATATGTTTTTTTTTGTTATTTAAATTATATATTCTGGCTTGAATACCATTTGGGTGATTCTAAAGAATTTCCAGGCTCTGTTGGGTATGATGAAGATGCAATATATATATATATATATATATTTTTTTTTTTTTTTAATGTATTTTATTGAATTTTTGAACAATGAAATGTACAAGCCAAAATAACAATGAATAAGTCAGTAAGAACGACCCAACAATGGAAGATGCAATATTTTAATTAAACTTGTGGTGTGCAGAATCTAGATTCTATGAGAAAGGAATCTGTAGTGATTGTTTTCAAGCACAAGTACTGCTCAGCTTATAGTGGGGTTCTTTTACTAAGGTGCGCTAGCCATTTTAGCGTGCGCTAAATATTAGCAGGCACTAAATGCTAACACATCCATTATATCCTATGGACGCGTTAGCACACGCTAAAATGGCTAGTGTGCCTTAGTAAAAAGACCCCAGTGTTAGTAGGGAGATCATATTGCAATGAAATTAAATTTATATATTCCTGTAATTTTTCATAGCACATAGTCAGTAACATCAATTTGCTTTTTTTTAAACTTTATATTTATTGCAATTTTAACATAGGGCCTCTTCTATCAAACTGCGCTAGCAGTTTTTAGCGCAGAGAGCCGCACTGAATGGCCTGCGCTGCTCCCGATGCTCAAAGTGATGCACCCAGGTTTCATCCCCTGTAACAATAAATGCCAGGAAACATTCTCCATCATTATACTGTGCCAAAAAGGCTGTGGAAGTCTGCACATGAATCATCTTGTGCTTATCAGTCAGCATCCTAGGCACCCACTTGCAATACTTGAGAACCTCCGTGACAATGGTATGTGTGGATTCGATACTGACATCCAATTCCCTGGCCAGAACTTCTAAAGAAATGCATCTGTTTTCATGAATAATGGCGTTGGCATGATCCACCTTCTGATCAGTGATGGCTGTGCTGGAATGACCAGAGCGTTCCTCATCAGGGATTGATGGTCACTCATTTTTAAATGCATCTACCTACTCGTACAGTCTTCTCTTGCCAGTGCAGGCATCTCCATACTGTTGCAGAATTTTTATATGAATTTCATGAGGTTTCACACCTCCAACCATAAAAATCTGATGACCGCACACTGCTCTTCTACTGTGCAAACAGCTAAGGGCACTGCCATTTTGTATATGGTGCCCTACCAATTAAGCACGCCATGCCATCTATTGGGCAGTGTCAACGCTTCCTCTAAGAATGTATCTTTTTGAAATGCTCTCGTATATGTATATACATATGTGTGTGTGTACCCATTTCCTCCACCACTACACTTCCTGTATTTGACAAAGTGGATTATTGCCCTTGAAAATTCCTGCCCCTTGCAAATCACTTAGTTTATAATATAAATTTACAACTCTTAATTTCAAGGACCACAAACTGGTCAACGTTCTGTTAGGATTAAAATTATGTGTGAATTTTAAGGGATAACAGTGGATGTAGGAATGGAGTGCTTATAAAATGGAGGACAGGGAAAAAAAGTTTCTCTCCCTAAGATGGCTGACAGGCTAGAGATACATTGCCACCCTGGCTAGTTCTCTGAAAAACAAGATTTATCTTTGACTGTTATTTTCAAGCCACAGTGTTTAAATTGGACCTAAGTGAACCTACATGTTCAAGAAAAACCTGGGTACATGTGCATTGTAAGTTTTTTTAAAAAATCTGATCAAGCTGAAATGGTATCCTTAGGAAAGAGTTATTTGAGGTTATGCAGATCACCATGACTGAGATAGGCAGGGCAGGATTAATTCTTCAAGAGCCCCTAGACCAGGGGTGTCAAAGTCCCTCCTCGAGGGCCGGAATCCAGTCGGGTTTTCTGGATTTCCCCAATGAATATGCATTGAAAGCAGTGCATGCAAATAGATCTCATGCAGATTCATTGGGGAAATCCTGAAAACCCGACTGGATTCTGGCCCTCGAGGACCGACTTTGACACCTGTGCCCTAGACACACAAGTACACTGGGCCCCCTTGGCCCTGCCAAACCCACACTCTGCCCATGCCCCGCCCCCATTTATCTGTTTCTTATTTACTTTTTTATTGCCACTTGTATTTCTTTTTTTTTTTTCAAAACAAAGATTAGCATACCAGTGCACAGTTTTTCTTTTATGCAACCCCCAAACATCTCTGAACAAATCCCCCTTGCTTTAATCATCTTGTCCTCACTCTCTTCTTTCTAGACAGCATCTGTCCTCTCTCTGTCTTCCATGCAACTTCAGCCCCTTCCATCCACTGTCTGCCCTCTCTCTCTCTGCCCCTTCCATCCACTGTCCGCCCTCTCCCCATTCCATTGGTATCTTCCCTCTTTCTATGCTCCTTCCATAAACTGTGCCCCTTCTCTCCTTTGTACATGATTAATTTCAGTTTCACCCCCTCTCCATTTTTCTGTCTCCACCCCCTCCCCTATGCTCTGGCATCTCTCTCTTCTCCTTTCCTTCCTTCCTAACCACTCCACCCCATGGTCTGGCATCTCTATCTCCTTCCCTTCCCTCCCACATGCTCTGGCATCTCTCTCCCTCCATGCTCTGGCACCTCCTCTCCCTCTGGCCTGGCATTTGTCTCCTTAGTTTCCCTCCCATCCCCCCATGCCCTGGCATCTCTCCTTTCCTTCCAACTCCCCCTTCCCCTCCATTATCTGGCATCCCCTCTCCTTCCTTTATCTCCCTCCCTCCTTCCTTCCTTCCCCCTGGTCTGGCATCTGTCTCTTTCCCTCCCCCCATGCCTTGGCATCTCTCCCTCCCCCTCCATGGTCTGGTATCTCCCTCCCATGGACTTGGCATCTCTCATTCCTCTCCCTTTTCCTTCTCCCTCCTTCCCTCTCTGTCCCCAATTGGGTGCAGCAGCAGCCAAATTTCTCTTCCCCCTTTCCCTTCCCTTCCCTTTCCTGTGCAGAAGCAGCATTTCTCTTCCCCCCACCTCACACACCCATCAGCAGTGCAGCATTCACCTCAAAATTACCCCTCCTGGTCAAAGTGAAGCATTTGCTTAATACCGATGATCCCTTACTTTGACTTGGTGGGTCATGAGAAACTGTTACAATGCTTAGATGCTATTGGTATCAGAGGAGAGGTGTTAAACTGGTTCTGAGGTTTCCTTATGTCCCGCACCTATCGAGTACGTTTCAATTACAACCTCTGTAATACGTTTTGGGCCATTTGGCTTTGCAGGCAGCTACAAAACTTTGAAAGTTCTGGTCACTGTACCTGAGGAGGGGAAGGTTGTGGTCATTAGCTGATGAGGCTTAGGGATCTCCACCAGCTACATCAAGGGAGATGTTAATTTAGAGGAGGCCTAAGCTCTAAGTGGGAGGCCCAGCCCCTTCTCATGGTTATGCCATTGATTGTGTTCAGTACAAAATGAAGTACTTGCAGAGTTAATTTTTTGGGTTTCCAGTTCAGTTTTGGTATTCATATTTCTATTTCTAATTTGTGATCCATTGTTCTGTATTTAGTGAAGGTCTTTCTGTGTTTTGTGTGTGAACAAGTCATTTAAAGATGTGTGGGGAAATTGGGAGATGGATAGGTAGAAGAGAGGCCCCTTTATGACTAAAACTGGCCCTGTCTGTACCATAGGACATGTATAACATTGAGTAGCATTTTTCATTCAGGTCCATTATGTGGATTCGTTATACAAGTCTTGAACCTTTATTAACTTACCTAATTTCTCCCCCTGCCTCGTTTCCTGTGTGTCAGTCTGTATATGCCCCCCCCCCACCTTTATTTCTAATTTCAAATATGTTTTAATTTTAAATTTATTTTTAAACTCTATTGTAAACCACTTAGGTACCTGTTTGTTAAACGGTATATCAAAGAATAAAGAAACTTGGAACCTGAGGCAAGATGGAATAATTAAAAAAGGGAATACCTTTCCCCTAATACTACTTGAAGCTGAACAGAGAGAAAAACTTTGGGTAAATGTGCTTTATTGATTTTGTAGGCCTTAAGTTACTGAGAACAATGACCATGGAACTTATGTTATTCTCAAAATGTAGGATAGACTTCCTAGGCCATAGTAAACCAGGCTTGATCATTAAGATGATCCTAATAACCAGACCAGTTTCACGGACTTCAAGAACTAACAGTGGACACCCCCAGTCTATAAGGTGCCGCCACCACCCTTTATCTTTCTTCCCTGCTAATGATATTGTTGCAGACAGGATCTGTCTATACTCCTGACACCTCTTAGCTTCTGCATGAAGCCCTATGGATATGTTGCAGGCACAATGTTGGACCTGAAAAGTTTACCTGCTCCAGCCAAAAAGGGGTGGGGAACACCAGGTTGTAGACCAAACCCAGCAGAAGATGATGCCAGCTGCTGCTAACTTGCTGTCAAACTTTATGTTGCCAAAAGGCCTGCAGACCACAAACCACCTTTCCCAGGCTATGATTGTTAGGGACCAAAGACCTGTGATACCTACAACGAGCAAATAAGTAAGAAAGCTCATGAGACACATCACAAAATTATACACTGTACAGTTCTAACAGTATAGGGATAATTAGGCCACTATGTACTGCTGTTGAAAAGGACTGGCATCCTTAGGCATACCTACCACACACGGATACTGTGTAACCCTCTAGCTTGCACAGTGGGTGACCCAGGATAAAGTAGCCAAAAATCTGATTCACAATACTGATGACGCTGGCAATGATGGTCTCCCCTAGATCAGCCAGTGCCAGATTGACCAAAATCCAATTCAGGGGGTGCCGCAGCTTCTTGAACTTCATGGTGGCTATGAGGACCAGCCCATTGGTGAAGACGGAAGCAATGACAACAAAAATCATCCAGATGGTAGTGAGATTGTAGACCCACCGTGGGGCAATATGGTAGTTGGGGCCCTCAAAAGGACCTGTGGAAAACAAGAGGTTCTCATAATAACTGTCTGCCTTCCGCTTGCTCCCTCCCTCCACTCTGCAACAAAACTTCTAGAGATAGTACTGCTACTAATCATTTAAGAGGTGGTTTTATAAAGTAAATTTTGCCCATCTGTGGCTACTCCCTCACATAAATGACCGAATGATATAAAAGTACACACCATTGCATTATGGTGCGTACGTTGCCAGTGGGCATACATGGGGCAGAGTTTGGATGAATCATGTGCAGAGTTAGCACATACACACATACCTATCAATGTTCATCCAATGGCAGTCAGCATTTTTTAAAATGCCATCCATTTGGTGCAGAATTAGGTCCTGATATTCAGTACCAGCACCTGAGTGAATAATACTACTGGCACCCAGACTCTGGCTAGCTTCTTCCTATGGCCAGAATGCATGAGGGTAGGTGTAATATTGAACTGGTTACCCAGTTAGCTAACTGAGTGGCAGGTTGAATATTGGGGTGGTTATACTTTAACCACCAACAAAAGTAGTGCACCCCCTTCCAGCCCAATATAGACATCCCCCTCCGGAACTCCACCCAACACAAGCAATGCCACCATCCCAAATCTCCCACCAAAAACATGTCCCTCCAAAGATAGACCTCCCTCCAGAATTCTCCTCAACACAAGCAATGCTATCTCACTGTCCCCCTAGCTCAGCTTCCCCACTGGAGACCCCAATAGACCTATCTTAAAATGTCCTAAGTAGTAGTCTGGGCAGGAGTGATGCCCAGTTGCTCTTGCACATATGGTACCAGGTTTCAAAATGGTGATCGCTAATGGTAGCCTCATGATACAAGTTCTAGGATCCTAACAGTAGTACCATGAGACTGTTGATTGAGATTGCCATTTGAAATCTGGTGTTGCAAGGGCAGCAGCAACTGGGTATCACTTCTGTCCAGACTCTCTCCTAGATCACCAGGGACATTTTAAGGTAGGCATATGGGGGGCCTTAGGGTTGTTGATCTTGGGTGGAATGGCAGTGAGGGAGAATTTCTTGTGTTTGGGGGGTGAGTGCAGATGAGGGGTTTGAGAGGAAAGCAATGCTTGGGGGGGGGGTTTGTGAGAGAGGTCTTTCTTGGAGGGCTGATCTTGGATTGGACAGAGCAGAGAAAGGGCACTGCCTTTGTTTGGTGAGATCAGGAGCTGGGATCTGTTTGTGGGGGGACAGATTTTTGGTAGGGTGGCCAGGAGAGTTTTGGAACTAGGGGCAGTGTGGGGAATAGGAGGGAGAAGGAGAGTGACGCAGCAGCAACATGGAAGATGTGCAGGTACCAGACAATATGTAGTACCAACACCCACATAGCTAAATGGGCAAAATTAGGACTGCTTTTTATGTAATCCTCTCTGCCTGCTTAGCTATGCAAATACTGGCACTGAATATCCCCAGTATCCATATAATTGTTGGCACCTCCCCAATTCCACTCCTAGACCACCCTTCTACTGCCCGGATTCCATGTACTGTTAAGGCATCTGGCCTGCTGAGCATGATTTAAGCAGGCAAGATCCTCTCCTACCCTCTTAACCACTCTGAATACTGATCATATACGATAGATTATGAAATATCCTAATCTATATATGTGTTTGAAAGTATTTGGATAGGGATGGATCAAAGGTCTTCCGCAAAAAAAGAAAAAGAAGCCAGAAGAAAAAAAAAAAGTCAATACTCCTTTAATAAAATCAATCACAATAAAAAGAGACATAGAATAATGAAGGCAGATAAAAACCATATGGCCTATCTAGTCTGCCCATTCATGTTATCTACTAAGCCTTTCTCTCCCTTAGAAATCCAACGTACTTGTCCCAAGCTTTCTTGGATTCAGATACACTTTTCGTCTCCACCACCTCCACTAGGAGGCCATTTCATGCATTCACCCAAAGGCCTAACAATTGCCATATAACAATGCACAATTAAACAAATGAACCTATGCCACAATGTCCCCCAGAACATAGCACAGTTGATTAGATGAACTTGACAGCGATTGGTGTTTTGGCACAAATGCCTGCCTCGGGGATCACAGTATCTGGTCAGTGCAAACAATGGCTGTTTTTCTTTTTTTTGTAGAAAACCTTTGGTCCATCCCTACTCATTATTCCCCCCCCCCCCCTTTTACAAAACCGTAGTGCAGTTTTTAGCGCTGGCTGTGGCAGTAACAGATCTAATGCTACAGTTTTATAAAAGGAGAGGGGTATATTTGCTGTTGGACTATTATCTCCTTTTTTTGTTGTGCATGTTTGAAAGTACGTGGGTTAATTTAACTAGCTCTCGAGCAGTAAGTGATTGCAGTTGCATTCAAGGCATGTTATTTTATAATGACAAGTAGATACCTACTTGTCTTAGTGCTTATATAGGTGACCTACTCATGGCACCCTATTATGAAATTACCCTCCACATGTGCCATATCATAGTGACAGTGAATGTTATAGGTAATCATCATTACTGTTTATTTCCCTTTGATATACTGCTTTATTTATTCATTCATTCAATTTTCTATACCGTTCTCCCAGGGGAGCTCAGAACAATTAAAATGATAGGAACTAGAAGACACGACATGTTCTCAGTTATGGCCCCACAATCATGGAATCTTTTACCACAATACATTAGAGCAGTGTTTTTCAACCGCTGTTCCGCGGCACACTAGTGTGCCGCGAGATGTTGCCTGGTGTGCCGCAGGGCCGCCGGGCCCGGAGCTGACAGGGGGCCCGAGGCAGGGGCGCCAGTAGCTCGCCAAGGCAAAGTGAGTCGATCACCCAGGACTCACTTTGTCTTGGCGATCTAATCTATCGAGCCGATAAGTCTTCTTCTCCCCGACGTCAATTCTGTAGTTGGAGAGGAAGTTCGGGCCAGCCAATCGCTGCCTGGCTGGGCGGAACTTCCTCTCCGATTGCACAATTGACGTCAGGGAGAGCATGCGTCCGCGTCGGCTTTGGGGCCTGTTATCCATTGGTGGGTCCTGTTCCCCGATGGCAGCGGCAGTGGCAGTGGCTTGGGGAACGGCAGGGAGAAAGAAAGAAAGGGGGCAGGCAGGGAAACAGAAGGAAAGAAGAGAAACAGAAAAAAAGAAAGAAAGGTCAGGGAGAGAGGAAGAAAAAGTTGGGGGAGGGAATGAGGTGTGGAGGAGAGAAAGCATACAGGCTGATAGAAGGGAAGAAAGATTGGATGCACAGTCAGAAGAAGAAAGTGCAACCAGAAATCACCAGACAAGGTAGGAAAAATGATTTTATTCTAAATTTAGCAAAGTGGAGGCAGTATTACCACAGTTTTCAAAGGAATTTGCCCAAATAACTTAATAGTTAACTGGGTAAATTCCCAGAGATGAAAACTTCCCTTCACTTACTATGCACAGTTCTGAATTTATATCTGCTGTCTATATTTTACAATATGGTCCCCTTTTACTAAACCGCAATAGTGGTTTTTAGCGCAGGGAGCCTATGAGCGTCAAGAGCAGCGCTGGACATTCAGCGAGCTCCCTGCGCTAAAAACTGCTATTGTGGTTTAATAAAAAGGATGGAGGGTATATTTGTCTATTTTTGTATGCTATAAAAACCAAATACAGAGAGAGACTGAGAGCTGTTGACGAAGAGCTACGTGTGTGTCTTTCTTCCATTCCAGCCAGAATATCAGCTTTGTGTTCAGCCAAACAGGCCCAGGTTTCGCACTGAATAAAGTATTTTATAATTTTTATAATTTTTATTTCGTAATAAAGTAATTATAAAATACTTTCTTTGTGTTTATTTGATTCCTATTCAAGAGAATTACTTTATATATAGTCAATATAAGCAGAGAGTTAAATTTTTTAACATTTTCTAATGGTGGTGTGCCTCGTGATTTTTTTCATGAAACAAGTATGCCTTTGCCCAAAAAAGGTTGAAAAACACTGCATTAGAGAACTTAAAGACCTAACATTGTTTAAAAAAACGTTAAAAACCTTTCTCTTTAAAGATGCGTATGGATCTTAGGATACTGAAAAAATCGATTATTTTTTAACCGTTACCCTGTTTTCTTTCTTTTTTTTTTTTAAACAGTTATTATAACCCCCCTTTTTTGTTCTTCCCTTTTATGTTTTTTCTTCTCTTCTATCAAAAATTGTAACTATTCCCCCTCCTAACCACACATGTCTTGTATGTCTTACCCACAAAATTATTTTAAACTTATGTCTACACTCAGTTTGTTAAGTGTGTTAAATTTGAACTAACAACAAATTTGTTTTTATGTCAACATTAACATTGTACTTGTTTAATTTATTAATATATGTTATTATTATTGTACATCGCCTAGTAATTTAAATAGGCAATTCATCAAGAATAAATAAACTTGAACTTGAACTTGAACAGTTTACATGAATTTATTCAGGTACTCATGCATTTTTCCCTGTCTGTCCCGGCGGGCTCACAATCTATCTAATGTACCTGAGGCAATGGGGAGATTAAGGGCTCCTTTTACAAAGGTGTGCTAGCGTTTTTAGTGCGCGCACTACCCGAAAAACTACCGCCTGCTCAAGAGGAGACAGTAGCGGCTAGCGCGCGGGGCAATTTAGCGCGCGTTAAGGCCCTAAAGCACCTTTGTAAAAGGAGCCCTAAGTATTTGAAAAACAAATCATGCAATAAGTATGAAAGGAATGCAATATGAACAGCTTCCAGGGTATCTAGCCTGCTGAGTTTTATACATAAGAACATAAGAATAGCCCGACCAACGGTCCATCAAGCCCAATATCCTGTTTCCACAGTGGCCAAACCAGGTCACAAGCACCCGACAAAAACTCAAATAGTAGCAACATTCCATGCTACTGATCCAGGGCAAGCAATGGCTTCCCCCATGTATATCTCAATATGGACTAGGGACTTTTCCTCCAGGAACTTGTCCAAACCTTTTTTTTTAACTCATCTACGTTAACCGCCATTATCACATCTTCTGGCAACGTAATTAGAAGTCATTCTAACTCAGGTTTAATGAATGAATTAGCTCTATGTTGTCTGTTCTCTCATAATGTGCTACATGGTCTCTACAACATAAGTTTGTGATACTGAGCTCTCTATATAATGATACATTCATCTTTTTTTTTGTTCTGTTATATCTATCTCTCTTTAAACTTATGCTTTCCTTTCCAACCTTGGTTTTGCATCTGAAACTTACAGAATACAGTGATCCTGGGAAGAAAAATCTAATCCAGGCACTACTGCACACATTTCCATAAATGATTGTGTTTTGTTGGTTTGTTTTTTGTTCTTTTTTTGGGAGGGGGGTGCCCTAGCTGTTCTCTCTTGAGAATGTTTTGAATCCTTGTACTGAAATTTGTTGGTTTTGAGACCCATCAGTGGGCTGGGATCCATCCATCCTTATGACTCTGGGCAAGTCTCTCCATTGTCCCAGCTGAGAAATAAGTACCTGTACATAATATGTAAACTGCTTTGATTGTAACCACAGAAAAGCAGTACAGTATATCCATTTCAAGAACCTTAACCTTTACATGGCTATGTAACTGCTGTGGATTGCTTGCAGTGCTCTCTCTTTCTCTGCCTCTCTATATCCCTATCTGCATAATACTCTTTCTCTCTCGTTGGGAATGCTTTTCCCCAGTTCATGCACTCACCTCTCGTGGTGTTGGTGTTGGTATACGTGAACAAACTGCTTCTGGTGGTGTCTTCATCAGCTTGCCTGCGTCTCCCTGTGTACACTGCAGAACCCCATAGTCCTGCCATGACTTGAGAGTTCACTGCTATACTCTAATACCTAAACACCCAACTCCCTTTTCACTTCCTCCCCAGCTTTCTCTTTGTGTTCTCATATACTCTGCTTCTTAGCTCTGGTGCTGGAAGATCAGGTCAGAGTGTTTTATAGTGGCTCAGCAGAATTAGCCTTGGCACCAATAAAGGAGCTCAACACAGTTCCCATTTCTGATCTCTTCATGAGGACCCTGCACCCCTCCCCCACAACTCTTCAAATAGTCTGTCAGTGTCTCAGTCTCCAGCTAAACAGCAACAACTTTGTCAGAGGCTTCAGGTGACAGTAGCGGCTCTGTGAGTCCTGATTAAAAAGCCAAGTGAGAAGGGGATAGGGAGGGAGAACTTAGTTCCCAGGGTTGTGAAAGACAGTAATCCCCTCTCATCTTCTCAATTTCCTCCAATTTTCTTAATGACTTAGTTTGTGAAATCAGGAGCATGCTGTCACTCCATATGCACTAGGAATGGTGAATATGTGCGTAGGAAGCAGGTGAAAGCTTGGCTCTTTTCCTAAAGTAATATATCTTGTAACTCAGAAGAAATTGTTTTACTTATCTCAGTTGTATCGGAGGTTAATCTCATTGCCAACATGAATTCATGTTTCGCCCTCAAGCTGTTTCACGACTGCTTCCCTCTAAACACATAGGTGTTGGAAGAGGAAGAAGGCCATAGGGGCCATGGCCTTCCCAAAAACTGGAAGTCAGAAGAGTCATTCTGCAGTGTCATGCTTATGCGGGAAAAGGAAGTCGCTGCAGAATGAAGACTTCTGGGGCAGGCCGATGGCCGCTGGCTGCCTGAAGACTTAAAATTACAGGGGTGGGGAGGTGGTAGGTGGGGGAGTTGGGAGCTGGAGAGAGAGGGTTTGTGTCATAAGATCCCGCTGAGGAGGGATGGGATTGGGGTTGGGATTGGAGGGAAGAACATATGCTGCATGAGCTGGGGAGGTTGGGAGGACAAGGAAGGACAGATGCTGCACGGGTTGGAGGGCTTGGGAAGGCAAGAAGGACTGATATTGCATGGACTTGGAGGGGTTTTGGAAGGCATGGAAGGACAGATGCTGCACAGGCTGGAGGTGGGTGGGTTGTGAAGGCAGGGAAGAGCAGATGCTCATGGGCTAGGGGGTTGGGAAGGGAGGGAAAGACAAATGCTGCATGGGCTGGGAGGGGTTAGGAAGGGAGGGAAAGATGCTGCATGGGTAGAGTGGTGGGGTGGGAAGAGAAAAAGAGAATTGTTAAACATAGGTGCATGGAGTTGGAGGAAAAGAGAGATGATATAAATGGGGAAAGGAAGAAAAGAGGGAGAATTGTTAGACATGATAGTGGTGGATTGGAGGGAAGGAGAAATGTTATGCTGGGAGGGAGAAGAGATGACTCAAAGAAGGGAGAGACGTCAGATTCTAGAGAAAGGTGATGTAAGGAGGGAGAGAGAGATGCCAGATCAGGGAAGGGAAGGAAGGGAGAAGAGAGAGATGCCAGACCATGGGAGAGGAGAGAGATGCCAGGCTGTGGGAAGTAGAGGAGAAAGACGCCAGACCACAGGAGGGGAGGAGATGGTACACAGGGATGGAAGGGAAGGGGAGAGACAGGGAGAAGATGGTACACAGCAATGGGTGTGGCAGGGAAGAGAGAGAGAAGAAATGCTTCTTATGGATAGATGGGAAGAGGGGAGAAGGAAGAGGGAGAAGATGGTACACATGGATAGACGGGAAAGCAAGACATGGAAAAATAGATTGATTTTGAGAAGAAAGCAGAAAAATGTAAGAAAGTTGAATGTTAAAAGTTAATGCCAAAGATTGAATGTAGGACAGAAAATGAAGAAGGAGAGAAAAACAGCAAATGGATAAGGTGGCCCTGGAAACAGTTAAGAGTACAGACAGAAGGAACTGCAACCAGAGATTGGGAAAAGATGTTTAGAAAAATAAAATCACCAGACAACAAAGGTAGGGAATATAATTTGTCAGTTTTGAGAATTTATATCTGCTGTCTATATTTTGCACTGTTTGGGAAGAAATTAATTTCTTTCTATATCTCTGGTTTTATAGAGTCTGGCGTCTTAGGGTTTTGTTTGTGTATATTAGTATTTTTAGTTTGTGGTCCTGTATTTGCATAGGGGTTATCTGTATTCTGCATATGTGACCAAAGCCAGATGTTCTAGTAAGAATTAATGTTGAGAAGCATACAGTGTGCTTTGTGTAGTTTAATTTGTGGTCAACCATTATGTGTTGTTAAAAAGATTATATTGTGTGTATATATAAAAAGTGAATGGAAAAATATTACAATTAGTACTATTATTATTCTGGGGGTGGGGTCAGGGGCAGAGCTTGGGCAGAGTCTGGTGCAGAGCTTTTCGGGCCCCCATATAAAAAAGTGTTCTGCTGCGTATGCTACAACATATGATCTGATCCCCCTACAACATATATTGTAGGGGCAATCAGCCTTGAAACAGCTTGAAGGCGAAACATGAATTCATGTTTACCTATTTAATGGCATTCCATTTATTCCTTTATATTTCCTCTGTTTAGACTTCTCTTTCTTCAAAATTCTGTTCTTCTGATTATCTCCTCTCTCTCTACCTCATTGATTTCCATTGTGTCTCTTTTGTTCCTCTTTCCCTTTTTAACACTTATCTCATTTTTATTTTCCAGCCTCTCTCTTTCCTTCCTTCTCTCTTCTCCACTACCCTACCCAATCCCTGCCCCACATCCTCTTACTTTTACATCCCCTTTATTTGCTATCTTCACCTTCCATCCACTTTTCTTCTGTCTCTTTCCCTCCCTCCTTAACCCACACCCCTGTCTCCTTTCTCACCTTCCCCTTCTCTTCTTTCTTGTCCTCCATTCACACTGTGCTCCTATTCTCCCATTTTCTATCTCTTTTCCTCTTGCCCTTTTCTCTCCTCTGTTTCTTCTCCTCTCTGCTCCACTTCTTTCTCTTCTCCTTTCTTCCCTCTCCTGGACACTCTTACCCCTGGCTCCCTTCTCTTCCTTTTTCCTGCTCTGCTACTTATTGTGCCTGGTACTGCAGAAACTGGCTGTTCAAGGCCCATGGCTGCACAGTCATCTTTAGGCTGCTCCAGTGTGGTATTCTTTACAGTTCTACGGGTAAAGAAAGCCCTGCTGAAAACGAATCTATCATTTCCACAAACTGGCCTCTAGTCGCTTTTGCCTCTCTTTCCTGAAAAGAATTACACCAAAGTGGTATCGGCAAATATCTTGAAAGTGGGAAAACTAGCCCTGTTTTGGGGTGTCACTTATTAAATCAGCAGTTCAATACACTGGCAACATCCAGGTTGAGATGTGGTATCTCAGCTAATTGCACCATTGAGAACAACAATTTTTTTAATTTTTTTTTTTATTAGCATGATGTCATTCTGCTCATCTGTGTTTTTACAACAGGGCATAGATAGATAAACAGTACAGAAGTGAAAGTGGCCTTGTGGTTAGGGCTGCAGCCTCAGCACCCTGAGGTTGCAGGTTCAAGCTCAGTGCTGCTCCCTGTGACCCTGGGCAAGTCACTTAACACTCCATTGCCGCAGGTACATTAATCAGACTGTGAGCCCATCATGACAGGAAGAAATACTTGAGTACCTGAATGTAAATAACTTAGCCAAAGCAGTAGCTTTGCAGCACGTTTCAGAGGATGTAATTCTTCTTCTGTGTGCTTTTGCGTTTCCTCACTCCAATTCCCCGTCATGCTTCAGAGTTCAATAATATAATAATAGTAGAGCAAGCCCCACTTTCTAGTGTTCACCCCCTCCTCACAGCATCAGACAAGGTCTGTAATTTAATTAAAGCGCTTAATGCCCAGATACAATGCTTAGATTGTGAACCCACTAAGAACAGAAAAATTAAACCTGTAATATATGTAAATCATTTTGGTTGTACCCAGAAAGACAGTATATCAAATCCATGATAAAAAAAAAATCCTGGGCCAGATGTACTCGGGCTTATCTCTTCTGCTCTCTGCTTAGAAATCAAAGAGCTATTCCAAAGAGGGCGGTTGTGTGTGTGTGTGGGGGGGGGGGGGAGAAGAAACCTCAATCTCATCAACATTTTATCTGATTAGATGTGGCAGAGCATGGGCACAAAAGTTTAATTCTCTCTCCCCCCTCCTTCTCCAAGTGGATTTTTGGTTCAAATAAGGATAAAGCTCTTAAGAACAACCTGGCATTTTAATTATTGATGCTTTTAAGGAAGGGAGTTGCAGAACAAGGGCAAGGTAAAGGGAAGCTTATTCCTGCCCTGCTACAGGACAGGGTGGAGGAAGGAGTCAAGACATAACTGCTGGAGTACCAGACGCAGAGGCCCAGATGCACTAAACTCACCATGCGTCTAACAATCATCGCTAAACTAGTTGAACTGGTTTAGTGTCAATGCAATTTAACTGACCAATGTACACAATGGCTCACCGTGGGCTTTTCCATGCATTCATTACATCCTCTGACTCTGCCAGGCAAAAATGACCTCATCCTATCTAATAAAACCTTACCCGCACATGCGCTG
The DNA here is from genome assembly GCF_902459505.1 of Geotrypetes seraphini. NCBI lineage: Eukaryota > Metazoa > Chordata > Amphibia > Gymnophiona > Dermophiidae > Geotrypetes > Geotrypetes seraphini. Next base: position 457,739,722 of record NC_047084.1, read on the forward strand.
TTAAAACGGCGTGATCCCTGCCGCCGTGATTTCTGTTCCTTGGCCGTATTCTATTTGGGGTGCGTGCGGCCACTTGCCACACGCGCCACATCTTCAGGCTTCTGGATTATGCTGGTATCTCAATGCTCAGTGGCGGTTTGTGGAATTGGTAAGGGTAAGGGAGCCGGCCAGAAACAAACAAATGCTGCTGCACAGAGAAGTGGGGTGGGATGAGGGGAGGGAAATGCTGCTGCTGCACAGGGAAATGGAAGGGGAGGGAATGCTGCTGCTACTGCATAGAGAAGTGGAGTGGGGAGAGGGAAATGCTGCTGCTGCACAGAGAAATGGAGGGGGAGGGAATGCTGCTGCTGCACAGGGAAGTGGGGTGGGGGAGAGAAATGCTGCTGCACAAGGAAGTTGGGGTAAGGGAAAGGGGACCAGGAAGCGAACTTGCTTTGCTTTGGGGGGGAGGGGTATGCTGGGGGGCAGGAAGCAATTTTGGTTTGCTTTGGGGGGGAGACAGAAGGGGGCCATGGAGAGAGACAGAAAGACAGGCAGGCAGCACACAAGAACGAAAGGCAGCGGAAGGGAGAGAAACAGAACGACAGATAGACAAAGGGGGCCAGGGAGAGAGAAAGAAAGAAAGACAGACAGACACATATATTCTAGCACCCGTTAATGTAACGGGCTTAAACACTAGTTAGTATTATAACAAGGTAATTAATATTATAAAAAGCAATCTGATCGATACCCTAACCTCACTTAGGCATGCACTAAATCTAGCGACCACTACTAATGACCCAAAATTACCGATGTCTGCTTTATTGCGTACCCATCTTGTCAGCCGTGATGGCTCCTGAAAAAAAAAAGAGGCAAGAGTGATGCCCACTCTCTTCTGCCTCAGAAACTGGAACCTCCACACACTTCTGATCCCTCCCCCAAAGATCATGGCTATCCAGACTAGAGAGTTGCGCAGGGACAGAAATCCCACCCATCCCCGCCCGGATCCTCTCCGTCCCCACCCATCCCCGCCAGGATCCTCTCCGTCCCCACCCGTCCCCGTCAGGTTCCTCTCCATCCCCACCCATCCCCGCCCGTCCCCATAAAAAGCAGCAATTACTTCTAACAGGATCATCAATTCCACAGTTTCTTTTGTTTTTGCGCTGTTGTTTTCCTTGTGGAATCTCTTTGGTGGAACCCTTTTTTTGTTTTCTGTTCAGTTAATTAACTTATAAACCCCCTCTTTTACTAAGGCTGACGTGTCCATTATATTATGGACGAACCCTGCTTCCAAAGCCTTCCATCCCCTTGGGAGTCCCATTGGCTAGAGGGGGGTCCCCGTGGGAGTCCCGTGGGCCAGAGGGGGGTCCCTGTGGGAGTCCTGTGGGTTAGGGGGGGATTCCTGCGATCCCCGTTCTCGTGCAAACCTCTAATCCAGATCCCCCATGCTCCTGAATCCCCCCAAAAAGATATTAATATAAAAATTTGCTGACTTCTGAAAAAAAGCTAGCCAGTTAGCAATCCTCCTGAGTGGTGAGCACATCTCATAGGGTCTTGTAAAAATATGGACATAAATTATGGATGAAATAAAACTGTAGAACCTCTGGTGGTGTTCTTTAGGAGAGTTGGAGAATATAGCACTGAATGATGAGGTAGCTATAATAGGCATCTCAGCGACCTGGTGGAAGGAGGACAATCAATGGGACACTGTGTTACCTGGGTATGAATTATATTGCAATGATAAGAGTAGATCAAATTGAAGGGGTGGTTGCACTACATATTAAAGAGGGAATTGAATCAAACAAAATAAACATTCTCATGACATAGATAGCACTGTGGAATCCATATGGAAAGAAAAGAATATACAGGTTGGATTATACCAACGTCCCCTGGGACAGAATGAGCAGACAGATGAAGAAATGTTTTCCGAGATTAGGAAAGCTGGCAAATTGGGCAACAGTAAAATAATGCGTAATTTCAATTATCCCACATTGTCTGAATAAATGTTACATCAGGGAGTGCTAGGGAGGTAAAATTCCTAGATGTCATAAATGGCTGCTTCTTAGAACAACTGGTCCAGGAGCTGACAAGAGGGGGAAACACCGAGAAAAAAAATTATTATTAGCCACAGTCACCAATTCTTCAATAAACTCCATAACCCTAAGGGGAACCAACTTTTGCATCTCTTCCACAATCAGAATCCTGGGCATGCATCTAGACAGACAACTGTCCATGTCTGCCCAAGTCAACGATGTCACACGCAAAGGATTCAACATACTCTGGAAACTCAGATCCATCAGAAAATACTTTGACCAGACATTCTTCAAACTCCTAGTCCAAACACTAGTCCTAAGCATCCTAGATTACTGCAATATCATCTACCTAGCAGAACTACACAAACACTTCCAGAAACTAAGCATCATCCAACACACCGCAGTGAGGCTCATATTCAACCTAAAAAAATTCAATCACATCACACCTTTCTACCATAAACTTAATTGGCTGAAAATTGAGAGCCAAGTAACTTTTCAAATTCGGATGTCTCTTCTACAAAGCTATGTACAGTCTACTGCCTATCTACCTCACTAATCAGTTCACATTTGCTAGACCTGGACGATCTACTTGACCTCAATCATTCTTCACCTTCCCCTCAATTAAAGGATGCACCTATAAGAGATTCATCAACAGACTCTTACTATACCAAACAGCCTCCAAAGATCACGAATGGAGCCAACTAGTCAGAACATCAACCTCTTACATGCACTTCAGAAAGCTCCTAAAAACGCTCTTCTTCCCCAAACAGAACCCACCTTAAATTTTCTATGAAAAGACTCCCGACTGACTCTCTATTCAACGTTATTGTTCTAAGACTATGAACATTCCTACCTATTTATTTATCTCCCTCCTTAAAAAAACCCTGCTTAACCTCCCTCTATGCAATCTATATAATTTTCAGTCCTCTCTCCATTGCTGTAGCTCGCTAATTATCGAACCGAAAAACCACCTTCACACACCCCTTCCCTAACATCCTGGCCGTGACCCCCGGCAGCAGGAGAGATGCCTACTCTCTCCTGCTAGAAATAAAAAAATAACAAAAAAATCCTGCCTCTACGGCCCCAAACCCGCCCCCCTCCTTGGGCAGCAGGAGAGATGCCCACTCTTTTCTGCTGCAAATAAAAATTAAAAAATCCTACCGGAATAGCCCCAACTCCCCCTCCCCCACCCGCAGCAGGAGAGATGCCCATTCTCTCCTGCTAGTAGTGCCCCCCTCGCTTTTACCTGACAGATAAGCCGGCAAGGGCGGAGAAGGACATCCTAGTTGCAGCTGCTGCTGCGTTGTATGAATTGGTTATTCCCCTCACTGGTGCATCTTGGAATGCAGCAGAGAAATAAAATGCATCAGGCCAATCAGGGACTTCCTTAGACTCCTCCCTAAGGAAGTCCCTGATTGGCTGAGGCACCCCTAGGTCCCTCCCAAGGGAGGAACCCGAGGTGCCTCAGCCAATCAGGGCCTTAGGCCCCTCCCCGTGCATCAGATGATGCATTGGGGTGTGGCCTAAGGCCATCATTTCTGCGCAGAAGGCTGGAGGAGCAGAAGGGACCAAGCACCCCTCCTGCTCCTAACGATTTAAAAAGTATGGGATCCTTGCATGACGAAACAATTACCCCTCCAGGGGAACTCAGCCTTTCTGCCGGGCCGGGATAGCCCTACTTTTCTTCGTTGGGCTGCCCAGGGCATCACTCTGGTGGAACACTTGTTGACTGAGGATGGGAGTTTGAAATCCCTTGATGCTTTTGCTGATCGTTTGGATAGGTGTTAGGGTGATACTTTTGCCTATTGTCAGGTTAAGCACTATGTTCTTTCTCTTCCTTCATAGCTCCTTGCGCAGCCAATAGGAGTCCATCTTTGGGTTTTCTTTGCTGGGGTGGAGATATGTTCTACCTCGGTGTCAGCGCTGTCTAAGGCCCTTTATGGATTTGTACGTCCCAAAGATGTTTTGAGGATAAAGGGGGGTTGGGGTCGGGAACTCTGTCGCGACCTTGGCCACTGGGTCATCCTGCGTGCCTTGCGGGGGGTACCTCACTTGATAACTGGAGTGCAGTTTCAAGAATGCTATGTTCGAGTGCTTTACAGAACCTATTTTACATAAAGTGGGAGGCATCGATTCCCCTCTCTGTCTGAAATGTGGCCAGGATCCCAATACCTTTGCTCACTCTTTTTGGGACTGTTGGACCGTATAAGCTTTTTGGCAGTCCATCGTCCATTATATCCAGGGCTTATTTCCGGATCCCCTTTCGGGTACTGTAGAGAACTTGGTTTTAGATCTACCTGGGGCTTTCCGCGGCCTTCCCAAGGGGGGGTCCCCGATGGTGTTGTAAGGTGTGTCTCCTTGCTCGTAAGTGCATTTTGCAATCCTGGACTATTTATGAGCCTCCCTCTTATTGGACTTGGAGATCTCTGGTACATACTTTGGCTGCCTGGGAGACCCGAGAGGCGTCTGGTAACCCTTGACGACAGCGCACCTACCTGCAAATTTGGGGAGCCTATCTGGATTCCTTACCTCCTAGAGGTCGTAGTCTCCTTTTGACTTCTCTTGCTTAGCTTCACTAGTGTTCCCTGCGTTTGCTCCCCTGGTCAGTCACTGCCCATCTCTTTTCTTAATTTTTTTTTCTTTTGTGTTTATTCAGGGGGGGGGGGGAGGGGTGTTTCCTCTTGACGTAGTCCATGGGCCACAAGAGTATGGGCCTTTGGCATCCGAGAGACCTTTTGGTCATTTTTGTATATTGCTGGAGGGGGACCCCAGAGGGGTAGTTGCATTGTGTGTGTGTGTGTGTGTGGGGGGGGGGTTGGATGGGGTGGGGGGGGGTTGGGTTTGCTCTCTGAACTGTTTCTTCAAATTGAGTATTGATGGATGTTGATTTCTTTGTTCTTGTTATATTTCTTGCTCTTTGTTTTTATCGCGTTCACTATAAAACTGATTTGAACATAAAAAGTATGGAGGGAGAGAGGAGGTGATGTCACCAAAGAAAATGGAAGCCTAATGTAGAGGCTCCGTCTTCGCCTGCTAGCCGCCCCGATCTCCCTCCAGCCCACGGTGGCTTTGCTCCTTTGTAACCGGTGCCTGAAGAGGGTGAACTTGCCGGGTTCCAGGATTCCCCGAATAGAAGCACGTCAGGGCAGTCCCTGATCTATGGCTGGAAGGCGGCTTGCCGACCTGCTCTCACAAGTGCGGCGTGAACGGTGCTCGGCCTCGTTTCTTTCTGGCCGGCAGTGGAGCGAAAGACAGCGCTGTTGTTTTAGCGTTGCCTGAGTGCGCCTGCTGCTGAGCACTCCAGTGCAGCTCGCCTGGACTGGGAGGAGCGGCGGTGAGGGTGCAGGGCATTCGGGCAACTGCAGAGCCAGAGGGGAGTGCATTCGGCGCTGGTTGGAGGCCTCGTTGGAATGCTGTGTCGGCGGCCTGCTATAGCACTCTGGAGATGACAGGCTCAGCCTTTGGAAGGGGCAAGAGTCTGGCCCACTTGGGAGAGGCTGGTTTCGTGCTCAGGGCTCCAGGTGTCCTGCCTTCCTGCCCTCATGTGGACACAGCTGCCCTTGCTTGTCAGTGGAGAGCCCCCCCCCCCCCCGAGTGATGAGTGCCAGGGAGATTGCAACAGCGGAGGGTTCCGAACAGGAGAGCTGGTGGAGCCGTAAAGATTACTGCCTTGCCCACCTTGTGAGCCAACACATGCGACCCCGTATTCCCGCAGTTGGCTGTCGGACGTGTAGGATGTTCACGAGGAGGAAGTTGGACAGCTATGGATTTGAGGGAGCCAGTCCGCCACAGGCAACCAGGATGGTGGTGTCAGAGGCCACTGTGGGGGGTGGCATGGACCATCCGGATAGGCCCGGTGGAGGAGCTCAGGGGGGCTCCGTGGAGGCGCCAAACTCCCTGAGGGACTTGCTGCTGGACATTCGTAGAGAACTGCAGTCCCTGCGCCATGATGTTACCACAGCAGTTGTGGATTTAAAACGAGACCTGGGGGAGCAGGTGAAGAATTTCCTGGTGTCACCTCGGAAAACTATGAGGTGACACCAGGAAATTCTTTTTCACTGAAAGGATGGTTGATCGCTGGAATAGTCTTCCACTGCAGGTGATTGAGGCTATTCACAGGGCAAAGGGAGGGGAGGGACAGTAGGGTGGGCAGACTTGATGGGCCGTGGCCCTTATCTGCCGTCTATTTCTATGTTTCTATGTTTCTAAGAGGCAGGATGCGGTGGAAGACCATGTCAACACCATGACCGAGGACATTATAGCTGTGCAGCAGGCGGTGGCAGGGGTCCACGCAGAGGAGTTGGCGATGTGGGACAAGTTGGAAGATCTGGAGAACAGATCCCGGCAGTGTAATCTCCGGATCCGGGGGGTGCCGGAAGAAAGTGCCTATCAAGATGCCCGCCAGACAGCCTTGGACATCTGTACAGACATCCTCACAAATGCTCTGGTGGGTGAGGGGTGGGTGCCGGAAATTGAAATAGAATGAGCACAAGAGGCTTTGGGACACCCCAGATCCAACTTGCCCCGTGACATTGTTTTGTGCTTAGGCAGCTTTCGGGTGAAGGAGGACATATTCCATACAGAGGGATTACAAATGGAATAATTTGCGGTTAGACATTTATCAGGATGTGGTGACCACCTATCTCCGCAGAGAGGGCCTCAGATATCAGTGGCTGTACCCATTTGCCATGGCACTGACCACAACCAGATGGGTTCGTACAGTGGTGGAGGCCTGGTTGGTGCTACAAGAACTAGGTGCTCCTAACCTTCCAGAGGGGGGACCTCCTATAGAGCGAGAGGAGGAGCTGGCTGGACCTTCCAGATGGCAGTGACAAACCAGAGAAGCAACGGCATGGAGAGCAGGGAGCCGTGAGCCACAGGGACAACCATGAGAGGGCTGCTGACATCGCTGGACATTACAGTTGGCTTGGATGCCTTCCGCTGTATAATGGCTGTGGGGTCTTGGCCTGGGAGGTGGGCGGGGGGAGTGTTGGGTGTGTTATTGGAAGGGTTGAAGGATCGCTCGGGGAGTCTGTGTGTGGTGGGGCTTTGGGAGGGGGACAAGATGTGCTGTTGTGGGCAGTTGTAGGTGTGCAGCTTGTTTGGTGGGTTTGGGTAGTTTGATTCAATCTTGCCGGGTGAGGGGGGGGTTGTTATGGGGTTTCTGTGGTGTTTGTGTGCAGGGAGTGAGTTTCAAGGAGGGCTGGAGGCTGTTGGTAGGGGTTGTATGTGGTGGGGACCCGGGAAAAGTGTATTGCGTATATTTGGTGTGCTGGGGGTGTGCATTGGGGTGGTGGAGTTGCTTCTTCCTCAGGGATCTTGAGATCTGTTTGGATGATCTCGAGATGTAGTTTTGGGTTGGGAACAGGGGGGAGGGGGATGTTTGTGGTGGGGGAGGGGTTGGGATGTGGGGGAGAGAAATGGTACTCTCTGCTCCGCATTGGAATTGGATGATCAGCTGATGCTCTGCTGGGGCCTGGTCAGGGGCTGGGGTGGCCGGGTCCCAAGGAATTGAAGGTGGAGGCTGTGGAGTGGTTAGTGGTAGTGGATCCTGGTTAATTTTGTAACTTGGAATGTAGGGGGGATAAATTCTCCCATTAAGCGCTCCAAAATTTTACAACATTTACAGCGTCATAAGGTGGATGTGGCCTTTTTCCAGGAGACCCATTTGACTGATCTTGAACATATGAAATTGAAGCATATGGTGGGGGAGTGTGCTGCGGCATCTGCCACGGGGAAACATAGGGGGGTAGCGATTTTGTTCCACAAGGGCCTACTAGACAACCTACAAATTTTGGCTAGGGATGGGGAGGGTAGATATGTGCTCTGCAAGGGATGATCGCGCAACAGGACATGGTATTTTGCTGTGTCTATGCTCCAAATGAAAGTGACCTGGCATTTTATGCTAAATTGACTCGCTTGTTGCTGCCCTTCGCCCAGGTCTCCCTGATTGTAGGGGGGGGGACTTCAACGCTGTTCGTGATTCTAGTCTGGATTGCACAGGGCCGGGGGGTGCTCTACGTCGGGCTGGGGAGAGGGAGCTCCAAAAATTTAGTGATAACCTGGATTTAATCAACCCCTGGAGGGTACTGCATGGCACCGAGAAGGATTATACTCGTATGTCCCGGGCACACGGTACGCAGTCTCGCATAGATTATATTTGGGTGACGGAACGGGTGTTTCTGAAACTGGAGCGGGTGGAGATAGGTCCCTATACAATTTCTAATCATGCCTGGGTTCAGATGTTGTGGCAAGCAGGAAGGGGGCCTCCGGGGAAGTGGTGCTGGGTATTTCCACTTGCATTGTATAGTGATCCGAACTATAGGGAACGGTTGCTGGGAACATGGACTGAATACAAACGGCATAATGCTCACGCGGAAGGGGACCCCATTTTATTCTGGGAAGCGGCAAAGGCGGTGTTGAGGGGGGATACCCTTAGTTATAGTAGTCACGATAAAAAAGCTCGCGATAGGGAAATTTTGCGATTAGAGAGGGATGTAGCTAGGGCCCAGAGGAGGTATGGCCAGACTGGCGACCCCATGCATAAACAGGAATTGATGGAATATCAAGTGGTCCTCAATTCCCTACTACATCAGCGGGCGCGTAAATCCCTCGCTTACTATAAGTACCAGCTTTATAGATATGATTAGAAAAAATAATTTAAAAAGCCGGCAGAAGCCCTGACAGCAGTGACAGGAGGCTGCTTCTCCTGTCACTACTGTCAGGGTCTGCGCATACTCAAGGATTGCTCTCTAGCGATCCATGCCATGGGTGGGGGGACGTGTCAATGATCGTCCCCGTTTGCAAACAGGCCTTTTGTGAATTTGTTGGCCTGTATGCAATCGGGAACGGATTGGACACGGAATCAGGGGTTAGTGAATCTAGTCCTAACTTCCTAGTATTAGGTGGTGTGCAAAATGAGGTTAAAGTTCAGCCCTGGATCGGAGCATATATGGAGAATGCAGAAAAGACACCTGAACACACATCAGGCCATAGCACTCACCTACATCATTACACTTGTTTACACTCAAATGAACTTGTTTAACACATTATATCTGAAACAAAATGAAAACACTTTTTGTAATCCAGATTACAATAATGTGAATGTCAGGTTGTATAATAGCTCAGCTGAACTTCACACTAGTAGAAATACAACTATGCACTGGGCTTTATTCTTACATCAGAGAAGTACTTAACACATTGTTGGTGGGAAACGAGTAAACACGTTTTTCGCATACTATCACTAGAGAGCGGGAGCCACACAAAACTTGGTTTCTACAAATTAGCGCTGGGGTGTTGCTTAAGTGTAAACACGGCTATTCGGCGAATTAAAAATTATGCTTTATCTATCGTTAGATGGTGAAGAGATACCTGACGATTCGTGGAATTAGGGTCAGAAGGGAGATCAAAATCGTAAATAAAATAGTGGTAAATTCAGTTGTCTTTCCTTAAATTTCTTCAGTATAAAAGAGTAGTTTTTTTAAAATTTTGAAATTAACCTTGAATGTTGTAATTGTTTGTAACAAAATAATTTAAAAATGTGTTCAAATTATAATAAAGAATTCAATATAAGAAAAGAAACTGAAAATTTTATTCAAAATAAGCAATAGTTCAGAAGTTATAGCTATTTTATGCGAAACATAATTTCCCCTGCAACATTTTAAAAGTTTGCCTGCTTTTCGGCATAGATCGGCGAAAAATGCATGCACACAATGTATTAATTATGACTATTGTTTGTGAAATGGGACATTTGAACTTGCTGTATTTTTTTAAATTATAATTTAAATTTATCAGGAGTCAGTCGGTACATTTTTATTGACTCCTACTCCAGGTACCCAAAATTGTCTCCGACTTCACAGCCCTGGGGGTCGCAACATGATTTTAGGCAAGGGGTGTTCTAGCAGTCTCTGATTCTGACCAGCACCCCTGGACCACCCGCTTTTTTTGTAGCAAAAAGCCAACACCGCTTTTAGAAAATGGCTCAGCATATTTTTTTAAATCCACTGGAGGGCTCATTTCAGTGCTGAAGAGCCCATTTGCATGTCAGTGTCAGAGACCGCTAGAATCCTCGTTAAAAAGGAAGATAATCACCTTTGATAATCCATCGCTAAACTGCCGGAAAACAGTATAGCGACGGAGTTAAAGCTTTGAGAATCTAGCCCTGAGTTACTTTGTTTGACACAGCTTGTTAAAGATTACCTATTCTTTCTACCTTATCACTTGTTATCTCATCACCATGACAACAGGACTACTGTACTACCCAACACAAACATTAACCAGTGCTTCCACTGCTAATCTTATAACCTATTTTAGAAAGGATAATTTCTTTTTCTCTTAGCTGTTTTATTTTACTTGCTTCCGGCCACATCATCTCTGGGAGGTAGGGGTGGAGGGAAGACAAAATCTGTTTCGGATAACATCGTCAGAAAGTGTATTTCCGGCACGCCAGCCAACCTGTTTCTGCTGGTGTCATCAGAAAGTGCATTTCCTTTGTGTCATTCACCCTATTTTCACTGTTGTCATCAGAAAGTGCATTTCTGGTGGGCTCCCCACTTCCAGCAACATCATCAGAAAGCAGCAGGGGTAATTTCCGATGACATCATCAAAAAGTGCATTTCTGGTGATTTGGGGGGTGTCACTTTGGGGGCGGGCAGTGGGAAAGGCCTGGGCAGAGCTACCACCATTTATTCCTATGGGGTAGGCGGGGCATGTGCAAGGTATAAATGAGAGGCAGGGTGTGGGCATGGTTTAACCCTGGAAGTGAATGCTAATTGACAGGTTAGATAAGATGAGGATCGAGCAATCAATTTGACATGAGGTGTACCTATTGTACTACTCAGGCATAACCCTAGACCTAGTTTTAAAAAGGCTCTTTTGTTTGAAGATCCATTTCTAAAATACTACTGGAATTGAGCATGTCTCAATTTGGGCATCTCAATTTCAATCTCTACATTTTGAGGAAAACAGGGCTTCATGTCTGCTTTCAAAAACAGGAGGGACTGATCTGATATTCTATAATTTATTTTGTTCCTCTAAAACAGATGTCCTGGTCTACAGGTGGACTCTTTGCTACTGTGGTTCACCTATCCTCTACCCTAGTTCCAATCCACAGTATATTAGCTGTACAGGAATGGGGATTCCTGTGTGTATGGAAGAATTTGCTATGGGATTCTTGCAGGACAGTAGTCGAAATCTCTAGTGATGCCAGAATGAGGCTTGAAATATATTAAAGAGGTAACTAATTGGGGCACCAAAATGAGGTATAGAACATACAGAGAAAGGCAGTTGGGTGTGCCAGAATGAGGCTTAGAATACCCAGAGAGGCAGCAAGAAAACCAGACTGAAGCTTAGAGCACTTGCTGGTTGAATAGTCAATACCATCCCCCAAAAAAAACCCTCCACAAGAAGCTGTTGGGATTGGGAGGAAACAGAGGGCTGTAGGTACAGATGGGGATGGAACGAATCTTATTGGGGATGAGTGAAATTTCTGTCCCCATGCAACTTTCTATTCCACACACAGTACCTCCTTTGTAATCCAGCTTCAGAGTGGTGCTTCTCAGTCCTTATCCTACTGGACTGAGGGCCAGTCTACTGCTCCACTCCCAAACAGTTGGCAAGAAGGTTGAGTAAAATGCACTGACCTGTCACATTAATTTCACACTGGACAATAACTACAAAAAGTTAAGGGAGTCATCACAAAATATATAAAATTACGGCTCAAGATCTGGGCTCTATCACACTTTGGACTCTGATTAGACCGACACCTCACAACTTTATGTGGGGCAACTAGTTTTTCATATTGCCTATGGAAGAATTAAAAAGATAGAAGAGTGGCAGAGAGACTCCCAAGCACTCCGCCACCTACTACTGCGGGCTCCAGAGCTCCTGTAGTTGCCATCACCACTCCCACACCCATCCCACAAGGTATGGGTGTTTTTTTCCTATGTTACTCTGTCACATCAGAATTTCAAAGTCTAGCTCTGTTATATAATAACAGCTGAGTTGGTATCATGGTGTTAATGTGGTTTAACCTTATGGTTTTATTTTTGTCAAGGTGTATGTATATACAGTAAACCCCTGTGAATTTGCAGTTCGCAAATCGTGAACTCAGTAATTCGTGGTATTTTCTGACTGCCTCTTCCTAGTACTAAAGTCATGGTTACACCAATCAGGAACTGCTTTGACACGCTATCTGGCGTATCAAAGCAACTGCTGATTGGTGTAACCATGACTTTAGTACCAGGAAGAGGCAGTCGGAAAATGTGCCCGGCGTCGTAAGTACAATTTAAGCACCTGCCGGCGCCCCAGCTGCCCTCTCCTGCCTTCGATCAGCTGAAAAACCGTACTTGCGGTTTTTTTGAAATTTGCAGGTGTTCATGGAACGGAACCCCCATAAATTTCAAGGGAGTACTGCATTTATTTATTCCATTATTTAGCCTATTCTCCTGACAGTACACAGAATGGGTTACAAAGTAACATTCATAAAAAATAAAACATACGACAAATACAATAAAATGCTCAACAGTTCCAGTCTGTCAATTTTCTTCTAGACATCAAAAATATTGATTTAAAATAGGTTAAACCCCTCTTCCCTTTTACAAAACTGCACAAGAGGTTTTTATGACATGATATTATTGTTACATTAGTGATTTCTATTCTGCCATTACCTTGCGGTTCAAGGCGGATTACAGAAGAGGATTTCTGGACATGTCTAGTGCTGGCTGGTGCGCTGAATGCTCTGACCTGCTCCGACGGTCATAGAGTTCCTATGAGAATCAGAGCTGCGCAGAGCATTCAGCATGCTGGTCAATGCTAAAAACCTCGTGACGTTTTGTAAAGGGGGTGGGGGGAATAAGTTTTCACAGCCATCTGAAATTCCAGAAGACCATTAATAGATTTCAGAGTGACATTATCTTTATATGGAAAGGGAGAGCAAAGAGTGAAAAACACAGAGGACTTTAATAGATGGCTCAGAGCCTGGTGTCATCAAGAAGGCTTCAGTACATAGGAGGATGGGGAAATACATGGAAGGACAAGAAGCTATATTGCACTGATGGGCTACATATTACTACAGCAGGAAAAAGAAACCTTGCAGAGAAATTTAGACAATATTTTTCTAGGCATTTAAACTAGAAGGTGGGGGTGGTGTATGTACGAAGGACAATTATAGAGACCACCCCCGGCAAAAGAAAAGATGTGATAGTAGTAAACGCTGCAACATAAGCAATATCAGCAACTCATTTCTTAGTATTGCAACGGAAAGTGAAACGACACAAAAATCCATACGAAAAAGGAGATTATCGCTGAAAAATAGCTGGAAAGCGATGACCACAAATGCTCACAGTCTAAGCAACAAAGTTCATGATCTGCAAGCCCTGATGTTAGAGGCAGATCTAGATATTGTTGCTATCACAGAGACATGGTTCAGTGAATCACATGGATGGGATGCAAACATACCGGGATATAATCTTTTTAGGAAGGACAGAGATGGTCATAAAGGTGGAGGAGTAGCTCTCTATGTAAAGATCAATATCCAAGCGACTGAAATGCAAGGGACCTGGGGAGAGGAAGAAGCGATATGGATTGCTCTGAAAAGAGAAGATGGAACTTCTATCTACGTGGGTGTAGTCTATAGACCTCCGACTCAATCGCAGCAAATTGATAAGGATCTGATTGTGGATATCCAAAAGTTTGGAAGGAAAGAGGAGGTTCTGCTGTTGGGAGATTTCAACCTGCCGGATGCGGACTGGAATGTTCCATCTGCAAAATCGGAAAGAAGTAGGGAGATTGTGGATGCCTTTCAAGAGGCTCTGCTCAGACAAATGGTGACGGAACCCACAAGGGAAAAAGCGATATTGGATCTGGTCCTCACAAATGGAGAGAGTATCTCTAATGTTCGAGTGGGTGCTCACCTGGGTAGTAGCGATCATCAAACGGTTTGGTTTGATATAACGGCTAAAGTAGAGAGTGGCCGCACGATACTTAAAGTCCTAGATTTCAAACGTACGGACTTTAATGCAATGGGAAAGTACCTGAAGAAAGAGCTGTTAGGATGGGAGGACATAAGAGAAGTGGAAAGACAGTGGTCTAAGCTGAAAGGAGCGATAAAAATGGCTACGGACCTTTATGTGAAGAAAATCAATAAAAACAAGAGAAAAAGGAAGCCGATATGGTTCTCCAACCTAGTGGCTGAGAAAATAAAGGCGAAAGAGTTGGCGTTCATGAAATATAAAAAAACCCAAGAAGAGGAGAGCAGAAAGGACTACAGGGTGAAACTGAAAGAAGCCAAGAGAGAGATACGTTTGGCGAAGGCACAGGCGGAAGAACAAATGGCTAAAAATGTAAAAAAGGGAGATAAAATTTTTTTCAGATATATTAGTGAAAGGAGGAAGATAAAAAATGGAATTGCTAGGCTAAAAGATACTGGGAACAAATATGTGGAGAGTGATGAGGAGAAAGCAAATGTGCTAAACAAATACTTCTGTTCTGTGTTCACAGAAGAAAATCCTGGAGAAGGACCGAGATTGTCTGGCAAAGTTACACGAGAAAATGGAGTAGATTCTGCGCCGTTCACGGAGGAGGGTGTTTATGAGCAACTTGAAAAACTGAAGGTGGACAAAGCGATGGGACCAGACGGGATCCATCCCAGGATACTAAGGGAGCTCAGAGAGGTTCTGGCGAGTCCTATTAAAGACTTGTTGAACAAATCTCCGGAGACGGGAGTGATTCCTGGGGATTGGAGGAGAGCAGATGTGGTCCCTATTCATAAAAGTGGTCACAGGGATGAAGCAGGAAACTACAGGCCGGTGAGCCTCACTTCAGTTATTGGAAAAATAATGGAAGTGTTGCTGAAAGAAAGGATAATGTACTTCCTTGAATCTAATGGGTTACAGGATCCGAGGCAACATAGCTTTACAAAAGGTAAATCGTGCCAAACGAACCTGATTGAATTTTTTGATTGGGTGACCAGAGAGCTGGATCGAGGACATATGCTAGATGTAATTTACTTGGATTTCAGCAAAGCCTTTGATACAGTTCCTCATAGGAGGCTGTTGAACAAACTTGAAGGGCTGAAGTTAGGACCCAAAGTGGTGAACTGGGTCAGAAACTGGCTGTCAGACAGACGCCAGAGGGTGGTGGTTAATGAAAGTCGCTCGAAGGAAGGAAAGGTGACTAGTGGAGTCCCTCAGGGTTCGGTGCTGGGGCCAATCCTGTTCAATATGTATGTGATTGACATTGCTGAAGGGTTAGAAGGAAAAGTGTGCCTTTTTGCAGATGATACCAAGATTTGTAACACAGTAGACACCGAAGAGGGAGTGGAAAATATGAAAAAGGATCTGCAAAAGTTAGAGGAATGGTCTAATGCCTGGCAACTAAAATTCAATGCAAAGAAATGCAGAGTAATGCATTTGGGGATTAATAATAGGAAGGAACCATATATGCTGGGAGGAGAGAAGCTGATATGCACGGACAGGGAGAGGGACCTTGGGGTGATAGTGTCCGAAGATCTAAAGGCGAAAAAACAGTGTGACAAGGCAGTGGCAGTTGCCAGAAGGATGCTGGGCTATATAAAGAGAGGCGTGGTCAGTAGAAGGAAGAAGGTGTTGATGCCCCTGTACCAATGATGGTGAGGCCCCACTTGGAGTATTGTGTTCAGTTTTGGAGACCGTACCTGGCGAAAGACATAAGAAGACTTGAGGCGGTCCAGAGGAGGGCGACGAAAATGATAGGAGGCTTGCGCCAGAAGACGTATGAAGAGAGACTGGAAGCCCTGAATATGTATACCCTAGAGGAAAGGAGAGACAGGGGAGATATGATTCAGAAGTTCAAATACTTGAAGGGTATTAACGTAGAACAAAATATTTTCCAGAGAAAGGAAAATGGTAAAACCAGAGGACATAATTTGAGGTTGAGGGGTGGTAGATTCAGGGGTAATGTTAGGAAATTCTACTTTATGGAGAGGGTAGTGGATGCCTGGAATGTGCTCCCGAGAGAGGTGGTGGAGAGTAAAACTGTGACTGAGTTCAAAGAAGTGTGGGATGAACACAGAAGATTTAGAATCAGAAAATAATATTAAATATTGAACTAGGCCAGTTACTGGGCAGACTTGCACGGTCTGTGTCTGTGTATGGCCGTTTGGTGGAGGATGGGCAGGGGAGGGCTTCAATGGCTGGGAGGGTGTAGATGGGCTGGAGTAAGTCTTAACAGAGATTTTGGCAGTTGGAACCCAAGCACAGTACCGGGTAAAGCTTTGGATTTTTGCCCAGAAATAGCTAAGAATAAAAATAAAAATAAAATAAAATAAAAAATTTAAATTGAATCAGGTTGGGCAGACTGGATGGACCATTCAGGTCTTTATCTGCTGTCATCTACTATGTTACTATGTAACCAGACTCAAAGATAAGAGTGAGCTTTAGAGCTAGTGCATTGTAATCAGAAACATCTGGCAAAAGGTAAAATAAAACACCTCTCACTTTGAGAGCACAATGATTAACCATCCCCCCTAACTATATCCCCCTACCCTGGCATCCTGTTTGTCTTGACTGTTTAGATTGTAAACTCTTCTTTCAACCAAGGACCATCGCCTTTGTGACTCTGTGCAGCACTGCATACATCTAGTAACATTCTAGAAATAATACTAGTAGTAGGTAGCTCATATCACCACCTACACCAATTCCACCACCACCAGGCTCACCTAGAATGTTGGGCAGTACTATTAGAGCCATCCCTAACAAGTGATGCTGTAATAACTAGCTGGCAGGCACGCTCTCTATTCTTAGTACAGTCCAGGGAGGCAGAAACATATAGGTTGGGGGAGGGGGGGTCTCATAATGACCCTTACATTTTTTTATACTTTTTTATATTTTGAACTGCATGAGTGTGGGTAAGACAAAGAAATGTCTTTTCATTCCAAACACCATTCCCTATCCCTCTTTCAGTTCTTTTTTTAATTTTAATCTAATAGATAAGACTACCAGACCTAACTCATTATTCCTGAGCCTGTAAATCCTAATACAGTTGACTCCACCTATGTGCACGTTGGATAAGAGCATGTTCCGGTTATCCGCACCCTACCACAACGGTCCTGGTTTTTTTTCATCAAGTCAATGGATGTAAAATCAAACAATCTTAAATCAGATCCATGGTCCAATCCCTCCGGAGTACCTCAAGGATCACCACTCTCACCTACTCTCTTCAACCTCTTTTTATCCTCCCTGGGTTCTACCCTAGACAACCTAAATGTAACCTCTTTCAGCTACGCTGACATCACCATACTTCTACCCTTCGATTCTCCTGACCCCACTTCTACAGAAAAATTGAAAAAAACCCTACAAGCAGTAGAAAAATGGATGACAGACCACAAACTGAAACTGAACATGGACAAACAAAATTTCTACTCCTCGAAAAGGATAAGAACCCCTCCACCACAGAACTAGAAATTAACTCCTCCAAATACCATATATAACCCATCCTTAAACTCCTGGGAGTAACAATAGACAGATGCTGCACAATGCAAGCCCATATCAACAAGACCACCCAGAGAGCATTTCTAACCACGTAAAATCAGAAAATTATTCGACAAAGAGCAATATAGGCTCGTAGTCCAATCCCTAGTACTAGGTCTACTGGACTACTGCAACATCCTCTACCCTGCCTTGCCCTGCAACAATGATAAAACAATTACAGACAATCCAAAACACTGCACTCAGACTGATCTACTCGCTAAGAAAATTTGACCACGTCACCACTGCCTACCTAGACTCACACTGGTTACCAATACAAGCGCGAGTCCAATTCAAATTATACTGTCTATTATTCAAAGCAATAAATGGCTTAGCCCCCAATTACCTAAACAACCGCCTGAACCAAAACCTCGCCACTAGACAAAGAAGATCTAAGACTCCATTTACCTACCCCCCACTCAAAGGCACCCAGCGCAAGATGTTTGACAGTCTACTAGCGACGCAAGCAGCGAAACTGGACCATGCCATCTCCAACCTGCTGATAACAAGTGATTTCAAATCTTTTCGCAAAGAAATCAAAACCCATCTATTCAAAAAATTTATACAGATGTCATAACTCCAACCTGGATTCCCCTCAGTGTGACTCCCCCATCCTCCGTCCTTCACCAGTTACCCTCCCCCTCAAAGCCCAAGCTTGTCAACTGCTTCCCTAACTGTATATATACTGAAACTGCACTATCTCCTATCTGTACAGCATCCAGAATTGTATATCCACTGGAATAGCCCAATCCTCCTTGCCGTATCCCATTCCCTAAACTATACTACACCATTCTTCTTGTAACTCCTCTGGAAATGTTCTTCTTCTTGTAACTCTTCCGGAAATGTCCAGATGTCTCTTTTGTAATCCGCCCAGAACTGCAAGGTTGAGGCGGAATAGAAATCAGTAATGTAATGTAATATTTGCACTTCTGATAAGCAATCTGCTTATGGAACTGATGTCATAGGTCCCACCTCTATTCTTTCACAGTACATTCACTCCAGTTAAATGCAATCACAGGTCCTCTGTATTTATTGCACCGCATTTACTATCCCCCATCCCTCCCCCTCCCCCGGAACATTACAGCATCGCGAACTATCCTAGGCAGCAAGTAGACAGGAGACCTACGCCAGCACACTGAGCATTCACCAGCACCTTCCTCTCAGCACTGCTTGCTGTTGCTGCCATCACCCCAGGTAATAATGGCTAAACGACCGCTTGACTAAAAAGTGGTACTCCTATTAAGCGCACACTCCACTTAAGCGCACGTGGTGGTCTGGTTTGGAGGCCTTGCACTTAAGCGGAGTCGACTGTACTAGTGACATCCACTGACCCTAGAAACCAGGAATAAAGGACATGCCATTAAAGGGTATTTTGTCTTCCCAACCATATACACAAGGGTCTGAGATTTATAATTCCTGGAAAAGCATCTCGTAAAACTTCAAAAACTGTACAAACATTCCCTAAAAACCCTATACTGATCAGCAACTCATTGTTAGAATGTTGCTTGTTCTTCAGTTGAATGGTTAGAACAAATTCTACAATTTGAGCACTCCACAGAAATGGAGATACAGTATTTATGAAATATTACTATATAATCATTCCCTCAGATTAATTATCATATTTTTTTCTTTTCATAGCGATGAGCTTGCCCCATTCCGCCCTGCAGAACGCTAGGCCTTAGTAATACAGTATGCCCCTCCCCCCCATATCATCTAAGGACCAGTTAACCCCTAACCAAATGAATTCCAGTAGATCTTTCTGTTCTCATCCAGCATTAACATCTAAAATGCAAAGGTAAGATTATACCTTTATGGTTAGAGGGAGCCCAAACAAACCGATATCTCAAACTCTGTAGTTATTGATACAATGTTGGTGAAATTTTGGCCGGGTAATGGCCCCAGTGGCCCACCCTATTCTGCTACCTATACTTGATCCTTTGGCTTTACACCAAACCTTCGTGAATACAGCTACTACTTGTGTCTCCAGCACCTTAACTGGGAGAGTTTACTTTTCAGGCTTTACTCTTTCCACAACGAATATATATCTCTTTAATATTACTGCTGAGTCTGTTCTTTATAAGCCACAAATATATCCCGTCATACTTTTCCTGAGAAAGGATTCTACAAGGTGACGTAATAAACGGCTTCAATCAGACCAGCTCTTCGCAATTTGTACACACACAAAAATAAGCGTTCTCTGACAGGAATGCCCACTGCTGCCACTGAGATTCCTTTGCTTCCTCCTCCCCTACATGAACCGCTAGAAAACAAGCCACCGCTGCCAACTCCGGCTAACGCCTTTTAAGATGACGCGTCCGTGAATCCAATCATACGTGTCCGACACGCGCATCGCGCATTACCACCCCCCCTTAAACCACAACCTCTAAGTGCTTCAGCTTGACGTCAGGCGACCTCCACCCTGTTGTCCTACGTCATTTTTGTAATGCGTGCGCATCAAGTCCCACTCAAGTTTCTTCTTCTTCTTCTTTTTTTTTTATATTCCGAACTCCGGGCTTTTGGGAAACTGTACGCCCTCGCGCTACTTGCTTGCGCGAGATTTTATGTGGCCAGAGCCCCTCCCTCCCCTCGGTTTCGCCGGCTGCGCATGACGTTGTGCATTCAGCAGTCCTCCTCCCCCATCGGTTTTCCCGGTTGTGCGCGCGAGCGTTGGGTGCTTGCGCGTGACGTCGTCTTCCCCTCCTTTCTCCTCCCCCTCTCTCCTCCTTTCCCTCAGTCCTGTGGTATCCGTTTTGAAAATGGCTGCCGCGCCGAACGGAGAGGAGAGACTGTAAGTGAATGCGTGTGTGTATTTGGTGACGTGGTTGGGGTTATGTTCATGCACCTGCTCACCGACTGCATGGGGCGTTGCTGTTGGTGATGCGGGGGAGGGGGAATGCGGCGGCTGGGGTGATGTGATGTTGAAGGAAAGGATTCTCTTTTTTTTTTTTCTAGGTAGCTGTCTTATTCTCTTTCAGGAGGTGACATGACCGGCGGGGGTGGGTGAAGAGGAGGGGAGGGGGGAGGGGGTAGGGATGGGATAACGGACTGTATCTTGGCCTGTGTGGATTGCAATGACAGTTAAATCAACCCCCGCCCCTCGAGCCGGGCTGCCGGGAGAGCGCCGCGCGCGCGCGGTGACCGTTTCTTGGCCGCCCACCCCGTTCCCTGCTTGGACTTCCCCACTGATTGTTGCGTGTGGCCTTTATGTGGCTCGAACCCACCATTGTCCCCCTTCATTGCTCCCTCTTATGCCCACCAGTGACTCCCTCATGTCATCCTCAGTCTCTCACCTGTGACCGCTTTATACCTCGCGTGTTGTTTCCACCTATTTCATGGCCCTGGTTTATACATCCGACACCCTTGGCTCACGCGGAACCTTTTGACACCCTGTGGTGCTTGTGCCCAGTGAGTGACCATGACTAGTTCCCATCATACACGTTCACCAGTGGGGGCTTTACATCACCTGTATTTTACGCGTGACTGTTTCAAACTTCGTGTCTGTTTTGTTTTAATTTTTGACCATTTTATGTCTCCTGTGCTTCATATGTGGCTAACATCTTGGAATTTCCGAGTGACATCTTTATCACGTTTATAGGTGATTTTCGGTCTTACCCGTGACACGTTAATGTGTGCTCAATAGTGACTATTTTATGCTCTGTTCTTTTCCTCTTGCCGAAGTTAGTGACAATTTCACATCTTTATCTCATGGGTCCAAGAAACTATTTCACACATTTGTCTCTTGTTGGTGACCTTTACTATTTAGTATCCTTTATATGCTCACATAATTTTTCTTTTTGTTTTGTTTCTTGTCCTCGGGTACCTATTTCATGTCCCAAGGCCTTGTATTCACAAGTAATCATTTTTCATACTTTAGCTGCTTAACGTGTGCTAACACCTGTATATAACAGTGTACAGGTGGGAGCACATAGCATTTTTATTTCATAGTCTATGGAGAGAGATATAAACTTATTAAATACATTCCGCTCCATATATGAACTAATTTGTGTGCTTATTTAAAAGTCAAATTTAATTCCTTCACTGCCAAACCAACTAGAATAGTCAGTATAATTTATCAATAAATATTTTATTTTGGTTTTTAAATAGTCTATCTTCTGATATGAAGATAAATCTAGTTTCTACTGTAAAACAACAAAACCTGGTCCCACAGTGTTGTGCATAAACATACTTCCACCCACTTCATCCCACAATATGGTCTGTGTAAACATGCAAGTGTAAATATATCCAACATAATTTAAAAAATATTTACAGATTAGTATCATAACATACGTTCATACAGTAATTGAAACTATTTCCAATACTGTTAAACTAAATCCATTCTAGAATGGGTCATAGCATTTTGTTCTTTCTTTCTCTCTCTTTACTTTTTATGGGATAGATTTCCACCTGTTTGGCAAACAGTTCACAATAAAAACACAGCTTTCACATGCAGCATTGGTTTTGTTCACACTGTTGCTACATTTGGGTAATCTTTTGTGTTTACCTGAGGCCTTTGCTGAAGACCCATATGTTTTGATTGTGCAAATTACGAAACATAGTTGATGAATAGTTTCTGGAAAATAATTTTAAAAGTCCAATATTTTGCTCTTTTCTTGGAATGAATAAAATATTTCAGAAAGGTTTAGATTCTTTCTAGAGTCTTAAAAATAAGTTGTCGGTGTTACATTTTTACACTATTAACCTAATATGTTTTCCAGATCTTAATATTTTTACTATTATGATGGAAAACAGCTTTTGGGTCTCATTTGCTGAAGTGTTTGGGTTTTTTTTTTACCATTTTGTGTCAGGAAAATATTTGATAGCTGACGCTTAGTATATGTGAGTTTTTCTTCATGTAGGGGTCCTTTTACTAAGGCACGCTAACTGCTAACGCGTCCATTATATTCTATGGATGCATTAGCGTGCTAAATTGGCTAGCGTGCCTTAGTAAAAGAGGGTTTTAATTTGTTCTGTAAGTACATGTTAAGACTGAGCTTCTTAAAAAAAAGGGGGGGATTGTTTGTAATGTGCAAAATTAAGATAGCAAATTTCATTTAATAGTTACAACTGTGAAAAAATGCACGTGATTATCAAGGTGAGAGGTGGTACTGTAGATTATGCATAAATATATAAATGCATAAAGACTCAGCATTCCCGCAGGGAGATCCCTACGAATGAGTACGGCGTACAAACGATCCTATAGCCATTTCCTACCTCAGCTATGGAACTGACTACCCACACAGATCAGGTTGCTAGACTCACTAATGACCTTCCGCAGAGCAGTAAAGACCTTCCTCTTCCGCCAATCGGGCCATTAAAAACTGCCTCCTCAATATACTTCTAGTACTCTTCGCTATGACTAGTCTGGTCTCTAGAACAAGCTCTGCTATTGTCTACTGTAACCTATTTGTTGTCATGACTAGTCTGTTTTCAAACGATTGTGAATGTCTACTTGTAACCCGTTCTGAGCTTCTGGGAGAAAGGGATAGAAATCAAAATAAATAAATAAATAAATGATGTTGCTGTTTAGGTAGTGAATATATTCCTATTTATAATTATGGACCATATTCTATAAATGGCGCCTAAATTCGGCAATGCCTAAATATAGGCGCTGGTCGTGTGTCAGTCACACTTAGGCACTGTTTACAGAATTGTGACTAGCGGTGCCTGAAATGTAGGCAAGGATTTTAAAAGGCCTACATTACAAGCTCCTAAGTTTTTGGAGAACCGTGCTTATTGGCGCCTAAGTCACTCCATCCACAAAAATGCCCACTTAGGCGTTAGGTGCTGCTATGTGCCATGCAATAGGCACCTGTTGTTTATAGAATTAGATAGGTGCCTATTACACAATTAAATTTTTTTTTCAATTATTGAGCCTATTAAAGGTATTTTGCCAATTAAGGGCTTCTTTTAAAAGCCGTATGGCAAACACACCCACATCTGTTAATTCCCTATGGATGTCAGAGCGATTACCACCGTAGCAGCTGCTAGTGTGGCTTTGTAAAAGGTGTGGGAGAGTGTAAGTTTGGCATCCCTTATAGCACATGTGTCAAACACAAGACCTGCGGGCTGAATCCGGCCTGCCTGGCCGTTTTATGCAGACTGTGTGCTGGCTTGAGAGCGATGTGGCGTTTTCCTCATTGCTTTACCTTCTGGCTGGCTCCCTCCTCACTGCCGTAGTCGTTTCTGTGCACAAAACAGCGGGCGGTGGCTCCTTACGCGTCCCGTGCGTCAATCGGAAGCCTTCCCTCTGACGTTGTGCCGTTAGAGAGAAAGCTTCTGGTTCAGGTGTGGGACGCGTGTAGAAGCTGCCATCACAGCCCATGGCTTTGTGCACAGAAACAACTGCAGCCATGAGGAGGAGGGAGCCGGCCAGAAGGTAAACACCCGCCAGAGGGAGGCACCTAGTTGAGGCACAGAATGGAGGGAGGGAGAGGGGTGTGTTGGGACTCGAGAAAGAGGGAGCTCAAACTTCGGACTAATAATAGAAGGAATGAGGGCATGAACTTGGGACATAGAATGAAGGAAGGAGAGAGGGGAGCATGAGCCATAGAATGAAAGAATGGAGAGAGTGAGGGAAAGACTCCAGAGGGAAAGAGATGCTGAGGTGAGTGAGGGAATAGAAAGGGAGAATTGAGTGTCTGAGAGAGGGAAAGAGAGATGGTGCACATGAGGAGATGAAGAAAGAGGAGAATTATTGGGCAGAGAGAGGGAGAGAGAGAATTATTGGACATGGTGGTGGGAGAGGAGTGAGGTAGAGATACATGGGGACGAGAGATATCAGACCACTGGAATAGGAAGGAGAAGGAATCAAGATGGCATCGAGGTCGGACGACTGAGCGGGTTGCAGCGAGCTTGGGAGGAATTTTCTTCTGTTTATTTACCACTGAATGCACGACTCTAACCCGAATGGGGAAGAGAAAGGGTGCCATTCGTCCTATCCCTCCAGCGCTCGGGACCCCGCAGCGCACGACACAGCCAACGATTTTACATGCTTTTTCCCGCTCAGCCACGGAGAACCCCTCCACTTTGGGGGTGAGCCAGGAGTTCTCTGGCGAACTCAGCGCAGGAGCTGCCCGAGCGTTCTTGAGCCCGGAGCAGAGGTCTATTTCACCCCAACCCGGAAGTGTTTTAGTGCAGGGAGCTGCAAGAGTTCAGCTTTCTGATGTGGGAGGAATGGACTCAAGCAGAGGAGGGACTCCAGCACCGGAGCTTCGGCAGGACAGTGTTGGAGATGTTGACCATCTAACCCACATGTGTCAAACACAAGGCCCGTGGGCCAAATCCGGCCCGCCAGGCCTTGCAAAGTGGCCCGCATCGCGCTGTCATCACTGCACACCGCTGCGTTCCATCACAATGATGCGCGGTGACATAGGAGGCTTGTGATCTCGCCAGCCGTACGTGCTATCTATCTCCCCCCATCGACCGCCCCCCCCAAGAACCTCCGACCGCCCCCCCAGCCGACCCGCGACCCCCCTGGCCGACCCCCACGACACCCCCAC
Organism: Geotrypetes seraphini; assembly: GCF_902459505.1. Lineage (NCBI taxonomy): Eukaryota > Metazoa > Chordata > Amphibia > Gymnophiona > Dermophiidae > Geotrypetes > Geotrypetes seraphini. The sequence goes on from NC_047084.1 coordinate 457,764,736, forward strand.
CCCCCTTCCCCGTACCTTTCTGTAGTTGGCCGGACAGACGGGAGCCAAACCCACCTGTCCGGCAGGCAGCCAACGACGGAATAAGGCCGGATTGGCCCATCTGTCTCAAAGCTCCCCCTACTGGTGGGGCCTAAGGCGCCTGGGCCAATCAGAATAGACCCGGGAGCCTTAGGTCCCACCAGTAGGCGGAGCTTTGAGACGGATGGGCCAATCCGGCCTCATTCCGTCGTTGGCTGCCTGCCGGACAGGCGGGTTTGGCTCCGGTCTGTCCGGCCAACTACAGAAAGGTACGGGGAAGGGGGGTGGGGGTGTCGTGGGGGTCGGCCAGGGGGGTCGGAGGTTCTTGGGGGGGCGGTCGATGGGGGGAGGGGGGTTTGCGTCGAGGGCAGGAGGGCCTGGGATCCCTCCTGCCCATAATGTAGTGCGGGGTGGGGGTAGGGGGTCACCGTGGTCAGGAGGGTTTGGGCTCCCTCCTGGCCCGAACAACTAGCGGGGGGGGGTCACCAGGGCCAGGAGGACTTGGGCTCCCTCCTGGCCCGATATTGTCGGGGAGTTGGGGAATCGGCGGGGCAAGAGGGCTTGGGCTCCTTTTTGCCCCGATCGTGTTGGGGGGGCAAGAGGGCTTGAGCTCCCTCTTGCCCCGATCGTGTTGGGAGTCGGGGAGTTGGCGGTCCTTCGGGGTGGGGGTGCAGGTGCGTGCGAGCGGTCCTGCTTGGGGTGAATCGGACATCGGGGGGGGGGGGAACTATGTAAAAAAAACCAGATACAGAGTTTTCAAACTGTCAGTTTGTCAAGAAACACCATTGCAGACAGAGTTCAAGAACTCTCAGGAAATCTGTCATCACAGCTGGCCGAACAGGCATGCAGTTATCTCGCTTTTTCACTTGCTATCGATGAAAGCACAGACAACACTGATACAGCGCAGCTGTCCATCTTTATACGTGCTACGAAGACCGACCTCTCTGTCACTGAGGAACTTTTGGATGTAGCTGCCATGCATGGGACGACGACTGGTAGAGATATATTTGAGGCTGTGGAGAAATCTATAAATAATTTTAAATTACCCTGGGAAAAGTTGGTGAGGCTAACTACCGATGGCGCACCTTCAATGTGCGGAGAAAAGAAAGGCTTGGTTGGACTAATGAAGGAAAGAATGCAAAAAAGTCACTGCCACACACCCTTGATTACTTATCATTGCATTATCCACCAAGAGGCTATGTGTGGAAAAGTTCTGGACATGAATGACATAATGACCACAGACATTAAAACTATTAACTTTATAAGGGCACGTGGCCTGAATCATCGCCAGTTCCAGCAGTTTTTACAGGAGGTGGGTGCAGAGCATGGAGACGTGCCATACCACACAGAAGTAAGATGGCTGAGCAAGAGCGCAGTCCTCAAAAGATTTTTTGAGCTCAGAGAACAAATTGCTCTTTTCATGGAAAGTAAAGGAAAGCCCTTGCCTGAACTGTCGGATCCCGCCTGGCTATGTGATTTTGCTATGATGTGTGACATATGCGAGCATCTCGCCCAACTGAATCTGAAGCTGCAGAGACGCAAACAAGTCATCACGAAGATGTCTGATATGATCACAGCATTCCAGCGTAAACTTCAACTATGGAAGTCCCAACTGGAACAGGACAATCTTGCCCACTTTCCCATTTGTTTGAGTATCTCAACCACTATTTCTGGTACTTTTCCTTGCAGTCGGCTGGCTACCAAAGTTAGCCGTTTACTAAGTGAATTTGAGCGGCGCTTCTCTGACTTTAGAACACAGCACTCAGGCTTTGACATCTTTGCTAATCCTTTTACAGTTGATGTCAACAATGTGCCCCATCACCTTCAGATGGAGATAATCGCGCTTCAGTCTGACAGTGGCCTGAAATCAAGGTTTCAGGATGTTGAAATTGAGGACTTCTACCCTCTACTGCCCCCTGACTCAATGCCAGAGCTCCGACTTCATGCTGCCCGTATTCTATCCATGTTCTGGAGCACCTATCTTTGTGAACAGATGTTTTCAATAATGAATCTGAACAAAAACAAGCACAGATCACGCATTACCGATGACAACCTCCATGCTGTTTTGCGGGTTGCTACAGCCCAAGAAATAAAACCGAACATTGACTCATTGATACGGGGAAAACGGTGTCAGACATCTAGCCAGAAAACAAAACAATGAGCATTTTAGGTACATTCCAATATTACTGTTTTGCTTGATACCAATATTACTGTTTTGCTTGATAGCATGTGAGTTGGTTAACAGCACTGTTAAGGAAAAGATTGTTCCACTCATTTTAAATTCACATTTCTGGTTAACATTGTCAGTTTATGACTGTTCAGTAAACCATTCGGCCTGCGATTTAGGCTGGATTTTAGATTTTGGCCCCTTCTCTGATTGAGTTCGACACCCCTGATCTAACCCCTGGCACTAATGGAGATGAGGTGAGAGGAGCTTCTGGAGGTAATAAAATCAGTTTTGGGGAGTTGAAAAGACCTGAGACAATTGATATGGAAGCACTTTGGCAGGCCAAATCCATCATGGATGCCAACCTAAAATTGAGTCTTTCAACAATTAAAACTTATTATGGGACTATCTACTCCAAGGTGGAGCAACAGGGGGTGTGACTAACTAATTTGACTGAGAAATTGGAGTAACAAGAAGAAAGTTTGAAGGAAGTAAAGACTGTTCAATTGGAAATGGTTAAGCAAAGATCATTTATTTCTCGCAAGCTGGAAAACTTTGAAAATTCACTTAGGAGGAATAATTTAAGATTCTTGAACTTTCCTAAATGTCCTGTCATTTCCCCAGTGGAGATGGCAAGAAAATACTTCCGAGAAGTCCTAGCCATTCCATTGGAAAATTTACCTCCAATTGTTAGAGCTTATTACTTGGACATTAAGAGACCTCAAGGGGAATCTACCCCTAAAGGTAGATAATGTCGATTTGTCTTCATTTCTGGAAAGCTCTCTTGAGGTGGTGACATATAGAACCACTTTCTTATTGACTCTAGCCTTGGAAAGTGATAGAGAATATGTTTTACGTCTATATTTCCGTCATTTAAATGATATATTTTTGGGCTCAAATGTTAGAATTTTTCCAGACTTAGCTTTGAAAACCAAGAGGCGTAGAAAGGAGTTCTTGGCTTTGCGGCCAAGAGCCCTGGCCCTTGGTGCTACTTTTTTGCTTAAGTTTCCAGCAAAATATTTTATTTCCTATCAAAATAAAAATTTTCCTTTTTTTTTTTGAGCCCAAACAGCTATTAGATTTTATAGGGCCAAAAGAAGGGTTGGTTTCTTAGCCCATGGATGAATGACCTGTCTACCGGCTGTGGGGGGGCTACCCGTTGCCTTTATATCAGTATAATTTGTGTAATTAATTGAATTTATTTTCTCTCTTGATTCTAAATCGGTGGACTGAATAGTTGATTGAACTTTCTAGTATAAATGTAAAAATTTTCTTGTATCTTTTTTTGGATATTCTGATCTCTTTTCAAGATTGTAATTCTTGATGTTGAAATGAAAAAGGATAAAAATAACAAAAAAGGAAGGAGAGAGAAAGAGAGATGCCAGATCATTGAAGGGAAGGAAGGGAGAGAGAGATGCCAGACCATATGAGGGGGAAAGGGAAAAACAGAGTTGTTGTCTGACCATGGGAGAGGGAGGGGAAGGTGCACAGCAATGGGTGCAGCAGGGAAGAGATAAGAAGAAATGCTTCTTATGGATAGATGGGAATAGGGGAGAAGAAAGAGGGAGGAGATGGTACACATGGATAGATGGGAAGGGAAGACATGGAAAAGTAAATAGATTTTGAGAAGAAAGCAGAAAAATGGAAAAAAGTTGAATGTTAAAAGTTAATGCTAAAGATGGATGTATGATAGAAAGTGAAGGTGAGAAAAACAGCAAATAAATAAAGTGGCCCTGGATACACAGTTAAGAGCACAGACAAAAGGAAGTACAGCGAGAGACTGGAAAAAGATGGTTTGAAATGAAAACCAAAATCACTAGACAGCAAAGGTAGGGGAAATGATTTTATTTTCATTTAGTGATTGAATTGTGACTATATTATGCACTCTTCAGGAAGAAATGCATTTGTTTCTATTTTTCTGGGGTTGTACTACATGCAGAGTCTTGAATCTTAGGGCCTGTTTTACAAAGCCGCGCGGCAACAGCTCTGAAGCCCTTTAAATCTCTATGGGCTTTGGAGCCATTACCGCACTGCAGCTGCTAGTGCGGCTTTGTAAAACAGGCCCTTAGGGTTTAATTTGTATATAGTAGTACTTTTAGTTTGTGGTCCCGTATTTGCATAGGAGTTATTTGTGTTCTGGTAGGAATGAATGTTGAGAAGCATACAGTGTGCTTTGTGTAGTTTAATTTGTGGTTAACCATTATGTGTTAATAAGATTATATTGTTTGTACATATGAAAAATGAATGAAAAAAATGGTATTACAATTAGTACTATTATGGAGGTGTGGTTTGAGGTGGAAATTGGTGGGGTCTGGCCCACGACTTAGCCTGTATTTTAGATTTCGGCCCCTTAATGTGATTGAGTTTGACACCCCTTTTTTATAGAATTTCTCTATAAGTTTCTGGAACTTTTGCAGAATTTGTGTTCTGATTTTTTTGTGTTGGAATATTGACATTACTTTGTCCAATACTGCTGTTTTTATCTACGATGACATTCTGTGAGAACTGAAGAAGACTGAAGCATTGTTTTGAGTTAAGATATATTGACCTGTATAGCAAGAAATACTGATTGTACTCAATAACAGGTGCTTATTCTTGGTGCACCTAGATATTTTGACATGCATTCCTACTGCAGTATTTAATATTTAGGTTTCAGAAAAGAAAAGGTGAGACTACTGATTGAGCTCTAAAGGACTGCTGGATAGGATCTTAGGCCCTGATTCTGCAAAGTGCGTCCCAATTGTAGGCAGCTGTAGGCGTCCTACAGCTGTCTAATCAGCCAATGGAGAGGCACGTTTTCTAAAAAAATGCTCCCCAGGCAGGCCGCCTATATTGAAGGCGCCTCTGGGAGCCTAGGGTGGCCCACAAGCCCGTCTAAGCTTGCCTAAGGCTAGGCGGTAGCCTTAGGCGAACCTAGGCGGCCCTGCGCATCTCCCTAGCAGAGCGGGAGACGCTTACAATGTAGGCTAGCAAAATGCTGGCCTACCTGGTAAGTAGATGCGGCCGCTATACTTTATCGCAGCAAGGGATCTCCCTGCCACAATTAGTATAGCGGCTGCAGCTACAGCCGCCAGTCTCCCCAACCCCCACGACGTTCACGGCAGGAGGGTGCCCAACCCCTCCTGCTGGACCCCCCAACAACCCCCCCCAAACAAAATGCCCTAACCGCCCTCTGGACCCCCCCCAACAGCCTCCCCGAAGATCGCCGGCAGGAGGGTGCCCAACCCCTCCTGCCAGACCCCCCCCCAACGAACCCCCCCCAGGAACTCCCTGAAGCTTACCGCCAAGTTGGTCGGATGGGTCTTCGCACCATCCGGCCAGCAGGCCCACCTCTGTCCAAATGAGGCGGGCCCGCCCCTCCCCTGCCCAACCCACAGGATCCTAGGGCCTGATTGGCCCAAGCGCCTTAGGCCCCTCCTGCTGTGAAATATTGTACCTCATTGTAGTTACAGTAAATGACCATTCTAGGAAATTGCTTTGCTGTTGACTGCTTGGCTTAGTTTTGAAAGGGATTCTTTTGAAGCCCTCGGAGTCTGCCCAGCTAGCCATTTCTAGCTAGCTATTGATATCCATTCTAGGTCATGCTGAAAATGCCGGCTATCTTGATCATTGTCACTTTGCAGTTGACCTTGTTTGTGTAAGAACTACACATTCAGGGACTGATGCAGAATGTGAATGTTAATAGGCGCAGAATGCAGAAAGGGATTCAGTGCAGGAGTTTTTGTAGATGTTGGTAGTTTGTCATCACATTTTTCCCACACATTTTTGAGTTCTCAGCTCCGTGATTGAAGTGATGTCATCACGTTCTGTAAGGTGGTCCGACACTCCCTCTGTAGGCATAAAGTTTGGTCCTTCACGGTAGCCATTTTTATACATTATATGCTGTGGATAAGTTTTGTTTTCAGCACGTTTCTTTTTCTGAGGATTCAAGTAAGTTTCGTGGTTATAATGCTGGGGAGTTTTTTTCTGGTCTAGTTCAGTGGGCACTAACTTTACGAGTCGGAGGCATTAACAGTGATACAGGATTTTTTACTTCGGCTCACACGTTTGAGGATTTTATATATTTATATTTTTATCTCATATATATTTTCTCCCTGTTGAGCAACATCTGGGGCACATGCAGTGCTCTTTTTATCCCTTTTTTTATCCCCATTTTTTTACTCTTTAGATAGTCAGCCAAAATGATTGTGATGTGATTTTTTTTGTCTTTACCTTTTAGCATATATCATCATCAAATAGAAAGTTCTTTCGTTTGTGGGCATTTTAATTCCCCATAAGACTCTTAAGGTATGTGGGTCTCCTCATTATTTTATGGTTAATCACTCCATCTTAAAATCTCTTTATAGCCAGCTGGTCCAGTCATGCTATTAATATGTTATGCACAGTTTTAGTTTTCTGTCAGCGTTTTCGGATTATTCACTGATGTTTGACTCTGATGCAATGCATGTTTGACCATAACACAATGTATGTTGTTACTTATTAAGTATAGTATAGTTTTAAGAGATTTGGGTTAGTGTTTTTACTATTCATTGGTTTTGTTTTATATGATGATCTTTTGGGTCAGTTAACAATGGATGTTCTGCTGATACATTAAAAATATTTTTCTTGATATTCCCTTTGAGTAAGTGTCACTGATGTTTTTTCCCTGATATTGTGGCATGTTTGTATTTATTCTTTCTGATATTATTTTACCACTTTGTGTTTTTACAAGACTTGTTCATGTTTTTCCCCCATTTTTGATGCATCTATGCCTTCATTATCCCAGGACAAGCAGGCAGCATATTCTCACATGTGGGTGACGTCATCTACGGAGCCCCAGCGCGGACAGCTTTTCAAGCAAACTTGATTGAAGTTTCAAGTTTGCTACACTGCACCACGCATGTGCATGCCTTCTTGCCCACTAGAGGGCGCATCCCACCTCGTGGTCCTCAGTTCAGTTTCTTCCGCGGAGCCAGAAGCCCTGTGGAAATTGTGCTCTTGTTTTTCAGCCTTCTGACACCGCGTCTGGGTTGGTTAGCTCGGTCGCTGTGCTTTATTTGTTGTTTTTTCGGTTAGTCCGTCGTTTTTTCGTCGAAAAAAAAAAAAAAAAGTTTGTTTCCATCCGTTCGGCTCCGGGGGCTCCCGGGAGCCGCGGCCGCGGGACCTCGATCGTTCCCGGCCACTTCTTTTTCATATCCCGTCCCTCGATGGGCTTTAAGAAATGCACCCGGTGTGAGCGGTTGCTTTCTATCACTGACCCCCACCGGTGGTGCTTGTTCTGTCTTGGACCCGAACACCCGACTAACTCCTGCGAAAGGTGTTCCACTCTTCAGGCAAGAGCGCTTCGTCGACGCCGCGCCAGGATGGTGGAGCTTTTTTCAGTTGACTTCGCTGTCCGGAAAGGCCTCGACGTCGGCCTCGGCTTCGGCCCCGGCCTTGACCTCGGCCTCGGAGCCTTCGGCGTCGCCGCGTGCCTCGACCTCGACTTCGAAGCCGACGCCCCCGACGAAACCTGCCTCGGGTAAGTCCTCTTTTCCATCCCCGACTCCAGGGTCGTCGAAGAAGCCATCCTCGAGTTCCTCTGCGGCGGGTGGGTCGTCCTCGGCCCCGCCCAGGACTCCGGCCACTCTTCCCCGAGGGAATACTCGAGACCGAGGTCGCCCTCCAGGGAGCATCCCCCGGCCTCGGACCTGCCTACCATGGTGGGGATCCCGGTGTTCCAGGACCTGCTCCGAGCATTGATTTCCTCGGAGCTGTCTGGCGCCCTCGAACAACTGCAGCGGGCTGCGACCTCGACTGCTTTGGCCTCGGGGGCTCCGACCTCGGCGACCACGGTCTTGACTTCCTCGGTCTCGGCGACCGGGGCACCGCCGACCTCGGCTTCGACCTTGCCCTTGACCTCGACCTCGGGGGCCCCTCCTGAGAGCAGCGTTCGGCCCCGGGACAAGGTGCGCAGGGTGAGACGGATTTCCTCCTCCTCCTCCTCGAGGTCCTCCCGAGGTTCCTCGCCCTCGGGCCGGCCTCAGGCGAGGCGTCGCCCGAGGAAGCCGAAGCGTTCGCGAGGCTCTCCTCGGCGACGTGGTCGCTCCTCGCCGCTCGGGGGCGAGGCCTTAGGGGTTTCGGAGCTTCGTCTCGACAACCCGAGGCTTCTCCGCTCTCCTGCGAAAGGGGGTTCTCGGGACTCTTCGCCGAGGAAAAGGGGGCATACCTCGGTCCCTCGGACGCCTGGGACGTCTCCTAGGGGCTCTTCGAGGCGGAGACGTTCCCCGACCCCCTCGAGACCCTTGGATTTGGCTTCATGGGGCTCGGGTTCCGGTAGGGAGCCCCGGTATTCTCACGAGCCCTCCCCCTTTTGTTCGGCGGAGAGGTCGAGAACTCCCTCCCCGCCGGCCAGACAATCCTCCTTCTCTGGCTTTGTGCAGGACATGGCGCGTGCCTTGGGACTTGACCTCATGGCGGGGTCGCAATATACCAAGGAGTACCTCGAGGAGCAGGACCTCCCTGCTCCCCCAAGGGAATCCCCTCGGCTACCCCTAAACAAGGTCCTTCATCAGACCTTGCTTCGGAACTTGACTTCCCCTCTTACAGTCGCAGCGGTGCCGTCTAAGATGGAGTCTAAGTACAGGTCGATACCGCCCAAGGGGTTTGAGAAGGCTCAACTTTCCCACCAGTCTCTGCTGGTCGAGTCTGCCCTCAAAAAGACACAGCCCTCCCGGGTTTCTGCGGCGGTTCCGCCCGGCAGGGAGGGTCGGACCCTTGACAAGTTTGGTCGCCGCCTCTATGCCAATTCCTTCATGGCATCCAGGGCGTTAAATTATGCCTTTACCTATTCCTCTTATTTACGTGGCATGATAAAAGATTTGCCCCAATATCGTGAGGCCCTGCCGGACTCCCGCAAGGAAGGGTTCGACAAGTTTGTGTCCAACCTGTCTCAACTGAGGTTGTACCTCTTTCATTCGGTATATGACACGTTTGAGTTGGTATCAAGGGTGTCGGCCTTTGCGGTAGCTATGCGCCGGTTGGCGTGGCTACGCACCCTCGATATGGACCCAAACCTGCAGGAACGCCTTGCGGACCTGCCTTGCGTGGGGTCCGAATTATTCGATGAATCCCTGGAGGCGGCGACCAAACGGCTCTCGGAGCAGGAGCGCTCGTTAGCCTCCTTGGTCCGTCCGAAACCTCGAGCCACGCCTCAGAAACCTTTCCGGCCTCCCCCGAGGAGGTACCCTCAAAAGTCGACTCCGGCTTTTTCTAGGCCACCGCCTCAGCGCCCCCCTAGGCAGGGCAGAGGGGGACAAGCCAAAACTCCACCGCAGGGTCCTGCCAAGCCCGCACCGTCCTTTTGACGGGATGGGCGGATGGGGCCGGCCCCCCTCCGCCATCGCGCCAGACCCCCTTCCCATTGGGGGTCGACTCCGGTCCTTTTACACGGCCTGGACCGAGATAACATCAGACGCTTGGGTGCTCTGCACCGTCTCAGAGGGCTACTCGCTCAACTTTTACGCTACACCACCGGAACATTCACCGGGGGCTTGCCCATACAACCGGACCCAGCTCCCCGTCCTCTTGGCCGAGGCCAGGGCCTTGTTGAGGCTTTGGGCGGTGGAACCTGTACCCTCCGACCAGCGGGGGCGGGGGTTTTACTCCCGTTACTTTCTGGTCCCAAAGAAGACCGGGGACTTACGCCCCATTCTAGACCTCAGGAAGCTCAACAAATTCCTGGTACGGGAGAAGTTCCGGATGCTGTCACTTCCGGTATTATATCCTCTCTTGGAGGAAGGGGACTGGATGTGCTCCCTGGACCTGAAGGAAGCGTACACCCATGTTCCGGTGCATCCCGCTTTCCGCAAATTCTTACGGTTCCAGGTGGGCGAGCTGCACCTACAGTACAGAGTCCTCCCCTTCGGCCTGGCCTCGTCCCCTCGAGTCTTCACGAAGTGTATGGTGGTAGTTGCTGCCGCACTCAGGTCTCGGGGGTTTCAGGTCTTCCCTTACCTGGACGATTGGCTGATCAAGGCCCCGACCAGGGAAGGGGTTATCTCAGCGACCCTACAGTCTATCGCCTTCCTTCAACGACTGGGGTTCGAGGTGAACTTTCCCAAGTCCCAATTATGCCCGACCCAATCACTTCAGTTTATTGGCGCAGTGCTGGACACTGTTCGCCTCCATTCATTCCTCCCTCCTCCGCGGTTGGAGGCCTTGGTTCGGTTGGGTCGGCTGATCCTTCAGCTACCGATGGTGTCGGCTCAGCGCATGATGATGCTTCTGGGCCACATGGCTTCGACGGTCCACGTCACGCCGTTCGCCAGGCTGCACATGAGAATTCCTCAATGGACTCTGGCCTCTCAGTGGCGCCAGGAGTGCGATCCGGTCTCTTCTCGCATAACGGTGACTCCTTCTTTGAGACGCTCGCTCCGTTGGTGGACCGACTCTTTGAATCTTTCCGGGGGTTTGCTCTTTCTCGTTCCTCCCCCTCGCAAGGTTCTGACCACGGACTCCTCGGAGTACGCGTGGGGGGCCCATCTCGATGGTCTGCGGACCCAAGGCCTGTGGTCGGTGGAGGACCAACGCTGTCACATCAATGTGTTGGAGCTTTGCGCCATCTTTCTGGCGGCTCGTGCTTTCTGCCACCTGCTCCGCGACCAGGTGGTCCTCGTGCGAACGGACAACCAGGTGGCCATGTATTATGTGAACAAGCAAGGTGGGATGGGCTCTTGGTCCCTTTGCCGGGAAGCTCTGCGCCTTTGGGAATGGGCGTTCTCCCAGAACATCTTCCTACAGGCGGTCTATATACAGGGGGAACAGAACTGCTTGGCAGACAAACTCAGTCGGCTTCTCCAGCCGCACGAGTGGTCTCTCAACTCCAGAGTCCTGCGCGAGGTCTTCGACCACTGGGGGACTCCGCAAGTGGACCTGTTCGCCTCCCCGGAGACTCGCAAACTACCCCTGTATTGTTCTCGGATGTACTCCCCGGACCGTCTGGAAGCGGACGCTTTCCTTCTCGACTGGGGGGGGGGAGGTTCCTTTATGCGTTTCCTCCTTTTCCCCTGATCTTGAGGACGTTGGTTCATCTCAGATCCTCCAGGGCCACTATGATTCTCATTGCACCTCGGTGGCCTCGTCAATACTGGTTCTCCCTGCTTCTTCAACTCAGTGTCAGGGAGCCTCTACTTCTGCCTGTGTTTCCCTCTCTGCTATCTCAGAGTCGGGGTTCACTGTTACATCCCAATCTTCAGTCGTTACACCTGACCGCTTGGTTCCTTTCCCCTTGACTTCGGTCCAGGTTTCACGGTCGGTGCGGGAAGTTTTGGAAGCCTCGCGCAAGGTCTCGACCAGGCTTTGTTATTCCCAGAAGTGGACCAGGTTTTCTTCCTGGTGTTCCTTGCGTCATCTGGATCCGGATTCGGTCCCGGTGTCTTCGGTACTGGATTATTTGTTACATTTGTCTAATTCCGGCCTGAAGACCACATCTGTCCGGGTACATCTCAGTGCCATTTCGGCTTTTCATCAGCACTTGGATGGTCGTTCTCTTTCGCTTCATCCTCTGGTGATGCGTTTCATGAAGGGTCTTATCAATGTTTGTCCCCCTCTGAAGCCCCCTCCTGTCGTTTGGGATTTGAATATTGTCTTAGCTCAACTGATGAAACCTCCTTTTGAGCCTATCGACAAGTCTCTCCTGAAATTCCTTACTTGGAAGGTGGTATTTCTGATTGCTCTCACATCTGCTCGACGGATTAGTGAGTTGCAAGCTTTGGTTGCGGATCCACCTTTCACTGTGTTCCATCATGACAAGGTGGTTCTCCGCACCCATCCTAAATTTTTACCTAAGGTTGTGTCTGATTTCCACCTCAATCAGTCCATTGTCCTTCCTGTGTTCTTTCCTAAGCCCCACTCCCATCCTGGCGAGACGGCGCTCCACACGCTTGACTGTAAGAGGGCGTTGGCTTTCTATCTCCAACGTACCAGGTCTCATAGGAAGGTTCCTCAATTGTTTTTGTCCTTTGATCCTAATCGTTTAGGACACCCTGTTTCCAAGCGCACCTTGTCCAACTGGTTAGCTGCTTGTATTTCTTTTTGCTACGCTCAGGCTGGTCTTCCGCCCCCGGGTCGAGTCACGGGGCATAAGGTCCGGGCGATGGCAGCTTCGGTTGCTTTCCTCCGTTCCACTCCTATGGAGGACATATGTAAAGCTGCCACTTGGTCTTCGGTTCATACATTCACCTCCCACTACTGTCTGGATACTTTGTCCAGAAACGACGGCTGGTTTGGCCAGTCGGTGTTACGTAATCTGTTTTCTTAAATTGCCATCCTCCCACCTGCCCTTTTTTGGTTGGCTTGGAGGTCACCCACATGTGAGAATATGCTGCCTGCTTGTCCTGGGATAAAGCACAGTTACTTACCGTAACAGGTGTTATCCAGGGACAGCAGGCAGATATTCTCACAACCCGCCCGCCTCCCCGAGGATGGCTTCTTTGCTAGTTATGGAACTGAGGACCACGAGGTGGGATGCGCCCTCTAGTGGGCAAGAAGGCATGCACATGCATGGTGCAGTGTAGCAAACTTGAAACTTCAATCAAGTTTGCTTGAAAAGCTGTCCGCGCTGGGGCTCCGTAGATGACGTCACCCACATGTGAGAATATCTGCCTGCTGTCCCTGGATAACACCTGTTACGGTAAGTAACTGTGCTTTTTGCGCTGCATTATTATCATTATTTTTATTCTTTATGATATGACCTTTTCAGCTGTTCACTTATGTCTTGCAATGCTTGCATTTTTTTTTTTGCATCATGCACTATTCAACTATTTGCAGGGATCTATTGGCATATTTGGCTTTTATGTCTTGAACCCCTCTCTTGTTTATCATTTATTTCATATCTTCATGATTCTTTTATGCACATTATAGAAGCACATTTTTTATTATTATTTTGATCTTTTTTTCTTATGCCTTTTTTCTTATTATATGCCGTTAGACAACATCTTAAACAACATTGGGCTATTTCAATACATCAGTGTTTTTCTTATACCTGCACAAGTACAGGATATATTTTTTTATGTGTTATTCCATTCTTGATGTATTATTATGTCATTATGATATATGTATGTTTGTTATTTTTTATTTTATTGTTTTTGATATTCATTTGTTGCTGTTTTACCATTAATTGTTTTATGCCTATATTTTGTAGACTCCTGAGGCAGGCCGGTTGTGGCCGAAACATGTACATGTCGAGTCATTGAGTTTGAGTTATTCAGTTAATTTGATGAATAAAGGACTTTTATGAAATGAATTGAGTTCACCAATCTTATTAGGACTTTTTCTTTGTGTTTTTACCTTCTGCACATGATCCAGAAGGGGTGTTTCTGTTCTGCTCTCCACTTTTCTTATTTTATTTGGATGTTTTTAAGTTCTCAGAGCTTCTTACCTTTAGTGTCAACTTTGCCTGTGTAGAGAAGAAGCAGACTGAGGTCTGCAGCTGACAGGCCGATCTTTGGTGGTACCTTTTAGCCAGCCTGCACATGTATAGGCAGTCCCTGGGTTAAGAACAAGTTCCGCTTATGAAACTGTTCGTAAGTTTAATTTGTATGTAACGCAGATCATGAGAGAATCTTTGTGTATTTATGTTCTTCTGTACAGTATACAGTCTATATTATAATTAAAGAAACAGTTTTCAAAATAAAGTACTGTAGTTTAAATAGAAAGAAAAGATAGGAGGTTTCACTTACCCTGGTTCTGAGTTCTGCCTTCCTTCTCCTCCTCCGCAGTTATGTGTCTCCAGGCCAGGCATTTCTTCTTCACTGCTCTCCTATGCCTCTTCATCAGCACCAGGCCTATTCTCTCCTCCTCTACTGTTCCCCTGTGCCTCCACACCTTCATTTCCCTCCACCCCCATGCTCTGGCATCTCTCTCCTCTCCTTCCCTTCTATTTCTCCCTCCCCTCCATGATCTGGCATATCTTCTCCTTCCTTTCCATTTCGCCCTTCCCTTCCATGATCTGGCATCTCCTTTTCTTCCTTCCTTCCCCATGGTCTGGCATCTTTTTTTCTCTCCCTTCTCTGGTCTTCGTTCTCCCTCCCTCCCCAAATGGGTGCAGGATTTTTCTCCGCCTCCCTTCTCTCATGGCAAGACCTGGCAGAAAGGAAGGCCCAATGCCGGCAGAGCAGCAAATTGTGATCACTGCCACTGCCGAAAGAAGTTTACGATGCTGGCTGCACTTGGGGTGGAGTGCTCCCCCCTCCCTACTTGGTATGCACTGCTGTTCTGGCTGGCTCCTTCCTCCCAGCCACACTTTTATTCACAAAGCCGCAGCCATTGTTCCTACATGTGACCCGTGGCTGACCCGGAAGTCTTCCCTCTGACATCGGAGAGGTTTCTGCGTCAGCTGTGGACAGCGTGGAGGAACCAATGTTTGCGGTCTTGTGAAGAGAAGTGCGGCTGGGAGGAGGAAACTGACCAGAGGAGGTAAACACCCATAGGAGGGAGGCACAAATTTGGAACACAGAACAGAGGGACGGAAGAGAGTAAGAGAGTCGTGTTGGGAAACGGAAGGGAGGAAGAGGGTTGAGTTGGGACAGGAAAGAAGGAAGAGGGGCACATTGGCACAGGAAGGGAGAGGCAAACCTCGGTTTGTAAGTACGAGTCCAACGTCAGTCGGACATTCTTAACTCAGGGACTTCCTATATTTTGGAGCTCAGGGCCGTCCTGCTTACCTTCTCACCTACTGCTTAGTAGGGGTTTGAGCGCAGACTATTTGGCATCCGTAAGAGGCTCAGTGGTGTCTCGCAGGATGCCAGCTGCATTATTTGCCTCCCTTCTTCTGGTAGTGCATTCGTCGGTCCACAGGGGTGGGGGTCCAGTCAGATTCCGTGTCAGCTGGCAACCTGAAGATCAGCATTGAAGAGGATCTGTCAACATGAGGTAGTGATTCTTCTCCTTTCCAGCTACTGTAACAAGCTGAGGCAGGCTGCAGCACATGGTTTTTAAGGGTTCCTACATGTGTTCCCCTATGTTCCCCCCTCCTCAAAAATCCTAAATTGACTAAATCCTAAAAATCGGTCCATTTATTTTAGTGTTTTTAGGAGCAAAAATCTTGACGGCAGCTATCTTGGACTTTTAGCAATCTTTTTTTTTTTCTTTCAAAAGTTCCCTGCACTTCCAAAACTCAATTTTTTGCCTCAAAACTGGTTGTGCTGGAATCCTTGGGCTCTTCTATCCCAAATTTATACCAGGATTGTACAAATTATGCGCTTCAGGAGTGTTCTTGTGCCACACCGCATGGACCGGAGAGGTAGGAGCAGCCAGCTTAACCTTTCCTCTGCATATGCAGTTGACAAAAAGGGCGGCTAACCATTTGGAGCTGCCTTTTTAGTTTTTTGAGGCCTGGAACTAGTGACCATTCTGCATAAAAGGACATGCACGCCCCGCAGCCCAAGAAACTCAAGGTAGTACATAAGAGCATAAGAATTGCCACTGCTGGGTCAGACCAGTGGTCCATCACGCCCAGCAGTCCGCTCACATGGCGGCCCCCAGGTCGAAGACCTGTGCCCTAACCGAGACCAGCCCTACTTGCGTTCGTTACGGTTCAGCAGGAACTTGTCCAATCTTGTCTTGAATCCCTGGAGCGTGTTTTCCCTTATAACAGACTCTGGGAGAGTATTCCAGTTCTCCACCACTCTCTGGGTGAAGAAGAACTTCCTTATGTTAGTACGGAATCTATCCCCTTTTAACTTCAGAGAGTGCCCTCTCGTTCTCTCTACCTTGGAGAGGGTGAACAACCTGTCTTTATCTATTGTCTATTCCCTTCATTATCTTGAATGTTTCGATCATGTCTCCTCTGTCTCCTCTTTTCTAGGGAGAACAGGCCCAGCTTCTCTAATCTCTCACTGTATGGCAACTCCTCCAACCCCTTAACCATTTTAGTCGCTCTTCTCTGGACCCTTTCGAGTAGTACCATGTCCTTCTTCATGCATGGCGACCAGTGCTGGACGCAATATTCCAGGTGAGGGCGTACCATAGCCCGGTACAGCGGCATGATAACCCTCTCCAATCTGTTCATGATCCCCTTCTTAATCATTCCTAGCATTCTGTTTGCCCTTTTAGCTGCCGCTGCGCATTGTGTCATCACAGAGTGACTCCTTGCTCTCTAGTACAGCTTTAATCTCTTAATGTAAGAATTTTATTGGAAAGTCAGGAGTAGAGAAGCACAGGAACGGGGTGGAAAAAAGACTGGTTGCCGCCGGTTTGGGGAGAAGGCCATTCACTGCCTCGTAGAGCGGTGAATCGCCTTGTTCCCGCAGTAAAGTATCTGCCATGTTGCTTCCCTTCCCACCCTTCCCGGTCAACAGCCTTCCTCCCGATTGCCGCCCAGTAAAAAAAAAAAATAAAAAATACAGGCATCTCTTCCCTTCATTGACCCATTTCCCCCTCACCTTTGCAGGCTCTTTTCAGAGTTTTCTCTTTCTGAGGTGTCCGGATGTGATAATCATGCTCACAAGTCCAGCGCAACTGTCCCAAAACTTCTCCTCTGATGCAAACCGCCCAGGTGGAAACAGGAAGGTGCGTCAGAAGAGAAGTTTTGGGGCAGTTGCGCGGGACTTGTGGGAATGGTTGCCGTGTCCGGACACCTTGGAAAGAGAAAACTCTGAAAAGCTCTGTGGAGGTGAAGGGAAGGAGATGGCCTGATGAGGGGAAGAGGTTGGGTGGCGCTGAGAGGAGAGGGGGACAGATGCTGAAGGGAAGTGAGGGGAGAGAGAGGGGAGCAGATGCTGAAGAGAAGTGGGAAGGAGAGAAGGGGAACAGATGCTGAAGAGAAGTGGGGAGGAGAGAAGGGAAACAGATGCTGAAGGGAAATGGGGAGGAGAGAAGGGGAACAGATGCTGAAGGGAAGTGGGGAGGAGAGATAGGGGAGCAGACGGTAGAAGGAAGTGGAGAAGAGAAGGGGAACAGACTGGAAGGAAGTAGAGAGGAGAGAGAGCGAGCATACAGGATGGAACGAGGGGATAAAGAAAAAGAGCACATACTGGATTGGTGGAAGAGGATAGATTTAGTGAGATACTGGAAGGGGTGAGGGAAAGAGGTGGCAAGCTGTAGGTAGACACAATGAAAGGGAAATCGAGGACTGGAAAGTAAGAAAGTAAACAAGAGGTAAAAAACAAATTGAGAAGGAAGAGCAGAAAAGAAAAGGAAGGGGGAGGAGAGAGAGATACCAGAGCATTGGGGGAGGGAGGAGGAGACAGATACTAGATCTGAAGGGAGGAAAAGAGAGAGATGCTAAAAACCACTTGGGAGGAGGGAGTGAGAGATGGAAGGGAAGAAGACAGGGATGCCAAACCATGGGGGGAGTGGAGGGAAGAAGATGGGTGCCAGATCAATGGGAGGGGGGGTGAGGGAGAGATGGAAGAGAGAGGCATAGAAATAGAGCAGATGTCATATAGAAGAGGCAGAGAGAAGGCAGATAGTGAATAGAAGGAAGAGAATGATGAGAAAATGATGAAAGCAGAAACCAGACTACAAAGGTAGAAAAAAATAATATTTCTTTTCTTTTCCTTTTTTTTGCTTTAGGCTAAAGTAGTATTGTAGCTGTATTGATAAACATTTATTAACAAAGCCCTACCAGCTGAAGATCACTTCCTCTAGTTTGGCAGTCAGAACTCTGATTTATAAAATGACAATTGTATAGAATATTGTTTCTTTTTATACTTTAATAAAATAAGTTCAGTATAAAATTATTTGAGGCTTGTGTGGATGGGATCAGATGGTTTGTGGGGATGGAGATGGGAACTGAGCTTGTAGGGACCGAGCTCACGGGGATGGGGCAGAGACGGAGACAAATTTTTTCCTTGTGTCATTCTCTAGTCAGGAGAGCCGTTTTCCTCCTGCGCAGTTCCTCTGCACGTTGCCTCTCAGTGCACATCGGCTTCTCAGTCTGCCACTGTTTGGGACTCAAGAGACCTCTTTGCAGGTGATACCGCTGAACATAATTTTACTGTTCCTTTATTATCGATGGATGCTCCTCCCATGGTAGAGGACTAAGGACCATACACTGGTGCTTTGGATCCTATTTTGCCTCTAGAACAGGGGACGATCTCATGGTTTTGCTTTTTCAGTTTGCTGTCTTACTGGATTTCATTTTGGAGTCTCTGCATGAGCTGAATTTGGGCACACAGCCAGCTCCTTTTATCGTCTCCTCCTTCATGTGTGGAGTCCTCTACGTTTCCCTGGCATCCAGATATTAATATCTTGATTTCGTAACAGTGGGATTCTCCTGAAGGGTCTCTTAAAGTAGCAAGAGCCATGTCTGTATCCTAAGATCCAGGAGTGTCTGTATCCTAAGATCCAGGAGTGTCAGCAACTTTTTAGTCAGCTTAAAGTAGATTCCTTGGGTGCACAGGTTATTAAGCACATCTCCCTTCCAAGCGAAGGAAGTGTGGTGCTCAAGAATATGCAGAACCGCTGAGTGGATGCTGTTCTCAGGAGACTTTTTGAGGATCAAACAACATAAGAATAGCCTTACTGGGTCAAACCAATTGTCCATCAAGCCCAGTAGCTCGTTCTCATGGTGGTCAATCCAGGTCACTAGTACCTGGCCAAAACCAAGGAGTAGCAATATTCCATGCTACCGATCCAGGGCAAGCAGTGGCTTCCCCCATGTCTTTTTCAATAATAGACTATGGACTTTCCTCCAGGAAATTGTCCAAACTTTTCTTAAAACCAGCTACGCTATCTGCTCTTACCACAACTTCTGGCAACGCGTTTTAGAGCTTAACTATTTCTGAATGAAAAAATATTTTCTCCTATTGGTTTTAAAAATATTTCTCTGTAACTTCAAGTGTCCCCTAGTCTTTGTAATTTTTGATGGAGTGAAAAATCAATCCACTTATACCCGTTCTACTCCACTCAGGATTTTTTTAGATTTCAATCATATCTCCCCTCAGCCGTCTCTTTTCCAACCTGAAGAGCCCTAACCGTTTTAGTCTTTCCTCATATGAGTGGAGTTCCATCCCCTTTATTATCTTGATCACTCTTCTTTGAACCTTTATTTAGCACCACTATATCTTTCTTGAGATAAGGAGACCAGAATTGAATGCAATACTCCAAATGAGGTGCACCATGGAGTGATGCAGAGGCATTATATAACATTTTTAGTCTTGTTAACCATCCCTTTTTTAATAATTCCTAGCATCCTGTTTGCTTTTAGGTTGCTACTGCACATTGAGCGGAAGGTTTCATCGTATTGTCTACGATGACACCCAGATCCTTTTCTTGGGCACTAACCCCCAAGATGGACCCTAGCATCCGGTAACTGATTCGGGTTATTCTTCCCAATGTTCATCACTTTACATTTGTCCACATTAAATTTCATCTGCCACTTGGACGCCCAGTTTTCCAATTTACTAAAGTCCGCCTGCGTTTTAACAACTTTGAACAGTTTAGTGTCATCTGCAAATTTAATCACCTCACTTGTTGTTCCAATTTTCATATCATTTATAAATAAGTTAAATAGTACAGTTCCAGTACAGACCCCTGCGACACTCCACTGTATACTCTCCTCCATTGAGAAAAATGACCATTTAAACCTATCCTCTGTTTTTCTATCCAATAACCAATTCCTAATCCACAACTGAACTTTGCCATCTATCCTATGACTCTTTAATTTTCTCAGGAACCTCTCATGAGGAACTTTATCAAAAGTTTTCTGAAAATCTAGCTTCCTCGGTGGCATCCATTGTTACATGTGCCTGTCTGTCCAGACACTGTGGAGAATGAGGGAGATTATCCTCCTCCTCAACTACTTTTATCTGATGTGGATTATATAGCTGAGGCTCTATAAAATATTATAGAGCATCAGCTATAGGGGAGGAGCCTAACCATGATGGTGTCCTGAAGGAGTTCGGTGGAACGCTGTCGGGCCATTGGAGATTTTTTGATGGTGAAACGGAAATCGAAGACCTGGGTTTTTCCTTCGGAACCTGGGTCAGGAGTAAGATTACCTGGTCCGATGGATCTTTTTGTCGAGCATTGCCCAGGCGGAGTTATGGATGAGAAGTCCTTGGCTGGAGGCGGGAGTTTGTTGGGAAACTCTAGAGCTTCCTTCGAGGTGGTCGGCTTCTCTCCAGAGTGGAGCACGCCGGCGCAGCCGTTCGTCAGCGAGTGCAGCAAGTGAAGCAAGCAAGGCGGCTATATCAGATGACAGCGAAGAAGGGGAAGAGCAGGCTGTACAGCGCATTTTGGCTGCCTTAGGAACACAACTGCCACCGTGTGAGATCTTGGGGTCGACGGGGGACTTGCAGAATCTATCTTTAATGTGAGATTCCACAGGTACTGTGCAAATTAAACCTTTTGCAGTAGTTCCTTTAAAAAGCCTCTAGTCATAGATCTGAATTCAATATGGGAAGCTATTTCTGAATTGTAATCCTCATTGGGGACTCAGATGCAGAACTTAACAATTTATTGTTCAGGATTGCTTTTGGAGACAACACAATTACATCAAAGAGTGGGCAAAATAGAAATTGAATCTGTAGACCAAAGACAAAAATTGGATACTTTGACTGTTCAAAATCTGTTCAAAATTAATAAAGGATAATGGGAATATTAACTTTAAACTGGAGAATGTGTCAAGATGACTAAACCTGGGATTAATTAACTTTCCTGACAACTGTTTCACCACTTGACATGTTTAAAAGGTATCTCACAGAGGTTTTGAAAATTCCACAAACTTCTTATCCACCTGTGTCAATAATTTGTTATCTTCCACTCGGTAAGAAGAAAACAGTTGAGGAACAACAGGCTCCTGCTGTAGAAACGTTAGACATGTTAGACTTGACTAATAAATTAGAAATATCAGATTCTGATCAGATTTCAGTGGCTACACTTTTTGTTCAATTAGCTTTAGAATCTGACAGGGATTGGTTGTTGAAGATATTTTTTAAATTTAAAGATAAAGAGTTTATGAATTACAAGATCAGAATGTACCCATATATGTATCTAGAGTGACCCAAAAAAAGAGGAAACAATTTTTGATTTTGCGTCCTCAGGTTCTAAAATTGAGGGGCAACATTTGTGCTTAGATTTCCTTGTAAATTTTTAATTAATTTTCAGGGAACTAGATATGTATTTTTTGAGTCTTCACAATTGTCAAAGATTTATTTCAGGTAAAGATGTGATCACTGCTAGTAACCCTGTTAATTTACAAGAAGAAGGCTTGTAATATGATGGCTCAGGTTCGCTTGTCTGTTTTCCTAATAATGATTTAATAACTACAAATATTCTGATTTATTTTAAAGCTCTCTCCTTTATATTATGAACTAATTAACAGTACAAAAGGGGAAAATTCCTATTTTTCTAGTATTTGTTTTATTTATAACTGTTTAATATGAATGATTTTGGTGATCATGAAACTGGAAACTTTAATTAAAAAGAAAAGATATTATACCTATCCTGGGTAAAACATCAGCTTATTCAGTTTCTGGTAGTAGAATGCTCTGGATCAGTCAATGGGCTGATGATTCCATCTAAAGCTGCTGTAGCCAGACTCCCCTTTAAAGGGCAGTCATTATTTGGTAAAGGCCTGGATTATCTCATGAACTGTGGTTTGTCACCCTAATACTCTGCTTGATAGTAGACCCAGAATCTCTAGAGCAGTGTATCGCACTGTGTGCCTCGGCACACTATTTCAGGTGTGCCGTAAGATGCCATAGAGGGGGAGAGGGGCTGGCGCTGACTGACTGCCTACAGGAGGTGCGTCTCACAGTAAGAGACACATTCTGTAGGCAGTCAGCCGGCTCCTCTCTGCGCATCTTCTCTTCCAGCCCCGACCCCCCCCCCCCATTAGCAGCTCAGGGCCCTATCTGGAGGCTCTTTGTTGCATGTGTGGACATCGACACACTGACATCACGCATGCATGTGATGTCATCACATCATCCACATATTTCCAGATGCCCTCGAGCCATGGCCCTCAGTTTAGTATTCTGCGGCTTTGGAAAGTTTGCAAGACGCTACTCTAGAGACTCAGGATGCTCTGATTTTTGTGACTTCATTTGCTCTCGACAATATTCCAGTTCCATGTCGCAAACATTCTCCCAGGGCTACAGGCAGAGGTTTCCTGGATCCAGGCATACCCAGGTCTCCGTGTCCCATGCTGCTCCATCCACCAAGAAATCACAATGACTCCAGGCTGAGGGAGGTCCCTCTTCATATTGGGGGCAGACTCTCAACATTTCTGCAGGCCTGGGTTCAGAGTTCGCCCAACTGTTGGGTTCTTGACATTATTCGGTTCGGCTACAAGCTGGAATTTGCCCGTATTTTAATGGATTGGTTTGTGGACTCTCCCGCAGGGCGCCTGGAAAAGGTAGATGAGATTCAAGTCATTGTGAAAAGATTGCTCGATATTTGGGCCAAAGAGCCTGTGCTGCTCGACGACTCGGGCTTAAGGAGATACTCCATATACTTTATCATGCCAAAGAAAGGCTCCAACGATTGGAGAACCATTCTGGACCTTGCGTAAATGCAACGCTCAGAGTTCTGTGCTTTAGATGGAAATGTTTTTGGTTTTTTTTTTATAAATCTTTTTTCATTTTCAATCTTACATCAAGTGTACAAACATCAAAACAATAAGATTAAATGTATCACTTGACCATCTTTCTAATTTATCTTATAATAGATAAAATTACCTCCCTCCCCTCCCACCATTCCCTATATTATTTTCCCAATATGAATAATATATAAAACCTCCCTCCTCCCAACATTAGACGGTGTATATTTCAATAGAAAATGGTATCTAATCATTACAATAAGAAGTTAATGGCTCCCAAATTTTATTAAAATTATTAAAATTCCCTTGTTGTATAGCTTTTGTTATCCTAGGACAAGCAGGCAAGTATTCTCACTAGTGGGTGACGTGATCCAACGGAGCCCCGATGCGGACGCCTCACAAGCAGACTTGCTTGAAGGAAAACTTGAAGTTTCGAGTCGCCCGCACCACGCATGCGCGAGTGCCTTCCTGCCCAGCATAGGGCGCATCTCCTCAGTTCTTACTTTTCCGCAGAGCCGAGAAGTCCATCTTCGACTCTCTGCGCGAAGTTCCTTCACTTGTGCCTTCTTAAGTCCGCGGTTTTGGGTTAATTTTCTCACAATCGTTGATTTTCGTCGTGTTTTATTGTTTTTAAAAAAAAAACTAAAATTCTTCCATCCATTCGACCGGGCAGGTCACGTGGCCACAGCCCTGCGGCTTCGATCTTGCGGCGGAGTTTTTCCGGCCTATGTCCCGGCCTGCTACCGGTTTTAAAAAGTGTTCCAAGTGCCAGCGCGCAATTTCACTGATGGACCCTCATTGGTGTCTCGGGCCTCAACACCTCCCGAAATTGTGCCGGCCTTGTTCAACACTTACAGCCCGTGCTTTCAAGCGTCGTTGCATCTTGTGGGAGCAGCTATACAGCATGGAGTCTTCGATGGAGCTTTCGGCATCGAAGGATGCTTCACCGTCGGCCTCTCCCGAGGCTCTCCAGGCTTCCACATCTTCTGCTCCGAGCCTCATCAAACCTGCCTGGTTTGTACCGGCTCCGTCTTCGACGCAGGCTGCGGTGCCTTCCTCTGTCTCTTCAGGTCAGATAGCGCAGCAGCCCATTCCCCCGGTGGTGCTCAAAGTGCCCAAGGCTTCTAAGTCCAAGCACTCTCACACTGCCTCGAGGGAGCACGAAGCCCGTGCAGGTGGTCCCATTGGAGACGCAGATCCATCCTTGCCGGCTTCGTTCCAGACCTTACTTGAGAAGCAATTCATTCATCTCTTTACCACAATGGGGCCGAAGCTTCTCTCTCAAATCCAGCCTGGGTACGCGGAGGTCTCCCGCGAGGTCGAGCCGCCTCCGGTGCCTCAGCAGTACGCACACTCTCTACAGGGAGCAGAGTCTCTGCGAGTGTCTGGTCTGGCATCAATGCATGCATCGCAAGGAGCAGAGTCTTTGCCCATGCCTCCATTGGAACCGATTCACTCGATGCAAGGAGTAGATTCTTTGCGAGTGCCTCCATTGGAACCTATCCACTCGATGCAAGGGCTTGAGTCTTTGCGAGTGCCTCGTGGTTCTTCCAGTCAACCACCTCTGCTTCGATCTACCGCTTCAAGCCCTATCCACTCTCTAGGGGCCAAAGCGAAGACACATTCACCTCGTTTATCGAGGCCTGCTTCGAGGCACAGCTTGCATCATCGATCGAGGCATTCTTTGAAGCACTCATCCAGGCATGCCTCGCCTCTTCGGAAGCAGCCGTTTCTTCAGTATTCCCCACCGGCTACTTTGCCTCCTCCACTACCGGATCTCGAGGACACGATGGGGTCTTTTTCTCCATCTAGATCCTCGTCCTCATTGGATCAAGAGGCCTCGACGTCCTCGAGCCCCTGCTTTGGCTGACCAGCTGTTTTTCTCTTCCTTTCTTCGTCAGATGGCAGCTGATTTGGACATCCAACTGGACACTGGGTCCAAATTTTCAAAGAAGTATCTCGAGACCATGCATCTCCCTCAACCTCCTGCTGAATCCCTCAAGCTTCCTCTTCATAAGCTCCTGGATCAGACCTTTGTCCGCTGTCTGGAGACCCCATATTCCATCCCCACTGTTCCGGGAAAGTTGAATGCCAGATACCGCATGGTTCATCATAAGGGGTTTGACGGTGCCCAGCTATCCCATCAATCCCTTTTGGTGGAATCTTCATTGAAGCGGTCTCACCCCTCCCATGTATATGCCACTGTTCCACCTGGCAGGGAGGGCAAGACGATGGACAGGTTTGGCAGGCGTATTTACCAGAACTATGATGACGTCCAGAGTTCTCAATTATAATTTTCATTTTATTACCTATTTTGAGTTTTTCCTGTCTGTCCTTCCCAAATTCATGCCCTACTTGGATTCTCGAGCACATTTCGAATACCAGGAGGTCCTGGCTTCTTTGTCACAACTCCGGTTGCAACTGATGCAGTCCTCATATGATGCCTTTGAGTTGTCTGCTCAGGCTACTGCTTGCTCGTGGCCATGCGAGGCCTGGCGTGGCTCCGGACCATCAACATGGACCCCAATCTGCAGGACCGGCTGGCTAATGTCCCGTGCGCTGGTACTGACCTCTTCGATGAGTCCATTGAGGCGGCAACCAAGAAGCTGTCGGACCATGAGAAGTCTTTCCAATCTATCCTCCGTCCAAAGCCCAAGCCAGCTCCTCCTCGTCCTTCACGCCCGCCTTTGATTTACCAGCGGCGTTTCCCACCTAAACAGGCTCCTGCCATCCGTCAGCCTGTTAAGAGGCAGCATCCACAGAAGCAGCAACAGAAGCCTCAGCCGTTTGCTGTCCCCAAGGCTCCTCAGCCTTTTTGACTGTCTTTCAAAGCATAACGTCAGTCGTTCTGCCTTTCCCCGTTTTTCCTCCTATCGGAGGTCGTATCCATCATTTTTACCACCGATGGACGACTATCACCTCCGACCTCTGGGTCCTTTCCATCGTAAGGGAGGGATGCTCTCTTCAGTTCCATCAAGTTCCTCCGGAACATCCTCCAAGAGAGTATCCTTCCTCCTCTGCCCAGACCGCCCTTCTTCTTGAGAAAGCTCAAGCTTTACTGCAGCTCTGGGCTGTTGAGCCGGTTTATTTGGCTCAACAGAACAAGGGTTTTTACTCCCGGTACTTCCTTGTTCCGAAGAAGACGGACGATCTGCGTCCTATTTTGGATCTCAGAGTGCTCAACAAATTTCTGGTCAAAGAAAAGTTTCGCATGCTGACCCTGGCATCTCTGTATCCCCTCGAGCAGAACGACTGGTTATGCTCTCTGGATCTCAAGGAGGCCTACACATACATTCCCATTCATCCGGCCTCCTGTCAATACTTCAGATTTCGGGTGGGTCATCGTCATCTTCAATACCGAGTTCTCCCTTTTGGCCTGGCATCGTCACCCAGAGTCTTCACCAAGTGTCTGGTTGTGGTGGCCACAGCGCTCAGGAACCATGATCTTCAGGTGTTCCCCTACCTGGATGACTGGCTCATAAAGGATTCCACGTCTCAGGGAGTCGTCCTGGCGACTCAGCGCACTATCTGGTTCCTGCAGAGTCTGGGGTTCGAGATCAACTTTCCAAAATCCCATCTACAACCCTCCCAGACTCTTCCCTTCATCGGAGCTGTTCTGGATACTGTGCAACTCAGAGCGTTCCTCCCTCCACAATGTCTGGAAGCTCTTCTCCATCTCTGTCATTCAGTGTCCTCTTGCTCGTCCATCTCGGCGAGACACATGATGGTTCTTCTGGGCCACATGTCCTCTACAGTACACGTGACTCCTTTTGCCAGACTTCACCTCAGAATTCCTCAGTGGACCCTGGCATCTCAATGGACGCAGGTTTCTGATCCTTTGACTCGACACATTCAGGTCACTCCTGCTCTGACACAGTCTCTTCGCTGGTGGATGCTCTCTTCCAATCTATCCAGAGGCTTACTTTTTCACACGCCCCCCCATCAGAAGGTGCTCACGACCGACTTTTCGACTTATGCTTGGGGGGCTCATCTGAATGGTCTCCGTACTCAAGGCTATTGGACCAGTACGGATCGACAGTGTCACATCAATCTCCTGGAACTCAGGGCGATCTTCAATGCTCTCACTGCTTTTCAACATCTGCTTCACGATCGTTTAGTCCTCATTCGCACGGACAACCAAGTCGCCATGTATTATGTCAACAAACAGGGAAGCACAGGATCAGCCTCCCACTGTCAAGAAGCTCTGAAAGTTTGGGATTGGGCGATTCGCCACAACACCTTCCTCAAAGCTGTCTACATTCAGGGGGTGGACAATGCCTTAGCAGACAACTTAAGTCGTCTTCTTCAACCTCATGAATGGACTCTCCATTCAACGCCCCTTCATCACATTTTCTCTCTGTGGGGAACGCCTCAGAAAGACCTCTTCGCAGCCTCCCACAACTTTAAGCTGCCTCAGTTCTGTTCCAGGATCTACACTCCTCATCGCCTCAAGGCAGATGCTTTTCTGCTGGACTGGACGAATCGCTTTCTGTATGCGTTTCCTCCATTTCCTCTCATTCAAAAGACTCTGGTCAAGCTGAAGTCCGACCATGCCACCATGATTCTGATTGCTTCTCGGTGGCCCAGACAGCCTTGGTACTCCCTTCTCCTTCAACTCAGCAGCAGTGAGCCCTTCCTTCTACCAGTGTTTCCATCGCTGCTTACACAGCATCAGGGATCTCTGCTTCATCCCAACCTGCAGTCTCTCCACCTGACAGCTTGGTTCCTCTCAACGTAACTCCTCTCCAGTTTTCGCAAGCTGGATGTTTTGGAAGCTTCACGGAAGCCTGCTATTAGACAATGCTATACCCAAAAATGGACTAGATTTTCTACTTGGTGTTTTTATCATCATCAGGAGCCTCAACATTCCTCATTGTCTTCAGTTTTGGACTATCTTTTGCACCTTTCTCATTCTGGCCTCACGTCTACATCGATACGAGTCCATCTGAGTGCAATTGCTGCTTTCCATCAGCTGCTTCAAGGGAAACCTCTCTCTGCTCATCCTGTGGTTTCCAGATTCATGAAAGGACTTTTCCATGCCAATCCTCCTCTCAAACCGCCTCCTGTGGTTTGGGACCTCAATATTGTTCTTTCTCAGCTTATGAAACCTCCATTTGAACCTATTGACAAGGCTCATCTGAAGTATCTCACTTGGAAAGTTGTGTTTCTCATTGGCCTCACTTTTGCTCGTCGAGTTAGTGAGCTTCAAGCATTGGTTGTGGATCCACTTTTTACAGTGTTCCATGATGACAAGGTGGTTCTTCGCACTCATCCAAAATTCCTTCCTAAAGTTGTCTCGGAATTTCATCTCAATCAATCCATTGTTCTTCCAGTGTTTTTTCCGAAGCCTCATTCTCATCCTGGAGAATCAGCTCTGCATACTCTGGACTGTAAACATGCTTTGGCTTTCTATCTGGAAGGCACCAAACCGCACAGAACTGCTCCTCAACTTTTCATCTCCTTTGATCCGAACAAGTTGGGACGTCCTATCTCTAAGCATAACATCTCCAACTGGATGGCGGCTTGTATCTCTTTCTGCTATGCCCAGGCTGGATTACCCCTTCACAGTAAAGTCACAGCCCATAAGGTCAGAGCAATGGCAGCTTCTGTGGCTTTCCTCAGATCTACACCTATTGAGGAAATTTGTAAGTCTGCCACTTGGTCCTTGGTTCATACCTTTACTTCTCATTATTGTCTGGATACTTTCTCCAGACGGGATGGACAGTTTGGCCAAACAGTATTGCAAAATTTATTCTCCTAAGTTGCCAACTCTCCCATCATCCCACTTTGGTTAGCTTGGAGGTTACCCACTAGTGAGAATACCTGCCTGCTTGTCCTGGAATAAAGCACAGTTACTTACCTTAACAGTTGTTATCCGGGAACAGCAGGCAGCTATTCTCACATCCCACCCACCTCTCCTGGGTTGGCTTCTCTGCTAGCTATCTGAACTGAGGAGACGCGCCCTATGCTGGGCAGTTAGGCACTCATGCATGTGCGGTGCGGGCGACTCGAAACTTCGAGTTTTCCTTCAAGCAAGTCTGCTTGTGAGGCGTCCGCATCGGGGCTCCGTTGGATCACGTCACCCACTGGTGAGAATAGCTGCCTGCTGTTCCTGAATAACAACTGTTACGGTAAGTAACTGTGCTTTCTTTCCATTTTATAGATGTGACATAATGAGTTCCACCAAAAATTATAATTGAGTTTACTGTGATTTTTCCAATTATTTGTGATATTCTGAATCTGAGAATCTCGGAGAGAGCGAGACCAGAAGCTTTGAGCATGCGCAAATGCTCAAAGCCTTCTGGTCTCGCGCTCTCTCCGAGATTCTCAGATTCAGAATCTCGGAGAGAGCGAGACCAGAAGGCTTTGAGCATGCGCAAATGCTCAAAGCCCAGACCAGCCCAGCACAGGGAAGAGGGAGGATCTCCCTCGCACAGCCCAGCACAGCCCAGGTGAGGGAGGATCTTCGGGCACTGGCACTGGCATGTCCTGTGCATTGGTACTGATGCTGGTGCCGGTGCCCAATCAGGTAAGCGATGTCTTTGCGGTGCTGGGGGGGATGTAGGATCGCGGGGGAGGGGAGGTGACGCGAGCAGGGGAGGAGGATGCCGGTTCGCAGACCAGAAGAGGGAGTAAGCGGGGGTGGCGGGAGGAGGTTATAGCAGCATGCGCGGTATACGCGTGTGCATGCTATATAGATTTTTTTTTTACAGCAATGCTTTGTTCCTGCACGCTATACGCGTATGCGTGTTATACACGTATGCGCGTTATATGCGTGAAAATACGGTAGATGATGCATTATCAAATGGGATAAAGCTTGATTTTTCATGATTGCAACAATCATTTGGTATTTTAAAGTCTCAAGCATATAAGTGGTTGCAGTTGAAGCAGGCCATTCAGAAGGGGTTCCCTGATTGGCGAAATTTAAAAGATCAGTATAGCTTGCCGGGCCTATGCTTCCAGACAGATTTGGTAGGGCATCAGGCCGCCAAGTGGTATAAATCATTGTTCTTCAACCACTGGTTCATGGACCAGTGCAGGTCCACAGAAATTTCCTGATGGTCCACAGGGCCATATTCCTACATATATTCATCGTAGTTCCTCAGATTATCACACTTGCGCTATATATTTGGCAAGGCTTCTGTGGTGGTTCTCACCGGAACTATTTAAATCGGTGTAATATAAATTATTTATTATTTTCAAATTTTTTAATTGTCCATACTTATTTCCTTTCTTTTAATAAATAAATATAGTAACATAGAAGATGACGGCAGATAAAGACCCAAATGGTCCATCCAGTCTGCCCAACCTGATTCATTTTAAATTTTAAATTTTTTCTTCTTAGCTATTTCTGGGCAAGAATCCAAAGCTTTACCCTGTACTGTGCTTGAGTTCCAACTGCCGAAATCTCTGTTAAGACTTACTCCAGCCCATCTACACCTTCCCAGCCATCGAAGCCCTCCCCAGCCCATCATCTGCCCAGTACTGGCCTTAGTTCAATATTTAATATTATTTTCTGATTCTAAATCCTCTGTGTTCATCCCACGCTTCTTTGAACTCAGTCACAGTTTTACTCTCCACCACCTCTTTCGGGAGCGCATTCCAGGCAACCACAACCCTCTCCGTAAAGTAGAATTTCCTAACATTGCCTTTGAATCTACCACCCCTCGACCTCAAATTATGTCCTCTGGTTTTACCATTTTCCTTTCTCTGAAAAAGATTTTGTTCTACGTTAATACCCTTCAAGTATTTGAACTTCTGAATCATATCTCCCTTGTCTCTCCTTTCCTCTAGGGTATACATATTCAGGGCTTCCAGTCTCTCCTCATACGTCTTCTGGCGCAAGCCTCCTATCATTTTCGTTGCCCTCCTCTGGATCGCCTCAAGTCTTCTTAAGTCCTTCGCCAGATACGGTCTCCAAAATTGAACATAATACTCCAAGTGGGGCCTTACCAATGACCTGAACAGGGGCATCAACACCTTCTTCCTTCTACTGACTACGCCTCTCTTTATACAGCCCAGCATCCTTCTGGCAGCAGCCACTGCCTTATCACACTGTTTTTTCACCTTTAGATCTTCACCTTTAGATCTTTCACCTTTAGGTCCCTCTCCCCGTCCGTGCATATCAGCTTCTCTCCTCCCAGCATATACGATTCCTTCCTATTATTAATCCCCAAATGCATTACTCTGCATTTCTTTGCATTGAATTTTAGTTGCCAGGCATTAGACCATTCCTCTAACTTTTGCAGATCCTTTTTCATATTTTCCACTCCCTCTTCGATGTCTACTGTGTTACAAATCTTGGTATCATCTGCAAAAAGGCACACTTTTCCTTCTAACCCTTCAGCAATGTCACTCACAAACATATTGAACAGGATTGGCCCCAGTACCGATCTCTGAGGGACTCCACTACTCATCTTTCCTTCCTTCGAGCGACTTCGATTAACCACCACCCTCTGGCATCTGTCCGACAGCCAGTTTCTGACCCAGTTCACCACTTTGGGTCCTAACTTCAGCCCTTCAAGTTTGTTCAACAGCCTCCTATGAGGAACTGTATCAAAGGCTTTGCTGAAATCCAAGTAAATTACATCTAGCATATGTCCTCGATCCAGCTCTCTGGTCACCCAATCAAAAAATTCAATCAGGTTCGTTTGGCACGATTTACCTTTTGTAAAGCCATGTTGCCTCTGATCCTGTAACCCATTAGATTCAACAACTGAAGTGAGGCTCACCAGCCTGTAGTTTCCTGCTTCATCCCTGTGACCACTTTTATGAATAGGGACCACATTCGCTCTCCTCCAATCCCCAGGAATCATTCCCGTCTCCAGAGATTTGTTGAACAAGTCTTTAATAGGACTCGCCAGAACCTCTCTGAGCTCCCTTAGTATCCTGGGATGGATCCCGTCTGGTCCCATCGCTTTGTCCACCTTCAGTTTCTCAAGTTGCTCATAAACACACTCCTCCGTGAACAGCGCAGAATCTACTCCATTTTCTCATGTAACTTTGCTAGACAATCTCGGTCCTTCTCCAGGATTCTCTTCTGTGAACACAGAACAGAAGTATTTGTTTAGCACATTCGCTTTCTCCTCATCACTTTCCACATATTGGTTCCCAGCATCTTTTAGCCTAGCAATTCCATTTTTCATCTTCCTCCTTTCACTAATATATCTGAAAAAAATTTTGTCTCCCTTTTTTACATTTTTAGCCATTTGTTCTTCTGCCTGTGCTTTCGCCAGACGTATCTCTCTCTTGGCTTCTTTCAGTTTCACCCTGTAGTCCTTTCTGCACTCCTCTTCTTGGGTTTTTTTATATTTCACGAACGCCAACTCTTTCGCTTTTATTTTCTCCGCCACTAGTTTGGAGAACCATATCGGCTTCCTTTTTCTTTTGTTTTTATTGATTTTCTTCACATAAAGGTCCATAGCCATTTTTATCGCTCCTTTCAGCTTAAGCCACTGTCTTTCCACTTCTTTTATGTCTTCCCATCCTAACAGCTCTTTCTTCAGGTACTCTCCCATTGCATTAAAGTCTGTACGTTTGAAATCTAGGACTTTAAGTATCATGCGGCCGCGCTCCACTTTAGCCGTTATATCAAACCAAACTGTTTGATGATCGCTACTTCCCAGGTGAGCACCCACTCGAACATTGGAGATACTCTCTCCATTTGTGAGGACCAGATCCAATATCGCTTTTTCCCTTGTGGGTTCCGTCACCATTTGTCTGAGCAGAGCCTCTTGAAAGGCATCCACAATCTCCCTACTTCTTTCCGATTCTGCATACGGAACATTCCAGTCCGCATCCGGCAGGTTGAAATCTTCCAACAACAGAACCTCCTCTTTCCTTCCAAACTTTTGGATATCCACAATCAGATCCTTATCAATTTGCTGTGATTGAGTCGGAGGTCTGTAGACTACACCCACATAGATAGAAGTTCCATCTTCTCTTTTCAGAGCAATCCATATCGCTTCTTCCTCTCCCCAGGTCCCTTGCATTTCAGTCGCTTGGATATTGATCTTTACATAGAGAGCTACTCCTCCACCTTTTTGACCATCTCTGTCCTTCCTAAAAAGATTATATCCCAGTATATTTGCATCCCTGTGATTCACTCAACCATGTCCCTGTGATAGCGACAATATCTAGATCTGCCTCTAACATCAGGGCTTGCAGATTATGAACTTTGTTGCTTAAACTGCGAGCATTTGTGGTCATCGCTTTCCAGCTATTTTTCAGCGATAATCTCCTTTTTCGTATGGATTTTTGTTTCGTTTCACTTTCTGTTGCAATACTAA
This sequence comes from Geotrypetes seraphini, assembly GCF_902459505.1. Classification (NCBI taxonomy): domain Eukaryota; kingdom Metazoa; phylum Chordata; class Amphibia; order Gymnophiona; family Dermophiidae; genus Geotrypetes; species Geotrypetes seraphini. The sequence continues at coordinate 457,797,713 of NC_047084.1, forward strand.
GAAATGAGTTGCTGATATTGCTTATGTTGCAGTCTTTATTACTATCACATCTTTTCTTTTGCCAGGGGTGGTCTCTATAATTGTCCTTCGTACATACACCACCCCCACCTTCTAGTTTAAATGCCTAGAAAAATATTGTCTAAATAAAAATATTGTCACATATATATATATATATATATATATAAACTTAGCTTTTAATTGATCTGGTTAGTTTATGAACAGTTACTGCCTCACTCCCCACCGATGCGTTTCATTCTTCATCAGGGTTGGGGATGACACAACAACTATAAAGAAATAGAAAGCTAGCATTAATACTTCTCTTTAGGCTTCTAAACCCATCTAGATTAAAATTCGTCTTACCAGAACAGTTCAAACAAACAGCGTGTAGATTACAGAAAGCATGCCAATATTTCTAACATGGCCGCGGCGTACTGAGCAAACTTAAAGAAGGGAACCCCCTAATCACATGACGGCTCAAGCACCAATCAAAGATTAGCCTATGCTCTAGTCATTCCTTGTACCCACCCACAAGGAAAATTAAACAGCTGATGTCATCCAGTCATTAGTTTCATTCAACCCATAGGGAAACATAGTATTTAATTCATGCATCCACCGTAATTCTTTAAGATTTAAAGTGCGTTCAATGTTGCCACCCTCCCACCCTACATACACAGTATCAATGATTCTCTATCTAAGATCGGATAAAGTATGTTTACAAAGGGTCCAATGACGGACCAATGGAGCTGATTCATTGCCTGTGTGTACCCTCGATTTGTGCTCATTAAGTCTGATATTTACAGGGCGGGACGTCCGCCCCACATAAATGCGAGGGCATGGACATTGTATCATATAGATAACATATGATGATCTGTAGTCAGTTCTTACTCTAGCCTGATAAGTATTACCAGTAGACGGGTGAGTCCAACTATCACCCGTAATCGCATATTTACACCATTGACATTGGTCACAAGTAAAATGTCCCACTGGTTGTACATTATTCCGTCTAAACTGCGTGTTAAATTTGATAAGTTCATCCAAATTTTTTGCCCGTTTATAGGCAAAAATTGGTATCTCAAAAGTAGGACCTAATGACTACATGCCAATGTTGTAAGATAATATTCTTAATCTGTAGAGCCAGAGGGGAAAATTGTTGAACGCATACTAAAGTGGTTTCTTTTAATGGTTTCTGCTTATATTCAAGAAGCAACGTTCGATTTGCATATTTCGCCCTTAAATAGGCTTGACGTATGACATGCTTAGGATAACCTCTCTGCCGAAAGGATTGTTTAATTTTGTGGGCCTGAATTCTATATTCTTCACGTGAATAACAAATTCTACGGAGTCGAAGGAACTGACTATTTGGTAGGCTATATTTCAATTTACAAGGATGAAAACTATGATATCTGAGCAAACTGGTTTTATCGGTAGGTTTTCGGAATATAGTTGTTAATAGTTTGCCCTGAATTTTCATAATTTTCAAGTCCAAGAATGATATCTCCTGTTGGTCCATGGTGGCAGAGAACTGTATATTCACATCTATCCGATTTATCAGTTCAATAAATTAATTTAATTTCTCAATGGTGGATGTCCAAATGCAAAAAACATCATCTAGGAAGTGCTTCCATATAACAATATGTTGAAACAATTGGCAATGGTATAGAGCAGTACCTCCCATATACTAGCCCTAAATATACAAAAGACTAAGGCTCTATTATTTACATGGAAACAAGGAATCAATCTGTGTGCTCCTTTTATTCTCGATAATATCCTTATTGAGCTTGTATCATATTTAAAAATACTTGGTGTCATTACTGACAACAAACTTTCCTATCATGATCATATAAATAATACTGTTAAATCATGTTTCTTTAGACTTCGTTTAATTCAATCAATCTCTAAGTTTCTTGAGGTAAAATCTTTAAACATTTTACTTCATTCATTAATCATTACTAAACTTGACTACTGCAATTCCCTATTCTTAAATATTACACAAAAAGAAACGCTTACAAATTATCCGAAATACCGCCGTTAAACTCATCCACAAGGGTAAAAAATATGACCATGTTACTCCTTTTCTGATTAAATCACACTGGCTTCCCATTAATCATCGCATTACTTATAAAATTTTACTACTAACATTCAAAACTCTCGATACCAATGAACCTCAATTTATTAATAAAGTACTTATTCCATATAGTGCCTCACGTTCTCTTCGATCAACTAACCAAAAACTTCTAGTAATTCCCTCCTTGAAAATTATTGGAACCCGTTGTCAGGATATGTTTTCAGTAATAGCGCCACAACTCTGAAATTCTTTACCTCTACAATTAAGAGATGAAAGTAATCTAAGCTATTTTAAAAAGAACTTAAAAAGCTTCTTATTTAAGGATGCTTTTAACTTGTAAATTGCTTTTCCGACCCTCTTCCTTCCTCTGCATTTTTCTTTAACCTTCCCCCCTTAAAGTTTGTCTTTCTTTTACCCAGTGTACCAGTCCGTAAGTCTGCTATTTGTATTCATTGTTTAAACATTTTTTAAAACATATCTATTTAAACTATTTCTACTTTTTTGTTTTCTGTTCCTTCCTTTTTTTTTTTTAATACCATGTTAAATTATATGTTACTCTTACATATTGTAACTCGCTTAGAAAATTTTAATTATGCGATTAATCAAATAAAAATAAACTTGAAACTTGTATAACGTCGTTACCGATGAGGCTAAAGAGGCACCCATGGCTATACCATGCAATTGACGATAGAACTTCCCATTGAACCAGAAATAGTGCTAGTTCTATCAAAAAAGATGACAAAACCCTTTCACAAAATTTTTGTTGATCAAAAATATTACATAGTAACTCTAAGGCACCTTCTGTTGGTATCATTGTATATAAGGCTTTAACATCTAGAGTTACTAACCACCAATCAGGTTGTACTCCACCTATTTCATCAAGGAGCTTTATCATATGAGTACTGTCTTTTACATGTGATTTTATTTTCACCACTTCTTGTTGTAAGAATAGATCCAAAAACTTTGATAATGGTTCCAAAACCGAATCTTTCATTGATACTATCGGCCATCCGGGGGGTGAAGACAAACTTTTATGAATCTTGGGTAAAAAATAGATTCTTGGAGTTCTATGGAAAGACGGGTGAAGGTATGCCGCTTCCTTGATAGTTATTATTTTAGATTTATATGCCCGTGAAATAATGCTTGATATTTCACATTTCAATTCTATCACTGGATCTTTTTCCAAATTGCGGTAAAACAGAGGAACTTCTATCTGCTTAGTTGCTTCTCTTAAATATTCATACTGGGACTGCACAACTATAGCTCCCCCTTTATCCGCTCGTGAAATTGATAACAATTCATTCCTCCTCAGTTCTCCCAAGGACTTTCTCTGAGATTTTGTTAAATTGTCATATGATTTAAAATAAGTTTTTTCCAACTTCTCTATATCCTGAAGCACCAAATCCTTGAAAGTACTTATATTAGGATGTAACGGTAATGGTGGACACCATCCTGATCTTCTTGAGATTAACGATTGATCTTCAGTGCTTGTCCTATCCTGGAAATAAAGCTTAGTGTTTAGAGAACGTATAAGTCTATAAACAGCCAGACGAGTTTCAAAGGTATCATATGGGATAGATGGTACAAATCCCAAGCCCAATTCCAATAAAGACTTTTGATCTTCAGTTAATCTTTCACCCGAGATATTTATTATGGCTGAAGATTTGTTTGTTGTGATTTGGTCCTCGGTCCCTGATATCCTCCCTGGGGCTGAAAGGCTACCTGGCGATTTTTGTCGCCGCGGCAATATCTTTGTCGGCCTCGTTGGCCCTAGGGAAAAAAATTTTGTCCTCCTCTACCAACTTGCGCGGAATATCCGCCACTATAGGATGATACAGAACTGGTAGAGGTATGGTCATCCTGAGGTGTTTGTCTATTTGAGGGGAGATTATTCGATTTAAAAATCCATAAATATACTTTGTTAGTCAAATAGACTTTCTTGTCCCTTTTATATTTCTTGATCTTTGTTTGATTTTATCTTTATAGGTCTCTATTGAAACTAATTGTTCTTCGTTTTGTTTAGTGTAGTCCTCTCAAGCCTTGCCAAATATATAGCGCAAGTGTGGTAATCTGAGGAACTACGGTGAATATATGTAGGAATATGTTTGAGGAATGAGCTCTTAAAGAACGATTATTGATATCTATATATTGAACGTAGTGCCAAAATTGTTCTTGATGGTCCACAGGGCCAGCACGTGCATCAGGCCCAAAACAGTGTTCCTCAACCGCCGGTCCACGGTGCGATCGATGCGGCGTTATCTTCGAGCCAGCTCCCTCTTCCTAATTGATTCAGTGAACAAAGTCAAGTGCAGTGGCTCCTACGGGCATCCTGCGCCTGAATCGGAAGCCTTCTCTCTGACGTTGCAACATCAGAGGGAAGGCTTCCAGATGAGGCACGGGACATGCAAGGTGCAATTAGTACTATTATGGGGGCGGGGTCTGGGGTGGAGATTGGGTAGAGATGGGTGGGGTCTGGCCCACGACTTAGCCCAGTGTTCTTCAACCGCCGATTCATGGACTGATGCCGGTCCACAGAATAATTCTTTTATTTCTGCCGGTCCATAGGTGTAAAAAGGTTGAAAAACACTGGTATAAATTAATATCGGAATATCTAAATAAAAACCCCAAAACTAGCCTAAAAGACATTTGGAGCATTAAGATAAAGCAGCAAATTTCTGCTACTCAGTGGCCACGAATTTGGACTTGGAGGATGAGATGTACAGCGTCAACATCTATGAGACAAACCTGGTTTTTTTTGTTTTTTTTTGTTATACAGAACTTTTTGGACCCCTGTTCGTTTGCAGAAGTTAGTTCTAAATCTAATAGATGCGGGCACTGTAACCTTGAAATAGGGACACTGGATCATCTGTTGTTCTATTGTCCTTTGGAAGTCAATATGGAGACATATTAATAATATACTAGAATCATTGATTCCATTAACCTATGATGTAGTCATCTGTGGGACACTATTGCATACTAAACCCCCATTGGACTGGTATAAATGCCGGCTTTTCATTATTATGACTGGGATTGCCATGCGAATGGTTACTCACAATTGGAAAAATTGGGACCGGCTTAGTTTTACTTTTTGATGGGCGAATTTATGTTTATATTACAAGTATGAGAAAATGAACGCTGACATGTTGGGGCACAATAATTTATTCAGATTAGTTTTGGGTCCATTAGCAACTTTTGTTACTTCGGTTTAGTTGTCTCTTACCTTTAATTTTCTGTTGATTTGTACACACACCCAGGGAAGGGTGGGAGGGGGGATATCTCTTTTGTTTTATTCCTTGATTGGATGTATTGGAAGGGAGGGGGGAATCCATTTTGTATTGTTACTGATTGATCATAAGTGTTGATTCTGAGTATTAATGTATGTATAATTTTCTGCACTTTGTATTAGCCTTGAAAACTTAATAAAGATTTAAAAAAAAAAAAAAAAAGGTCGATCACTGTCTCTGCCTTCACTAACGCAAAAATAGAACCCAAAAATAATTAGGGAGGAAAAATATAGCTACAACAAAACCTCCCCAACCCCAAGAATACCAACTGACAAGGGGGAGAGACAAGAAAAAACCTCAATCTAGATTAACCAACAAATTGCCTTCACTAAAGCATAGAAGACTTTCCAACAATGGTGTGCCCAGGAATAGGTGGAGCCATTTTCAGCTTTGGTTCCAGTGGTGTTGGTTTTTCTGCAAGACAGCCTTGACAAAGGCTTCACCATGGCTTCCCGTTGGGTCCAAGTAGCAGGGCTCGGAACTGCAAACCTACGTTGGCATCTCATCCAGACGTTGCCAAATTTTTGAAGGGTGCTCTCTGTATCAGACCACCGATCAAACCACTGTTCCTTTCATGGGACCTTAATGTGGTTTTTCGAGGTCTTCCTCTTGGACTAAAGGTGTTTTTTCTGGTAGCGGTGACCTCCGAGAGACAAGTCTCGGAGCTCCAGGCTCTTTCTGGTAGAGAGCCTTTTCTTAAGATCTTTGAGATTGGAGTTTTTTTGTGTACTGTTCCTTATTTTCTGCTGAAGATGGTTTTGGCATTTCATGTTAATGAGGAGGTCCGCTTACCTGTATTCCAATCCATAGGCTCTAAGAAACAGGACCACGTTTTGAAGAAGTTGAATGTGAGAAGAGTGCTTCTTCGCTATCTGGAAGTCCCCAACGAGTTTAGACTCTCTGACCATCTGTTTATGTTGACTCATTCGACTAAGCAAGGCACGCCCAGTTCCAAGATCACGATTTCCAAATGGATCCGTAAGGCCATTTTTTCAGCTTACATTATCTGTGAGAAACAGTCCCCTGTTTCTGTTAAGGCGCATTCAACCAGAAGTGTAGCTTCGTCATGGGCAGAGGCTAGGACAGACTCTCCAGCAGAGATTGGTAGAGCTGTAATTTGGTCCATTCTGCACATATTTTCAAAGTTTTACAGGATGGACATTGTGGCAAGAGAGGACTCTGCTTTTGATGCCTCAGTATTGCAGGCCAGCGCAGTCAGCCCACCCTAGATTTCTGGGACTGCTTTTGTATGCCCTGCTTGTCCAGAATGACACATCTATTGCACTGGAAAAATAGATTATGTTCTTACCTTGATAATATCTTTTCCAGTAGGTAGAAGTGTCATTTTGGACCCTCACCCTGTCCTTCCTGCACCTGCCTACTATCTCATTCTGTTTATTCTGCTCCAAGTATGTATCTTGGATGCCAATCAGCCCTTTGGGTCCTGAGGAATGTGTACAATATGTTTTAACATCTGTAGGAGTACTACCTGAGCTTCTTTGATGCTTTTGTTAGCTGTTAGTTGTTCATTGTTATTAGTGTTACTATGTTCGAGCAGAACAATTGATTTATTTCGGAAGTTTCCCATTTTCCTTTCCCATAATTTTGACGGAGCTCTTGGTACTAACTGTAGGTGGCAGCAGAGCTCCCGGTGAAGTAGGAGAGTCACAGACAAAAATCCGGAGTAGATTCCTTCTGCATATGGCTCATGGCCTTGGGGAAATAACCTGCTAGTCCAGAATGATACACCTATTTACTGCAAAGATATTATCAAGGTAAGAACATTATCTATTTTTCTGCACACATTAAAATCTCTGTTTACTTCTATGCATTGCAGCAGAATGCAAGAAATTCACTGCCATATTGTGACCATAGCAACTTTAAAAGATAGTGCAGAAGTAACAGTTGTATATGGAGACCACAGCACCTTCACTTGTGTACTGTTTACATTTTTTTATGTGCACAGCTGCATTTTGTTCTGTGCATGAATATTACTCTTGTGAAAACTTATGATAAATTTTTGTGAGGATATTTATGTGTAGAATAACATGCAAAGGTGTGCCGGCACTTTATTTTCTTCAGACATGTACACAATCCTTGCTGCACATTTGTCTGGCAGGCTTTCTCTGATTAGCACACATGTTCTGCTTTATACATATAGAGTTTGCATCTCATTAGCTTACTGTTTTTGCTATGCCATTTTTTCTCGCTAATCATGCAGTAGAAGTCACATAGCTTTCTACATCAACTTTTCAGATGAGCAAAAGCACAGTTGACAATTTTGATTAGACATGGCAAAACCTGTTAAAGTTTTGATTAATTTAGCTGTTTCAAATGCCTTCTGATGTGAAAACCCTTCTCCATTAAAGGGCAATTTTGCTTTTTCTGTGAAACTGGAGTTCTGTTACGTCCCTTCTGGAATCAATACTAAAGGTGTTTCACCTCTACCCACGAACCCACACTTTTTTTTCTCCTTTGCTCCAATACAGGGCCCCCTGTAGTTTTTATTATCCCAGGACAAGCAGGCAGCATATTCTCAACATGTGGGTGATGTCATCTACGGAGCCCCGATCGGACACTCTTGCAAGCAAACTTGCTTGAAGATCTTCAAGCTTGCGAGTGTACCGCGCATGCGCATGTGCCTTTCTGCCCGAGTCAGGGCGCATGCCTCCTCAGCGTGGCCTCAGTTCTTCATTTTCCGTGGAGCCAGAAGCCCTGTTCCTCTGCTCTGCGCGATCGGAGTTCCTCTAGCACCGCAGCTTGCTTCGATTTATTGTTTTCAGGTGAGTCGCTGTGCGGTGCATTTCTAATTCACTAAAAAAAACCTTTTTTCTTCTTCATCGTTGACCCGGGGCTCCAGGTCCGACTAGGCCGATGAGCCTTGCGTGGCTGCGGCGACGCTCCGACCTTATGTCCCGGCCTATCACTGGATTTAAGAAGTGCACCCAGTGCGGTCAGGTGATTTCTACTACTGACCCCCACCGTTGGTGCATTGAGTGCCTCGGAGCTGATCATTGGACTGAATCCTGCCCGCACTGTGCTACCCTCCAACCATGGGCGCTTCGTCGGAGACGGGCGCAGATCCTCGCGTTGTTTGGAGCCATGGATCCAGCGACCCGGGCAACCTTGGCCTCTACTCCGACCTCGGCCTCGACATCGTCTGTCATCCTCTTCCACCAAGGCTTTGACAGTGGCTACCCCGACTAAACTTGCAGCCCCAGGTAAGTCTCCTCTTCCTCAGGTTCGCTAGTGAAGAAGCCTTCCCTGGGGTCTCAGGGGAGTGCGGTGGGCCATGCCCCATCCAGACCTCCTTCTAAGCGTGCCTCCACACAACGGGAATACTCTTCATCGTTGGAGCGCACTGCTGCACCTGTAAGGCCTTATCCGATGGTCTCGGTGCCGATGTTCGAAGACATGCTGAAGGCAATCCTGAAAACGCAGCTCTCCTCGGTTATGAGCCAGCTTGCCTCTGCCTCGACCTCGCTCTCAGCAGGCCAGCCTGAATACCCGCTCGACATCCCTCGGGGATGGTTTCAACGGTCTCGCAGGCTCTCTTCCAGTGGGTCTTCCCCTTCTGCTTTGAGGCTTGGGTCTCCGGCCCGTGCGCCTCGGTCGAAGCACTCTCTGAAGCCGCTTTTTCTTCGAGGTTTCTGCCCTCGAAGCGGCCAAGGGACTCGCCTCGCCGGGGTAGGTCTCCTGCCCCGCGGACCTCAAGACGCACCTCTCGCTCTCAAAGGCGGCCCTTCCCGTCGGTCTTCCCGAGCCAAGGTGGCTCGAGGTCGAGGACCCCTCCCTCGAAGCCATCGTGGAAATTGGTCTCTTCTCCCATTCCTTGTACTCCAGGCTCTTCCCCTGGTAGGTTACAACATGGACGTTCTTCTACCTCACCGGGGCTTTGGAGCAGGATGTCCTCTGTCCTTTTCTCGAGACTCGGACATGCCTGCTCTCTATTCTAGGGAAGTGTCCCTGTCCTTTTCGGCGGCTTGACGTTCCGGGTCTTCCTCGCCTCACGAGATCCTTTCTTCCTTTCAGACCTCCTCCTTTGTGAGGTTTGTTTCGGACATGGGTAAGGCTCTCCAACTGAACCTCCAGTCTGAATCCCGGTACACCCAGGAATATCTGGTTGAGTTGGAACTCCCCCCATCCTCCTAAAGAGTCCTTGTGGCTTCCTCTCAATCAGGTTCTGAAGCAGATCACCTTCCGGAACCTGGAAACTCCTTATGCCATTCCAGCCATCCCTTCCAAGATGGAATCTCAATACTGCATGGTTCCGTCCTCCCCGAGGGTGTTCACGAAGTGTCTGGTGGTGGTTGCCACTGCCCTGCGGACGCAGGGTTTTCAGGTTTTCCCATACCTCGACAACTGGCTCATCAAAGTGTCATCTTGCTCGGAGGTTATTTCAGCGACCCAACAGACTATTCTGTTCCTTCAACGTCTGGGTTTCGAGATCAACTTTCCAAAATCACAATTATGTCCGTCCCAATCTCTCCAGTTCATTGGGGTGGTGTTGGATACGCTTCGTCTCCGCTCGTTCCTGCCTTGACCTCATCAGGAGACTCGTGCCCGCCTTTGCCGACAGGTGTCTCTTCTTCCAACCATCTTGACCAAGAGCATGATGATCCTGCTAGGGCACATGGCCTCCACCGTTCATGTGACGCCTTTTGCCAGACTTCACCTTCGTGTTCTGCAGTGGACCCTGGCCTCGCAGTGGCGTCAGGATCGCGATCCGGTCTCTTACCGGATTACGGTGACTCCTTCCTTGAAACTATCTCTCTGCTGGTGGATGCGCTGTTCCAATCTTTCCAGAGGTTTTTTGTTTCACGCTCACCCAGCACAGAAGATCCTGACAACAGAGTCAGCCTATGCGTGGGGGGCTCACCTCGACGGCCTCCGGACACAAGGACTTTGGTCCGACGACAAGCGGCTCTGTCTTATCTATCTGTTGGAGCTTCGAGCCATTTTCAATGCTCGCAAGGCCTTCCTCCATCTGCTCCTCAACCAGGTGGCCATGTATTGTGTCAACAAGCAGGAGTTCCCTGTCTCTTTGCTAAGAAGCTCTGCGAATGTGGGATTGGGCGATCCGTCACAACATCTTTCTCAGAGCAGTCTACATTCAGGGCCAGTGGAACAGCATGGCGGACAATCTCAGTCGCCTTCTGCAACCTCACGAATGGTCCTTCAGTTCATTGACTTTGCATCAGATTTTCACTTGGTGGGGGACCCCTCAGGTGGATCTGTTTGCTTTCCCCCTAAACCACAGACTGCCCCAGTTCTGCTCCAGGATCTATTCTCCGCACCGACTCGAGGTGGATGCGTTCCTCCTGGATTGGTCGGGTCTGTTTCTCTGTGAGTTCCCTCCGTTTCCTCTGATTCTGAAGACTCTTGTCACGCTCAAGTCCGTTCACGCCATGATGATTCTAATAGCTCCTCGGTGGCCCTGACAACCCTGGTTCTCCCTAGTTCTTCAACTCAGTGTCAGGGAGCCTCTTCTTCTGGTTTTTCCTTCTCTGCTCTCACAGAGTCAAGGATCTCTGCTTCATCCCAACTGTAGTCCCTGCATTTGACAGCTTGGTTTCTCAGCACCTAACTGCCTCGTTCCAGTTCTCTCAATCTGTTCGGGATGTTCTCGAGGCTTCCAGGAAGTGGTCCATTCGACAGTGTTATTCTCGGAAGTGGACCAGATTTTCCTCTTGGTGTTCGGCACTGTGCCTGGAGCTGCGTTCTGCCTCCCTGTCTTCCGTGCTGGACTATCTGTTGCACTTGTCTCGGTCTGGTCTCAAATCGACTTCTATTCGAGTCCACCTCAGTGCCATTACTGCTTTTCACCACCTGCTTGAGGGGAAACCGCTCTCTGTTCATCCGGTAGTTTCCTGGTTTATGAAGGGCCTTTTCAATGTTCATCCTCCCCTCAAACCTCCTCCGGTGGTTTGGGATCTGAACATAAGAACTGCCATCTCCGGATCAGACCTTCAGTCCATCAAGTCCGGTGATCCGCACACGCGGAGGCCCAGCCAGGTGTGCACCTGGTGTAATTTTATTCACCCATATCCCTCTATACTTCTCGTAAGGAGATGTGCATCTAGTTTGATTTTAAATCCTTGAACGGTGGAATCCGCAATAACCTCCTCTGGGAGAGCATTCCAGGTGTCCACCACCAGCTGCGCGAAGCAGAACTTCCTGATATTCGTCCTGGACTTGTCCCCCCTTAGCTTCATTCCATGTCCTCTTGTCCATGTCACATTAGACATTGTAAATAATTTTTTTTCCTGCTCTGGGAAATGTTTACCCGCTAACTTCGTAAGTGGTTTAAGCGCAGGTTAGATGTGCTCTGAGTAAGAACCCTTGGGGTATCAGGGTGCAGGCTCAATTTTCTTCTACTGGGCTCTGCTAAAACAAGAACAACACTTAGACTCTGTTTTGAGCAGTATATTAAGAACTGGCCTTTTCTTTTTACAGTTTGTGAGCAAAATAGAGAGAAAATAGATGGCACTGTTATGGCCAAAATCCTCAACATCGGGCTTACAAGAAATTCTGAAACCTATTTCTGAAGTTTTAAACAAAATACAGATAAATAGCTGTTTTATTGCTGATGCTGTTGAAATTTGGAAGGAACTAAGTGAGCACTTTAAAACATAACTTCACAATGACAGAATTAAATTATAAACATTAAAAAAGCAAATGGGACAAGCACCATCTCCAGCTCTTTCTTTTTTTTTTTGCAAATATTGTCAATATCTGGTACCAGGGTCAAACTTTAAGTACTGAAGAAGATAAGTTAGCTGTGACATTGGTATACATTTCTCCCTCGGTATTTGGGTTAGGTGCAGAACCGGACCACGAAGTGTGAAAAATCGCGAATAACTTCTTGGCCGGCTCTGACCCACCCCCGCCTCCCTCCTGCATCCCTGGAACCTTACCTGGTGGTCTAGCGGTAAAGCGGAGCAGGAGCGATCTTCTATGCTCCTGCCCCGTGCAGAGCCGTCATCAGAATGGCTGCAGTTAGTTCCTGTTGTAGTCTCGAGACTACAACGGGAACTAACGGCAGCCATTCTGATGACGGCTCTGCACGGGGCAGGAGCATAGGAAGATCGCTCCTGCCCCACTTCACCGCTAGACCAGAAGGCTTTGAGCATGCGCAAATGCTCAAAGCCCAGTCCAGCCCGGCACAAGGAAGAAGGAGGATCTTCCTCACACCGCCCAGCCCAGCCCAGTCCAGCAACAACGAGGGAGGATCTTCGGGCACTGGCACTGGCACTGGCACGTCCTATGCATTGGTGCTGGTGCCGGTGCCCAATCGGGTAAGAGATGTTTTGTGGTGCTGGGGGGGATGTAGGATCGCAGGGGAGGGGGGTGACGCGAGTGGGGGGGAGGATGCCGGTTCGCAGTGGGGATGCTGGATCGGAATGAAAAAAAAAATTGTACAATGCGCTCACGCGTATAACGCGCAAGGTTATGCACGGTTTGTAAAAATCGTGTATAACGCACGCGTTATATGCGTGAAAATACGGTAATTGGTCAAGAATACTTGATACCATATAAGGCGCTTGCATGCATATTGGGGGAGTGTCTTTCCTGCTCACACAAGAATTCCTAAAAGTTATATTTTAATACTAGCTTATCTAATAAAGAAAAGGTACAGAAGAAACCAAGAAAAAGTATTACAGTATACTTACAGGGGAAAAATGATCCATACACACACAGCTTTAAATCATTTCTCCTTAACAGTCAAGCTGCTGCTCCCATGTTACTGAGTCACTTAAGAGTATGCACTGAAAATCTTGTGTCTCAGTAAAAGTGAAGGGAAGTGGCCAATCCACTCCCACAAAACCTACATTTTCCTATATGAATCATCCAGTACATTTTTAGAGGTAATTATATTTCAATCTGAACCGTTGAATATGAAAGTTCCTACATTAATAGTTTACTAAAATTTAATTCATCATATATGCATTTTGTATATCCAGTTAGCATTTCTAACTTTACCCTGCAAAAAAGGAGAGGGAACCCCTTCCCCTGGAATGTAATCTCGCTAGTAAGAAGAAAAGTCCATCTCTATAGCAACCAGGTCAAAAATCAAACCTTATCTGCCACAGGTCTCTGGAGACCAGACTGGGCACACATTGAAACAATAGAACTTCATAAAACTAAGCTACAGCCTGGGTTTATCTTCTCTGGTCTTCAACAGAGCTTATATATTAATTCTAGTGACCTGAGAGAAGGCCTACTCCTGTTTCCAGTGACCTCAGCACAAAACACATATTTAGATCAATATATTATCCCATATTTGTCTTATCTGATTTATGTTCTCGCTTATCCAATTGTAATTTTATATAGCCACTCATAAAATCTTCTCTGCTGTTGGATTAAGTCTTTATCTTATCAATCAAACCCTAACTAGTAAATCCAGAGTAATGGGAGGAAAATATAATGGCTATTTTATTTTTCATGCTTGCCCACTACATATCTGTCCATTTTTAATAGGCTGCCACACCCAGGTTCATTTGAGCTAAAGGGCCACATCAGCTGATGATATCCTATTGTTGCATCCCCTTAACATTAGCTGTTCTCAAGATTATTCTCTGATTTCTGGTAAACTTGATAAGGTTGCAGACTGGCTAACTATGAATAGATTAAAAATTAACTCACAAAAAAATCTACAATGTTTTTCATCTACAAAAAGTAGTTCAGATCTCCCTTGTTTTAGCTTGAAGGATACTACACTTCTGTATTCAACATCAATCAAAATTATTTGCGTAATTATAGATGCTTTATCTTTTCATCAGCATATTTTCAGTGTCGTTTCTTCCTCTTTTTTTCAAGTTGAGGCAGATTCACTCTAAGATCTCTACTAAATCAGGATTCCATTAGAATTCTCTTACATTCTGTGATTATATCCCAATTGAACTGTAATTCTCTGTTAATAGGACTTTCTCAGTATCAACTCCTAAGGCTTCAGCTTGTCCAGAATATGGCTTTATCGTCTTTCCATATTTGATCATATAACTCCGCTATTTAAAATTGAACATAGGATTCCTTTCAAATATAATGTTCTTACATTTCAGATTCGATCATTTGGCATCCCTTTGTTTCTGTACAGTCATCTAATTCTTTACATGCCAACAGGGAATTTTCATTCCTCTTCTCAGCATTTGTTAACTGTGCCATCATTTCGATAAATGTTCCTGGATGCTAACTGCAAGTCAAGTTTCTCAGTGAGGCCCTGAGCCTTTGGAATTTGTTACCACGTTATCTGAGATCGGTAAAATCTCCTTAAAGTCTTCAAGTCACAGCTGAAGGCTTATTGTTTCTGAAAGGCTTTTGACTGTGAATCCCTACAGATGCTTCCTATCCCGGAATAAACAAAACAAAAAAAACTTTATCCCCTTATCTTCTTGTGTGTTTACTTCATTTTATTAATTCCCTTATAAATATTGTAACTCATTCTTTCCCTGAATATTCTTTTGTCCCAGTTTGTTTACAGTATCGGTCTTTCCCCTGTCTGGTTGTTAATGTACCCAATGTTTTTAAATCTGTTAACAGTCTTGATTTGATTACAGTTATTAAGAAATGCATTATATCAAATAAACTAACTGTAATGCTAACTTTGATATGTCACCTTTAGTATTTATTCTAGAAAGGGTGTAACAGAATGGAGGATTAGGTTCTTACCTTTGGTAATCTTCTTTCTGTAAGTCCCTTATGGAATCAACATGGCCTACCCTTTGTCTACTGTTTTTATCAATTTCGCCTGACTTTTTCTGCCTTGGAAGTTTCTCATGTTAGGCTTCCAGCTGGACTTTACTGATGGTTCTTCTACCTATTTTCACCCCAACACTTGAATCATCTATCTGAGATATGCAGATACTACCCTGCTGGCAGAGAGTGAGAAGGACCTCAAGAAGTTGATCCTGAAGCTGAAAGAAGAAAGCGAGAAGATGGAACTTTACCTGAACATTAAGAAGACCAAAATCCTGATGGTTGATAGCTTTATTTTCCTTGGGTCCCTCATTAATCACAGTGGCAGTTCGACAGCAGAGATCAAGTGACACGGCAGCACAGGGAAGGCCGCAAAGCAGCCTGTTCAGTGCTGTCATCGCTGCTGTTCGGAATGGAGGTATATCGGCCTTGCAGTGGGAGGGTCGGCGGAGTTCTGCTGCATGGGTGAAGGGGGATGGGAGGGAGAGATGGAAAGATGCTGCGCAAGGGGATGGTTTGGCGGGGTTGTCGGGGTTCTTCTGCACAGAGGGATGGGAAGGAGAGATGGAAAGATGCTGTTCAGGGGGAGGGGTTGGCAGGGTCATCGAGGGTTCTGATGCATGGGTGGAATGGCTTCGTATTATCTGTTTTACAAAGATCTCAAGACTTTTTTATTTCAGAAATGTTATGACATCTGAAATTCAGTTTGTTTAAAGATGATCTCTAATTTGTTTTTGTTAACCATTTAAAGCTCTATTTTATAGGGAAGATGCGGCATACAAGAACAATTCTTAGATTAGATTAGATCTAACGCTACATAATTAAATTGCTTTCAGGGTTCTGCTGCATGGGGGGGGATGGGATGGAGAGAGTGATAGAAAGATGTTGCACAAGGGGATGGATAAGAGATGATCGTTGTACACAAAAAAAGACATCCCCCGAAAATAAGCCCTAGTGTATGTTTTAGACCCAAAATTAATGTAAGACAGTGTCTTATTTTCAGGGAACATGGTACTGTTTGCACTACAGGTATTATTGGGCACCCCACCTTTACCCACTCTGCAGATCAGTATCCAGCTAGGCTGGAGGAGTGCTGAAGGAGCCTGAGAAGGAAAATCTGATGCGGCGGTGGAGCAGCAGCACGTGGGGCAGACGTAGAAGATACCCGGAGGTAGGGAGAAGGGGGTACCTGGTTGGCGGAGGCAGCAGTTAGCAGCTGCAGCTACCATCTTAAAGGCTGCAGCTGGCATTTGTGTAGCTGTGAGGGGGAGTGCTTAAAGGCACAGGAGCAGAGTTTTGGCAGTGACAATTTTAAACACATTTTTGTACCTTGGCAAAAATGAGTAAAAACAAACATCACTGAAAAGCTTCTTTGAAAAGGGGGAAAGACCCAATGATGATGAGACAGCAGAAGACTCTAAGACTGCCAACAAAAAGAGAGCTGCATTTAAAAGAAAATACCAAGAGTCCTATTTAAATTACAGTTCATTGCAACAGGTGATTCGCATTCTCCATACCCACTTTGTATTATATGTGTTGAGCGACTATCCAGTGAAGCCATGAAACCCTCAAAACTGCTTCGCCACATAGAGACCAAGCACCCTGCATTAAAAGACAAGACTTTGGAGTTTTTCAAAAGAAAAAAAACATGAATTTGAAGAGCAGAAGCAATTTTTTAAGGCCACCACTTAAGTAAATGTGTCTGCACCGAAAGCATCATTCTTAGTGGTTGACCGCATTGCCAAAGCTTAGAAGCCCTTTACAGTTAGTGAAGAGTTGATCCTACCTGCTGCTAAGGACATTTGCCGTGGACTTTTAGGAGAGGCTGCAGCTTAAAAGGTGGCCAGTGTTCCTCTTTCCACTAGCACCGTAACAAGATGAATTGATGAAATAGCAGAGGATATTTAGGCACAATTGTTAGAGAGGATTATGGGTACGCAATCCAGGTTGATGAGTCTACTGATGTTGATAAGGCAACAATGCTTGTTTTTGTGAGATATATTTTTCAGGAGGATGTGCATGAGGATATGTTATGTGCACTTTTGTTGCCATCCAAAACCACAGCTGCAGAGCTATTCAAGTCTTTGAATGATTACATGTCAGGAAAACTGAATTGGTCACTTTGTGTTGGTATATGCACAGATGGAGCGGCTGCCATGACTGGATGGCTTTCTGGTTTCACTACTCGAGTCAAGGAGGTTGCTTCTGAATGTGAGTCTACACATTGTGTCATTCATAGAGAAATGCTGGCTAGCCGAAAAACGTCACCTGAACTTAACAATGTTTTGCAGGATGTGATTAAAATGATCAACCACATTAAAACACATGCCCTAAACTTGTGCAGCTCTGTGAGGAGCTGGATGCAGAGTACACACATCTTCTCTTAAACACAGAGTGAGATAGCTTTCTAAAGGTAGATCACTGACCAGAGTTTTTGAGTTCCGAGAGCTGCTTAGAAAAACACTCACCACTGGCAGCACATTTTAATGATGCAGAATGGGTCATAAAACTTGCCTACTTGTGTGACATATTCTGCCTGCTCAACGAACTTAATCTGTCACTTCAGGGAAGAATGACCACTGTGTTCAAGTTGGCAGATAAAGTGGCTGCATTCAAAGCCAAACTTGATTTATGGAATCGATGAGTGAACATTGGGATTTTTGACTTGTTTCAAATGTTAGCAGAGGTTGTTAAAGATACCAAGCCAGGGCCTTCTTTCTCCCAGCTGGTGTATGATCACCTATCTCAGCTTTCAATAGAGTTTGAGCATTATTTCCCAACCACAAAAGACCCCCGAAATGGGAAGGAATGGATCCGTGACCCATTTGTGAATAAGCCAGGTGAATCAACTTTGTCTGTGCTTGAAGAGGATCAACTGCTTGAGGTTGCAAATGATGGTGGCCTTAAAAGTATGCCTGAGACAACTTCAAATCTTCATACGTTTTGGATTAAAGTCAAAGCGGAATATCCTGAGGTTGCCACAAAAGCACTGAAAAGTCTGCTTCCATTTCCAACATCCTATCTTTGTGAGGCAGTGTTTTCTGCAGTGACAGCAATCAAAACAAGATTACGGAGTAGACTGAACAAAAGCAACACATTTCACGTGTCACTGTCTTCCATCGTCTCTAGATGGGATTGTCTGGTTGCAAGAAAATAAGCTCAGGGCTCCCACTGATTCTGCATTATGGTAAGTTGTATAATTTCTATTATGATATTATAACTTAATAATAATAATAGAAAAGTAATATATATTGTGTATGAAACTGTCCTATGAACCTACCCCAAATCCTTCCCCCCCCCCCACCAGTCCCTAGAAAAATTTGCTTCTGTAAAAGCAGTCCTTGGGCTCAAAAAGGTTGGGGACACTGTTCTAGATTATATAAACCCAGATTTGTCCCTGGAAGACAAGATTACCAGACAAAAACTTACCTATTCTGGACATGTGATGAGAGCAAATTCACTAGAAAAGGAGGTGCTACTCGGAATGGTCAGTGGTAAAAGGAAGCAGGGGAGACCAAAGGCCCGTTGGCTGGATATCATCAAGAATGACATGAGAATGAACATCAAGCAATTGAAAAAAGCCATGGGAAACAGGGAAGCATGGTGAGGACTGGCCTACAGAATATACAAGGGTCGGACATGACTGAATGAATAGTAGTATTTTCCAGCCAGCAGATAAGCCCTGTGGGAAATCCCTCTATGAATAAAACCATATCTCTATCAAAGGCAGGTTTCCAGTTTAGGTTTGTTGCACACGGTGGGTTGTTTCCATGTTGTTTTCCTATTCTTGCCTATGTTTCTTGTTGCCTATTTACTAATTGTTCTTTTATATTGCAGAGCAGAACTTCTGTTGTATAGTGGGGTGTTTCCCCATACCCTCCTTATCTCTTTTGGTGAAGTGAATTCTGGTGGCTTTTGAACTAAACTACAAGGGGCTCTGTATTCCTCAGCTAAGTGGGAGGAGCATAGGAGAGTAAAATGTGTGGATTTTGCAAGACCTGGTTAGCAGGTTGAGGTGAAACACCTTTATTATTGATTCCTTAAGGGACTTACAGAAAGAAGATTACCAAAGGTAAGAACCTAATCTTCCACTGCATAGTTTTGTTTCTTGGCTGTCCTATTTATATATTTTGCTTGCTAAAACTGAATCTATAATTCCAACTTACATCCTATATAATAAAAACCTAGCCGCGCATGCGCACTTACCTGCATGCTTCCGTGATCCCTATCCGTGATCCGAAGGTCCGTGGCTAACTCGCAGACCACAAGGTGATGTGCGGTCTTGCCGGCTCTGGCTCCCTTTTCCTTCACGGATGAAGGTTATTTGTATGTACATTTTACTGCCATTTCACAGCGGCGGCGGCAGCGGCTCCTCTGTCTCGCCTCTCTCGCAGACCGCAAGGTGATGTGCGGTCTTGCCGGCTCTGGATCCCTTACCCTTCACAGGTGAAGGTTATTTTTAACAACCGATGCAGGTGGGGATCGAGAGATAAGCCTCCACCGCCACTTGGAACTTGAAAAGAACTCCACAAAATAACTAAACGAGCCATTGTTCGTAAAGTGATCGTGTGCCTTCTCAATCCCCATCCCCTCCCACTCTGCTGTACACCCCCGAGCCAAACATCCTGGTCCAACGGCTAAAAGAGCACCAGATTCTATTAAATCCACCCCCACACACATCCTGTTCCAAACCCACTGTCCAGGCTTAAACTGCTGTTGTGAGAAAAATTAAGAGTCTACAGCCAGGTTCATAGTCAAAAGCGTGCGGCGATAAAGGCGCGCCGACACAACTGAGCGCAAGGCGGAAGCCCGCGCCGAAGAAAAACACTGTTTTAAGGGGCTCCGATGGGGGGTGTTGGTGGGGAAACACCCCCCCCATTCACACACTTTACAGAATATCGGCGCGCCTTTGTCGGCGTCTGCTTTTCACCTGTCACCACAGCTGACAATAGGGTTAACCGACTTCCTGCTGCTGAGAAAGCATGGACAGGGGATCCTGTGGCCAGTCTCATTGCCTGGGCAGGCCATGTGCATACTCTGCAAGCCACATTTGGTGACATCGTTTTGGAGGGGGACTTCAGCCCTTGAGCCCCCCTCCTCCCCCATGGCTATGCCACTGCCTTGAAGGGAAATTTCTCCTCACATAACACGCTCTTTTGGATAAAGACTGTGCATGGGAGGAGGGGCTTAAAGATCTTCGAGCAGGGCAGGCAAGCAAGTTTCGTGGAACACCTACCATCCGGGTAATAGCAGACACATTCGACGGTCGGCATAACAATTTTGAAAGTATGCACGTTAAGCACGAACTTACGCTTTCAAATGAGTGTCGAGTAGCGGTTGAACCTACACTTTTCACTCTGAGCCCATTTAACACTTTATACGATTTACTCTGTCAGTTTACTACAAACTACTTACTTTGTGCCGTTTTGAAGTTACTCTGTGCAACTTCCTTGCTTATTAAAAAAAAAAGGTAGGTGAGACAAGGGGAATATTCCCCCAACAGCCCCCTGACATCTCCAAACACACACACCGAAGGCCAGGAGGCCAGGGAGAGACATTGAAAAAATAAAACCCGACACATTGACACACTGACATAAATATGTCACACAAACACTCAAAACCAGATAGATGGTATTCAAATACACACACAGGACAAGAGGGTACAGAGACAGCAAACACAGGTAGATGGCATTTAAATACACATACAGAAGGACAGAGGGCTAGAGAGACAGATTTGAAAGCAAAACCAAAAAACAGTGCACAAGGTGAAAGAGACACACACACACACACAAAAAAAACCCCATACATACAGCGGCCAAGGAGAGAGACCAAAATAAATAAATACAGACAGCGGCCAAAGATATAGAGAGAATATGGCAGTCAAAAACATACACAGAAGGACAGGCGATTAGAGAGATAGATTTTAACTAAAAAACAAAACAAAACAATAGTCAATGAGAGAGAGACACATAGGAACCACCCCCAAAAACCCAACAAACATACAGCAGCCAAGGAGATAGCCACCAAAACAAAGAAGGACATACATACAGCGGCCAAGGAGAGACACCAAAACAAAGAAATACAGATAGCTGCTAAAGAGATAGTCAAAAGGTAGCAGTCAAAACCACACACACAGAAGGACAGGGGGCTAGAGAGACAGATTGAAAGAAAACAAAAATTAAAAATGGACAAGAAAAGGGAGACATACAGGAAAAAAACAACATACAGACATCCAGCAGCATAGGAGACAGACACCAAAACAAAGACAGACAGACATACAGTGACCAAGTACAGAGACCAAAATAAAGAAATACAGACAGCAGCCAAGGAGATAGACAGAAGGTGGTAGTCAAAAGCACACACAGAAGGACAGGGTTCTAAAGAGACATATAGAAAGGAAAAAAAAAAAGTCGACAATGACAGAGACACAAAGAAACCCCTCCCCAAAAAAAACAAACATACAGCAGCCAATAAAACAAACACCAAAACAAAGATATACAGACAGCGGAAAAGGAGAGAGAAAGAAATTAATAAATACAGGCATTGGCTAAGGAGACAGACAGAAAAAAAAGACAGTCAGTCAAACAGCAGCCAAAGATAGACTGATAACCCCCCCCCCCAACACATAGAGTGGCCAAGGAGACAGACACTCTAAAAAAAACCATACAGACATACAACAACTAATAAGATAGACAGACATACAGCAGCCAAGGATACAGAAAGTAAAAAAACACATACAGACATACAACGGCCAAGGAAAAAAAAAAAATTATAAAAATACAGAAAAACATAAGCCACGGAGACAAACACTAAAAAATTACAGACACAGACAGCGGCCAAGTAAACAGACCAAAATAAAAAAAATACTGACAGTGGCCAAGGGGACAGACAGCAAAAAAAACCAAACAAACAGACAGACAGCGGCCAAGGATAAAGACGGACAGCAGCCAAGCAGACAGACAAACAGTAGCCAAGGAGACACACAGGAAATAAAAAACAAACAGACAGATAGGGAGGCAAACATAGGAGGCAGGAAGAGAGAGAAAAAAAGACAGACCAAAAAGAAAAAAAAAATTTAAAAAATTATAGGAATGACTAGATCTACACATCTATTCTAGCACCTGCCAGTATTTGTGTCTGGCTGTTTATTCCAGTTCACTAAGAAACCTGTGGCACTGTGCGTGTGGCACTTTCCCTATTGCTACAAGGACCCTGTGTTAGACCCTGCAAGAGCTGCTACACAAAACTGGACACTTCTCAGATAAGTTAAAACCTGTGTGCTTGCAGCAGGGAGCAATTTTGTTTTGGTTTGGGTAAAGAAGGTTTACTAGGGGAGCATTTACTAATCTTTCATTGCTTTGGGTGAACAGGTTGTGCTGGGAAGGGGGTCAGGGAGCGATCTTTCTTAACTTTTGAGGGAGGGGTGTGCTTGGTAAGGGAAAAACAACAATCTTGCATTGCTTTGCGGGGAAAGGTGTGTTGGGGAGGGGGTTAGGGAGTTATATTGCATTCATTTGGTTGAAGGTCGTGTGGTAATTGAAAAGAAACAATATTGCATTATTTAGAAAGAGGTGTGTTGGGGAGAGGGTTAGGGATTGCTTTTGCATTGGTTTTGGTGAAGGTGGTGTGCTTGGTTGGAATTGGGTAGTGATCTTCCTTTGCTTTGAGGGGAAAGGTGTGTTTAAAAGGGGCCATTAAAAAAGAAAATCACAACAGTCAATGAGCTTATATACCCATTGCCAACACTCTGTGTAATCAAAACAACCAGTTCCATCAGTCAGTGTGTTGGAAAAAAAAGTGCCAGCAGTCAGTGAACCTATATAAAAATTGCCAACACTCACTGTGTGAACAAAACCCTGTGCCATCAATCAGTGTAGCTAAAATAATATTCTTAATACTCATTGGGCCAAAAATACCAGTAACAGTAGTCACTCTGCCTAAAAAAACCTGTACCACCATTCAGCTACTCCAATCATCAGATTGAACAAACACACTTAAACTAACATTCACAAAAAAAAAAAAAAAATGCTTACAAAAAGACATCTACAGGAAGAACAGTCACATCAACAGATAGACTTGAGGAGAAAGTTAGAACATCTACAGGAAGAACAATCACATAAACAGGTAGAGTTGAAGACGAGAAAGGCAGAAAAAGAAAAACAAAGACGAAAAAATAGAACTCTTGAAGAACAGGAATATCAACGTAAAAAAAATGCAGAACAAAAAAAAAAAAGAGCAACTCTAACTCCGGAACAAAAACAATCAATGCGTCACAAACTTGCTAAAACACAACAGCAAAGACGAGCACGTCTATCTATTGAAGAAATAAAAAAACAACGTCAAAAAAACAGAACAAAAAAGAACTAAAATAGCCAGTCTGACTCCGGACGAACAGCAATCACTGCGTGTGAAACATGCCGAAAGAGAAAAAGAAAAAAGAGCAAGCATATCTATAGAAGAAAAACAAAAACAACATCAAAAAGACACAGAAAGAAAAAGAACTAAAATAGCAACTCTAACCACGGAAGAACAGAAATCAATGCGTCTGAAACATGCCAAAAAAGAAAACCAAAAACAATCAAGCTTATCTATAGAAGAAAAAAAAATACAAAGACAAAAAAATACAGAAAGAAAAAGAACTAAAATAGCAACTCTAACTGTGGAAGAACAAAAAACACTGCATCTGAAACATGCCAAAAGAGAAAAAAAAAAAAAAGAGGGCAAGTATATCTATAGGAAAAAAAAACCCCAACGTCAAAAAGACACAGAAAGGAAAAGAACTAAAATAGCAACTCTAACTCTGGAAGAACATAAATCAATGCGTCAGAAACATGCCAAAAAAGAAAAACAAAGGCGAGCAAATAAAACTATTGAAACAAATAAAACACATTAAAAAAATACAATAGCAACTTCAGAAGAAAAACAATCACAAACTCAGCAACACAACAACCTATACAAACCCATTCTTACACATCTGTCACAGAGAAATATAAACCATAACCAACAGTCAAGCACCGGAATACAACCAATTGCATTTATAAATGACATGGAAAATATTAATGAGGACAACATTCAAATACACACATGTGGATATTTATATCACATCTGCAACTTTTGTAAAGCTAAACATTTCTAAGCAGAAATACCTTCAGATGGTAAATTTTCACAATGTTGCTCAAAAGGAAAAGTACACCTTCCACCAATTACTACACATCCTTTCATCCAGCAACTCATGGCCAGTCAACATCATTATAGCAAAAATTTATTCGCTAATATACGATCTATAAATAGTGCACTAGCATTTGTCTCCATGGGAGCAAACATTAGTCCACCTCCTGGGCATGGGCCATACTGTTTCCGCATCCATGGTTCCATTTGTCACAGAGTAGGCACACTGCACCCAGAACAGGGACAAAACAGACAGTATGCACAATTATATATTTTAGATCCTTCTGAAGCTGCAGAACAGAGAATGCACATTTCACCTAACTCAGGAATAAATCCAGAGCTTATGCAAACACTAAGCACACTTATGGCACAATACAATCCATTTGCAGAGGCCTGCAAAATGTTGCAACAGGTTGAAAAAGAATATGAAGACGATGCCATCATAACAGGCAATGTTCCTAAGGAGGTAACTATGACAATAGTACAAGATCGTAAAAATGATCAAAGACGCTATAACGCACCAACACATAATGAAGTTGCATTCATTTTTCAAAATAATGATGGAGAACCGCCACTTGAATGAGATCTCCTTATACACTGCAAACCAAGTGCAAACAACCCAACACAAAGGATAACACAAAAAATTAGTGTCCTTGATCCTAATCTGGAACCCATGGTTTACCCATTGCTCTTCCCATATGGGGATCAAAGCTGGGGAATTGACATAACTTTGCAATATAGACCACAAGCCTTAGTAGGTTTAACATATCAGTCACGAAATCCTAGACTTAGGGTAACATAAATGCAATATTATAGGTACCGTCTTTCCATCAGAGATGAATTTAATCCCTTCTTACATGCTGGTCGACTTAGATAACAATATATCATAGATGCATATGTCAAAACTGAAGCCAACAGACTAAATTATGGACACCAAAATTAAGAGTAGAAAAATACTCAGGATTAATGGGCTATTTAAATAATGAAGCACATGATGCTGGCCTAATTCCTGGAAAAACTTACATTTTGCCTTCCTCATTTACAGGTAGCCCCAGAAACATGCTACAAAATTATCAAGATGCAATGGCAATTGTCAGAAAATATGGCAAGCCTGATCTTTTCATTACAATGACATGCAACCCCAAATGGGAAGAGATTGTTAATAACCTACAACATGGTCAAACTGCTGATGCACGCCCAGATTTAGTTGCAAGAGTATTTCACATAAAACTAAAAGCAATGATCAATGATATCTGTAAAAAACATATTTTTGGAATAACAAAAGCCATTGTATATGTGATTGAATTTCAAAAAAGGGGTTTACCACATGCTCAAATACTATTCATTCTTAAAGATGATAGTAAACCAAAAACTGAAGAATTAATAGACAAAATTGTATCTGCAGAAATTCCAAATATATAACCACCATTCCTCACTTATACGCAATTGTAACAAAACATATGATTCATGGACCATGTGGAGTACACAATATGAATTTACCGTGTATGACAAATGGCAAATGCAGTAAAGAATACCCAAATCAATTTCAGCAACAAACTATTGCAAATATTAATGGTTATCCAAAATACAGAAGACGAAATACAGGCCAAATTTCAAATGTTAATGGCAAGACAATTGATAATACTTGGGTTGTACCATATAATCCATATCTAGCCCTAAAGTACAATTGCCACATTAATGTTGAAGTCTGTGCTTCTGTGAAAAGCATCAAATACCTTTTTAAATATGTATACAAAGGTCATGATTGTGCAAATGTTGTCATTCAAGAACAGGGTAGTTTAAATCATGATGAAATTAAAAATGTTATCAATTCCAAGATATGTGAGCGCTCCAGAAGCAGTATGGCATTTTAATGGATTTGAAATGCATTATCAATCACATACCATACACAGATTAACAGTACATCTGCCAGACGAACAATCTATATTTTTCAACCCAAATAACATTTCTACAGCAGCAGAGAGA
Organism: Geotrypetes seraphini; assembly: GCF_902459505.1. NCBI lineage: Eukaryota > Metazoa > Chordata > Amphibia > Gymnophiona > Dermophiidae > Geotrypetes > Geotrypetes seraphini. Next base: position 457,823,912 of record NC_047084.1, read on the forward strand.
GCTTCACAACACAATACTCATTTGACAGCTTGGTTCACATTAAATCAAAACCACGAAGAAGCAAGGAGTATATTATACCCAGACATTCCTTTATACTATATGTCTTTGACTCTGACCATTATACTTGGAAATTATGTCAACGTGGTGCTGAAAAAGTTATTGGACGCATGTATTCTGTGAACTTACTATCTGATCCAGAACGCTACTCTCTGCGTCTACTATTGCTCAATGTTTCTGGTGCACAATCCTTTGAACATCTAAGAACTGTCAATGGAAATATCTACCCCACTTTCCAAAAGGCTGCCAAACAAAGAGGCCTCATTAACGATGATAAAGTATGGGACAACACTCTGAAAGATGCAGTGCAATACAGCATGCCTAAACAACTAAGGGAATTATTTGCATACATCTGCATATTTGCTTCCCTATAAAATATGAATGACCTTTTCCTAAAATACGAACAATATCTTATTGAAGATTTAGTTCACACACATATCACTCATAATAATGAATGCACTCTATGTCGTAACATAGCACTCAGAGACATATCCAATATTTTACTTCTCCATGGAAAAAAATGTAAAGATTTTGGATTACCATACACACTTCCAAATACTGACATAACAACAAATACCTACGACCAAAACTTTTACAAACAAACAGCTGAACAAATGATGACAACGTTAAACATAGATCAAAAAACAGCTGTACAAGAAATATTGACAGCAACCCAAAATGACAACCTCTCCCACCATTGTTTCTTCTTAGATGGCCCAGGAGGTAGTGGTAAAACCTACCTTTACACTACACTACTCTGCACATTTCGTGCACAAGGTAACATTGTACTTCCTGTAGCCTCCACAGGTATAGCAGCAAATCTTCTTAAGGGTGGTAGAACATACCACTCCCAATTCAAATTACCCGTGCCTATACTTGAAAACTCAATATCAAATATGCGTATAAATTCAACTGATGCTAACAATTTACGATCCGCTAAACTAATCATTTGGGACGAATGTACTATGGCCCCCTCTATAGCTCTTACAGTGGTTGACAAACTACTGCAAGAAATAATGGATAACATCAAACCCTTTGGAGGAAAAGTTCTCTTACTTGGTGGAGATTTCCGTCAAACACTTCTTGTGGTGCCTCATGGTGATCGAACAAAAATTTAGAGGCATGTATAAAGAATAACAACCTCTGGCCCAAATTCAAAGTCCTAAACCTTAATAAAAATATTCGATCAATAGACAATGATTTCAGCATTTGGCTTATCAAAGTTGGTAATGGTGATACACCACACATTGACGGCTTGCCTGATGACATTATTGAAATCCCTTCCCAAATTTTAACCACTGAAAATATCATCAAAGATTTTTTTGGAGAAAAAATTACTATTAAAGATATTCCAAAATTAACAAAAAAATCTATACTTTGCCCTAAAAACTCTGATGTAAACTCCATAAATGAAGAAGTACTCAACATTTTGGAAGGAAAGACTGTAACATATCTCAGCTACACCTCAATAGATGACTCCACTCAGGAAGACACACAAAACTATCCCATAGAGTTCCTCAATGAACTAACTCCAACAGGTATGCCAAAACATAAACTGAATCTTAAAAAAGGAGCAATCATTATGCTGCTAAGAAATCTAAATACTAAAAGAGGATTATGCAATGGTACCCGCCTCATCATTAATGACTTAAAAAAAACCCTCATCATTGCTCAAGTAATAACCGGTTTAGCAGAAGGAGAATTAGTTTTTATTCCACGTATTGATTTAGCTCCAACATCCACTGATTTGCCCTTTACATTACGAAGGCGACAAGTTCCAGTCACATTAGCTTTCGCCATGACAATCAATAAATCTCAGGGGCAAACTTTAGAAAAAGTGGGCATATACTTACAAGAACCAGTATTCAGCCATGGCCATTTATATGTAGCTTTTTCTAGAGTTAGAAGTTTTTCAGACATTCTGATGACAGTTGTAGATGGCCCTAACCAAGGAAAACTATTACCTAACTCAAACAGAATCTTCACAAGGACATTTTATAGATATACAACATTAAAAAAACCTTAAAATTATCTTACTATTAACAATAATAATCAACCGTACACTATTAACAATAAACCATACAATATTAACAGTAAATCAATCGTAAAATGAACATAAGCATTGCCTCTGCCGGGTCAGACCAGGGGTCCATCGTGCCCGGCAGTCCGCTCCCGCGGCGGCCCTCCAGGTCCATGACCTGAAAGTTTTCCCTACCTAACCTAAAATGTCCATACCCTATTCGCTCAATGTCCTATAAGGTAAACCTCTATCTATACCCTGTTATCCCCTTCGCTTCCAGGAAGTCATCCAGTCCCTTTTTGAACCCCAGAATTGTACTCTGACTTAAAACCTCTCCAGGAAGCGCGTTCCAGGTGTCTACCACCCGTTGAGTGAAGAAGAACTTCCTTGCATTCGTTATGAATCTGTCTTCTCTCAGTTTTTCTGAATGACCTCTTGTTTTAGTTGTCCCTGCTAGTCTAAAGAATCTGTCCCTCTCCACCTTCTCTATGCCTTTCATGATTTTATAAGTCTCTATCATGTCCCTTCTTAGTCTCCGCTTTTCCAGGGTAAAGAGCCCCAGCCTGTCTAACTGTTCGGCATATGAAAGGTTCTCCATACCCTTTATCATCCTCGTTGCTCTCCTCTGGACCCTCTCGAGTATTGTCATGTCCTTCTTGAGGTATGGTGACCAGTATTGGACGCAGTATTCCAGATGTGGGTGCACCATTGCTCGATACAGTGGCAGGATAACTTCCTTCGTTCTGGTAGTGATACCTTTTTTGATAATGCCCAACATTCTGCTCGCTTTTTTTGAGGCCGCTGCACATTGCGCCGCCGGCTTCATTGTGTTATCCACCAATACCCCCAGATCTTTTTCTTGGCTGCCTTCCCCGAGTACCCTCCCTCCCATCGTATAGCTGTACATGGAGTTCCCCTTCCCTATGTGCAAGACCTTACATTTCTCCACATTGAAGCTCATCTGCCATTTTTTTGCCCACTCACTCAGTTTGTTCAGGTCGCTCTGCAGTTCTATGCATTCCTCAACAGTTCTGACCCTGCTGGAGAGTTTTGTGTCATCCGCGAACTTGATAACTTCGCACTTCGTCCCCGTTTCTAGATCATTAATAAATATATTGAACAGCAGTGGTCCCAGCACTGACCCTTGCGGAACACCACTTGTGACCCCTATCCAGTCAGAGTAGTGCCCCTTTACTCCTACCCTCTGCTTCCTGCCCGCCAGCCAATTATATTAAACATCTCACGGTAACTTTTAAGTAAAATTTTATCAATATCAATATTAAGTCTGCACATCTATTCTAGCACCCGTTAATCTAACGGGCCCAAACACTAGTTACAATTATAATACAGTGGAACCTTGGTTTACGAGCATAATTCGTTCCAAAATACTTGTATATCAAAGCGAGTTTCCTCATAGGATCTAAGGGAAACTCGCTTGATAAGTTCGCACCCCCCCCATCCCCCCGAGGCCAGCGGCGCTGATCTACCCCCCCTCCCCCATTGAGAACTGGCATTGCTCCCCCCAAAGACCCTCCCCCCCCGCAATCCGGCACCCCTCCGCCGCGATCTGAAATCCCCCAGACCCACCTGAACAGGCTTCTTACTTCCATCTGGCCATAGGCACAGACACCGGCATGTACTGTGCATTGGTGCCGGTGCCCGAATATCTGCCTCATCTGCGCATGCTCAAGGCCTGCGAGTTCACGCTCTCTCCGAGCAGGGGGGGGAGGTGCCGGATCGCGGGGGGGCTCCGCTCGCAAATTGAGGCACACTCGGTTTCCGAGGCGCCAATTTTGCAAATGTTTTGCTCGTCTTGCAAAACACTCGCAAACCGAGGTACCACTGTAATTTTTAATTTTATTTGCTTTTTTGCCTTTGCTTGATTTGTATATTTGATAATTCTTACATTTAAAAACATAAAGCTGTGATAAGAGTGATAAAAAAGTGTTTTCAGTACAAGGAAAAATAGAATTTAAAATATTAATGGCTCCACATCTTAGTTTGGAAAATATTTTATTAGTTTTAGAAATAATTTGTAACAATTGAATTTGTATAAAACTGTGTGTATGTATGACAGACATATATCTTGTTTATATCTACATATCACACACACACATAAAGGCAGCAGCTTATACTAAGAAAATCAGAATGCAGGCACCTGCTTCAGGCACTCCATCTTAGCTTTATGTGGGGTACTTGATCCTTATGTTAATCTGTGAAATTTGATCTTAAAGATGGCTTAAGTTATTTTATTTTCAAGCAGGCTGTATATGTTGTTGATTGTCAGTAATGGCTTTCATTTGATATCTTTAAGTCATAAAGAACCACAAGCTTATTAGTTAAGTGAATTTCTGTCTGTATATACAATGTACTTTTCAACTTGTATAAACTATTTTTTCAAACATGGAAGGCCTCTGTAAGCTATTTTAGGTTATTAAAATATTGACCAGTCTTACTCCTGTATCACTTTGCATACCAAGCTCTTGTCCAAGTTTTAGTTTTCTGTATATAGAAATGTCACAAAATGTGGGAGATATTACCAAAATAGCTGGATGAAATAATCAAAAAATATCTAAAATCTCAGCTTTATTAATACATTTTCTTTAAAATATTTTTCTTTTTCTTTTATACATTCATAAGGTGCTCCATCAATGTGATCATTCGTGCGTGAATAACAAACTGCAGTGGTTAGTCAGAGGACTTCATACTCTTCTTTATCATATTATCATTCTCCTATCAATGGGCTAAAGCGCTCATTTATAGTCTCTCCTTGAATTGAATTTTATTTATAACCACTGAGTAAAAGTGAACTAGTGCAAAAAGTGCTGTAGTGCTGTAATTTTAACTCCTTCGGGCTACATTTACCCCCCAACTCGAGTTTCGAGAATGTCTTCGTCAGGAGGGGTACTAGGAGCATAAAAGCAATACAAAAAGTAAATTACTATGTACTTTTAAAACTCACGTTATCTGCTCTAATACTTATACATATACATCTTAAACTCAAACATTTATTTTATTATATAATTAATTTTCCTCAAAAAGACTCTTTCATATCTATTAGTCGGCTCTTTCTCTTGGGGAGGACGAGCAATACCAGCGCCTCTCTCTACTCTTATCCCAACTTTAAATATGGTATCCAATTATCTATTACCCTGACCGGAATGACTCCCTCTGAACCGGAAGTAAAACATTTACAGAGCAGTCCACTCTATTTCCATGTTTAACCCTGTGGCTGTAGATGTCTTCCAGTTAAATATAAAACGTTGTTCCTTGTAATGTAATAATTTACTTATATTACCCTGATATTCTGTTATGTGTATTAAAACTGTATATCGTAACAAATCCACTGCATGACATTCCTGTAACCAATGGGCTACCAGGGGGGCGGTTACCCGAGCACAACGAATATTACTGAGATGCTCTGTTATACGGGTCTTTATCATCCGGCTCGTCTGGCCGATATACAATTTGTTGCACGGACATCTAATACAATATATCACCCCTGATGACTCACAATCAGTACCCGAAGACAGCTTAAATTGTTTTCCATTGGAGTGCGGAACTTCTATCCGATCCTGCTCCATTACATATTTGCAATTTCAGCAGTGACCACATTTACGGTGCGGTGGTAAATGACTATACTCATAATTATATTTACATTTACGATATTTAAGCTGTTCACCTAAGTTGCTAGATCTTCTAAAAGCAAACTTAGGGTTATCTCTCAACTCTGAGTGAACTTGTAACACTGACCAATTTTTTAAAATGATATTTTTAATCTGGTTACTTCTTGAACTATAGGGTAATACACAAGCTATTTGTGACTCTTGATCTTGTGGCCCCGGTAAAAGGAGCCATGGCCGATGGCAACTCCTGGCTCGTTTCCAAGCCTTTTTAACAATTTTTTTCGGGTAGCCCCTATCACAAAATTTATGATACATAATATTTGCTTATTTAGTAAAATCATCCTCCTGTGAACAAATACGTCTTATTCTTAAAAATTGACCCGTTGGTATGCTATTCCTCAATAATCGCTTTAATGAGCGCTTTAGCCCATTGATAGAAGAATGATAATATGATAAAGAAGAGTATGAAGTCCTCTGACTAACCACTGCAGTTTGTTATTCACGCACGAATGATCAGATTGATGTAGCACTTTATGAATGTATAAAAAGAAAAAGAAAAATATTTTAAAGAAAATGTATTAATAAAGCTGAGATTTTAGATATTTTTTCTGTATATAGAAATGCCATATCTTCTGAATGATCTATTGTTTTTATTACTTTATCTTTCACATGTTGTATATTTGTATGAAGTCCTCTGACTAACCACTGCAGTTTGTTATTCACGCACGAATGATCAGATTGATGGAGCACTTTATGAATGTATAAAAAGAAAAAGAAAAATATTTTAAAGAAAATGTATTAATAAAGCTGAGATTTTAGATATTTTTTCTGTATATAGAAATGCCATATCTTCTGAATGATCTATTGTTTTTATTACTTTATCTTTCACATGTTGTATATTTGATGAAGCCTCAATACACTTAAACCATTTAAGTGTGTCCTAATTTTCACATCAAAGAATGTGTGATAATACATTTACGGTAAAGAAGTCTTGCAAGTGCTTTTCTGTTTTGTAGTGTCTCTTACCCTGTCTTTTACTGTAATTATATTTATTGTAAATTTTCACCTCAAATATTAGGCTATCACTATTATTGTAAGATGTTAAAAGATTTTAATACCATATTTTATAGAGGGACATTTTCATTGAGAACACTTTTTTATCCCAGGACAAGCAGACAGCATATTCTCACTGATGGGTGACGTCACCAACATAGCCCCAGTACGGACCACTTCAAAAATGCATCGCCACTTTAAGCAGTGTTCTCCCTAGGGCCTTTCAGCCGGGCGCTCCGCCCAGCTAATTTAGGTGACCGCCCTGCTGTTTTCCTCCAGTGAGCAACATTCTGAGTAAGCAACATTTTTGGGGAAAAAAAAAAGTCCGGTATCGACTATGTCCCCTTCCCTCAGGGCGTCTCTCCCACACTGCAACACAAACAAGTTCCCTGCTTCGGGGTTTGTAAGACTCCAGCTGGTTGATCCTCGTCAAGCGGCCGGCACAGCTGGGGGCGAGAAACAGTGGAAGCTGCGATCAGTTCAGCCAATAGGAAGAGCAGCAGCAATGAGGAGTAGATTTTGATTGGAGGAATGCCGCAACTATATTTTTTATCTTGGCGTTGGAGCGCTGTGCAGGACCTCTTTGCATTCTCCTGCATCACTTTTTGGGGAAGTTGCCAGTGCCTCCGGTGCTGGCTGCCCTGGAGGAGAGCATTGGGTATGTGAGGCCAGCCGTCTTCCACTTCTCTCCCCATAAGGCCCACGAGTTCTTTGAGACAGAGAACACCGTGTCCCGAGTCAGTCTTGTTAGTAGTATCAGTAGGCACATGCCTGGGGCCTGCTGAAGGAGAGCAAATTTTTTTTTTATAACATTTTTTTAAATTTTCGTCGATGGGGGAGGGGCCGCATTGCCGATCTTGCCCGCCTGACTGGAGGATGGTGATTCCCTGGGATGATGAAGAGCCGCCGGAAGCACACAAATCAATCCTCAATGCGGGGCCCATATCCAAGAGGTTAGAGTATTTTTTTAACTTAAAAGCGATAGTGATAACAGCAGACATTTGCATGCTAGCATGCACTGAGACCCGACAATTTTTTATTTTTGAGGATTATAAGTAACCCTGTTTTTTTGAGAGGGGAGAAAGAACAAATAGCTGAATGTTTTAAGTGTAGTGCCCCCCTCAAAAATCAGGGTTACTTCATAACCGTCAAAAATAAAAGAATTGTCGGGTCTCAGTGTGCGTTGGCGCGCAAATATTTGGCGCGCGATTGTCCTGCAGTCACCGGGATTTCTGAGGAAGAACATCCAGATCCATAGCACAAGTTTTCTGCAGCTCCTATTAAGGTAAGCTGAATTGAGTTTTATACTTTTTTTTGTCATTTAAAGATAGGATTATGCTTTCTAATCTGTTTTAAGTAATATTACAGATCTATTTGAATGTGGAATTCAGCACCTAGCCAGTGCTTGTATTGTATTGGGTCTTAAAGCTTGTAGAAAAGTTTGAGTTGTCCTTTCATTTTGAAATGAACCTTTTGAGTTTAGAGTTAATCACAATGAACAGTTCATTTTATCATGTTTCTTTTGGGATTTATATTTCATCTCTGCTCAATTAAGTGATTCATTCATTTTAATTTGCTGAATGGAAACTAGGAATTAAGGTTTAAGGTGATCCCGATTCAGGGAAAAAAAATTTTGATTCGACCTATTGAATTGATTTTTTGATTCAATTCATTTTTCCTGCCCAATCTGGTGTTTTCTTTCCTTTTTTGAATGGCCTGATGGGGGAGGGGGTTGTAGCCTCTTCAGCCCCCCCCACCACCCCTTTCCAACTCCACACTGGTGCTGTGTTGTAAACAAAAAAAAGACTCTCTGATAGGTCCTAGCTCTACTCACTAACTGCCTCTTTCTTACCCTTCTCCTCTTTTTTTATTTTTCAGCTACCTATCAAATTTTCATCTTCTCGAAGTTACAGAGAAATACTTTTAAAATCAATAAGAGGAGATTTTTTTCACTCAGAGAATACTACTTAAGCTCTGGAACGCATTGCCAGAAGATGTGGTAAGAGCGGTTAATATAACTGGTTTTAAGAAAGGCTTGGACAGTTTCCTAGAAGAAAAGTCCTTAGTCTGTTATTGAGAAAGACATGGGGGAAGCCACTGCTTGCCCTGGATCGGTAGCACGGAATGTTGCTACTGTTTGGGGTTCTGGAATCTTATGTTGCTCTTTGGGATTCCAGAATCTTGCTATTCTTTAGGATTCTGAATGGAATGTTGTACTCCTTGGGTTTTGGCCAGGTGCTAGTGACCTGGATTGGCCACTGTGAGAATGGGCTACTGGGCTTGATGGACCAATGTCTGACCCAGTAAAGCTATTTTTATGTTCTTATGACTCCCACCTCAGCCTGACTTTTTTTTTAAAAGCACCAGCAAGCGATTTGAACCCATCCTCCGGGGCTCTAACGGTAACAGTATGCGTGCCGGCTTCCCTTCTCTAACGGTAACACTATGCGTGCCGGCTTACCTTCTCCCACGAAACCTGATTTGAATCTCCTTGTTGTCTGCCTATCTTCTTTTGTTTCAAATTGGATTCTTTGGTGGACCCCTTGCCTTGTTGTTTTATTACAAATTAACATACATGGAGTGGAATGTACCAGAGGAGTTACAGATTTGGTTGTTTATTCATACATAAGGGTTAAAGTTGGACGACATAGAGTGAGGGCAGTTGAGAGGAGTTGCAAACGTTGTTATTAATATGGATTTATGTTTCGGATAGTATTACTGCTTTACAATGCTTTTGAACACACGTATATACATATGGAAAGGGTTCAGAGTTAAAGTCCTGGGCAAGTAGGTGGAAGGGAAGGAAGGGAGAGATTTGTGCAGAGATATTTGGGGCTTGCATAGAACTAAAACTGTGCACTGGTATGGTAATCTTTGTTGTTTGTTTTGAATTTTAACCTGTATTGCGAATCTGTGAATGTATTTTGGAGTCCCTCTGAGTCCAGCTTGTCTTCCTTTCTCCTCTGTCCCCATTGGCAACATGTATCCGTCTCTCTCTCATTCCCTCCCCTTCTGCAAAGGTGGGAGGACCCAAAATGTTAGCAGGAGGAAGATAGAGAGAGGGAGAAACCTGAAACAAAGGGGAGGCAGAAGAGAGGGAGGCAAATGTTGGACTTAGGGGTGTATAGAGGGAAGAGAGAGAGACTGCAGAGAGGTGGAAAGATTCTAGACGAGGGATGAACGAAGGAAGGAGAGAGAGAGAGAGGCAGAGAAAGACCCAGAAGAAAGGAGAACAAATGCTGGACATTGGAGGGGGTGGGGGTTGTAAGCAGAAGAAAAACAGAGAGGCCATCGAAGAAGTTCCTCTTTCTCAGCGGATTCAGGGATTCTACTCCCGTTACTTCTTAGTCCCCAAGAAGGGAGGACTGTGACCCATTCTGGATCTCAGAGATCTTAACAAATTTCTAGTCAAGGAGAAATTCTGAATGTTCTCCCTCGCTCTTCTTTATCCTCTTCTGGATCAGAACGACTGGCTATGCTTTCTGGATCTCAAAGAAGCCTATACCCACATACCAATCCATTTGGCTTCCCACAAATATCTTCGTTTTCAAGTCAATCAGCACAATTACCAGTACAAAGTCCTTCCTTTTGGCCTGGCTTCTTCCAGGGTCTTCACGAAGTGCCTGATTGTAGTGGCTGCATCTCTTTGTTTGCATGGCCAGCAAGTCTTCCTTATTTGGATGACTGGTTGATCAAAGCTGTCGCCTCTCAGGAAGTGCTCGACACTTCTCAGACCATCTCCTTCCTGCAGGTTGTGGGATTCGAAGTCAACTTCCCCAAATCACACCTATTTCCAACTCAACGTCTAAAATTCATAGGGGCGATCCTGGACACCATTCTAATGAGAGCGTTTCTCCCTCCAGATTGCATGAACACACTACTTCGCCTCTGTCAGCCGATGTTTGAAATTCCATCTATCTCAGAGAGACACATGATGGTTCTTATAGGCCACATGGCATCCACAGTTCATGTGTTGCCCTTAGCAAGGCTACATCTTCGCACTCCTCAATGGGTTCTTGCTTCTCAGTGGTCTCAAGTGACAGATCGTCTCTCCAAACATATTTCTGTGACATCATTTCTTCTGCAGTCGCTTCAATGGTGATTGACATCTTCCAATCTCTCCAGAGGTCTACCGTTTCATTTGCCCCCCTCATCAGAGGTACTAACAACGGATGCATCCACTTATACATAGGGGGCCCACCTGGACTGTCTTCAGACCCAGGGTCTTTGGTCTGCCAGGGAGTGGAAGTTTCACATCAATCTCCTAGAGCTCAGAGCGATGTATTATGCCCTCAAGTCCTGCTCAGCATTGTCTATGCCCTCAAGTCCTTCTCCTTTGCACGGACAATCAAGTAGCAATGTACTACATAAACAAGCAAGGAGGCACGGGCTCTCTTCTGTTATGCAAGGAAGCCCAAAAAATTTGGACTTGGACAACTGCTCGCAACCTTTTATTTATTTATTTATTTATTCATTTTTCTATACCGTTCTCCCAGGAGAGCTCAGAACGGTTTACATGAGTATAACTCAAGCATTTTTCCCTGTCTGTCCCGGTGGGCTCACAATCTATCTAATGTACCTGGGGCAATGGGGGGATTAAGTGACTTGCCCCAGGGTCACAAGGAGCAGCGTGGGTTTGAATCCACAATTCCAGGATGCTGAGGCTGTAACTTTAACCACTGCGCCACACCTGCCCCTTTTCTTGTAGGCTGTCTACATTCAAGGGGAGAAGAATTCCCTAGCAGACAACCTCAGCAGAATTCTTCAGCCTCACAAATGGATTCTTAGTTCGGCAGCTCTCCATCCCATCTTTGCTCAATGGGGTACTCCACAAGTGGACTTATTGCGGCTCCTAACATTCACCAGCTGTGCCCGTTTTGCTCCAGACTGTACTCTTCTCACCATCTGGAGACTGATGCATTTCTGTTGGATTGGACGGGCCTGTTTTTGTATGCATTCCCTCCCAACTCCTCTCATTTTGAAGACTCTTTTCAAACTCAAATGAGAGTCAGCCACCATAATTCTCATTGCTCCTTGATGACCCAGGCAACATTGGTTCGCCCTTCTACTTCAACTCAGCACCAGGGAGCCAATTCCTTTGCCAATCTTTCCTACTTTGCTTACTCAGAATCAAGGATCTCTTCTACATCCCAACCTGCAATCGTTATATCTGACAGCTTGGTTTCTCTCGGGCTGAATCTATCTACTTTACATCTCTCAGCCTTTACGCAATATTATTGACGCATCCAGGAAACCAGCCACTCAACAATGTTATCAACAAAATTGGACTAGGTTTTCTTCCTGGTGTCTCTTTCACCATCATGATCCAACTTCCTTGTCAGTAGAGTTGGTGTTGGATTATCTACTTTCTCTGTCTGACTCTGGACTTAAGTATACATCCATCAGAGTTCATCTCAGTGCTATTGCAGCTTTTCACATGCCAGTTGAGGGAAAAACTTACTGCTCATCCTTTGGTTTCCAGATTCATGAAAGGACTTTTTAATGTGAAACCACCTCTCAAACCGCCTCCTGTAGTCAGGGACCTTAACGTAGTTCTTTCCAGGTTAATGAAGCCACCATTTGAACCACTTGCCATAGTCCATCTCAAGTTTTTTACCTGTAAAGTGGTCTTTCTCATCGCCCTTACCTCTGCAAGGAGTGTCAATGAGTTATAAGCCTTGGTGGCAGATCCACCTTTCACAGTTTTTCACCATGACAAAGTGGTTCTGCGCACTCACCCAAAGTTTCTTTCGAAAGTTGTCAGGGAGTTTCATATCAGTCGATTGTTTTGCCAGTGGTTTTCTCATGCAGGAGAAACGGCATTGCATACTCTGAACTGTAAACTTTTTTGGCCTATTACATAGACAAGACAAAGCCTCATCGTACTTCTCCCCAACTCTTCGTCTCATTTGACCCTAACAAGTTGGGGCTTCCTGTTTCCAAAACAACGATTTCCAACTGGCTGGCTGCCTGTATATCGTTCTGCTATGCTCAGACTGGACTGCCACTGGAGAGTCGTGTCACAGCCCACAAAATCCGAGCTATGGCAGCTTTTGTAGCTTTCTTTAGATCTACTCCTATTGAGGAAATTTGTAAAGCTGCCACTTGGTCTTCAGTTCATACATTCACCTCGCATTATTGTCTGGAGTCTTTCTCCAGATGGGATGGGCACTTCGGCTAATCAGTATTGCAAAATTAATTTTCTCGAAGGCCAACACTCCCTCCATCCCATTCTGGTTAGCATGGAGGTCACCCATCAGTGAGAATATGCTGCTTGCTTGTCCTGGGATAAAGCAAAGTTACTTATCGTAATAGGTGTTATCTAGGGACAGCAGGCAGATATTCTCACAACCCACCCACCTCCCCGGGTTGACTTCTTAGCTGGCTTATCTTAACTGAGGGACTGCGCGCCTATGTTGGGTGGGAAGGCATGCACGGTGCGGGGTATCACAAACTTTCTAAACACTTAAAGTGGCGATGCGCTTTTGAAATGGTCTGTACTGGGGTTCCATTGGTAACGTCACCCATCAGTGAGAATATCTACCTTCTGTCCCTGGATAACACCTGTTATGGTAAGTAACTGTGCTGTATGGACCCATCCCTTCTTGTATCATCAGATGATGAGTACAAACCATATCTGGTGACAGGATACATAAACTTCAAAGAAGTAATCAACACAAGAAAGGGAGGTAGGGTGGATAAACAGCATATGTGCTTCATTGTCTAACATCTAAAGGTGCTATCTTAGCAACAGTGTCTTATCTAAAGCTTCCTTACAGCTGCTGTAAGAAGGTAATTTAGATTTGCAGCTATAGGTCAGGGAGGATTGTCGGACCCGGGCTGTTATCGGTCGGTCGGGGAAGTGCCACAAAAGTAAGGGGACCTGGCCGGCTGTGCTGCAACCGGGACGGGACGGGGCGGGGCAAACCGCCCCCCTCCCTTGGTAGCCACTCGAACCGCGAGGCTACTCTCCTTCTCCTTACCTGCCCTGCCTGCAGCACAGAGCCGAACGGAAGTCTTTCCGACGTCAGCGCTGACGTCGGAGGAAGGGAGGGCTTGTTTAAGCTTTGTTTAAGCCCTCCCTCCCCTCCGATGTCAGCGCTGACATCGGGAAGACTTCTGTTCGGCTCTGTGCTGCAAGCAGAGAAGGTAGGGAGAAGAAGAGCCGCGCGACTGAGTACATCCAGCCCCGCGACCCTAGGGGGCGTCCCCATGGGATCCCCGCGACCCTAGGGGGCGTCCCCACGGGATCCCCGCGACCCTAGGGGCGTCCCACGGGATCCCCGTGACCCGAAGGGGGAACCCGCGGGATGCCCGCGGGTCCCGCGGGATTCCCGTCGTCCCCGTTCCCATGCAGCTCTCTAATCCACACCTATTGAGGAGATTTGCAAAGCTGCTACCTGGTCCTCAGTTCATACTTTCACCTCTCACTATTGTCTGGATGTTTTCTCCAGACAGGATGGCTATTTTGGCCAGAGAATATTACAAAATTTATTTTCATAATTTGCCAACACTCCCACCATCCCATTCTGGTTAGCTTGGAGGTCACCCATATGTGAGAATAGGCTACCTGCTTGTCCTGGAATAAAGCACAGTTACTTACCGTAACAGTTGTTATCCAGGGACAGCAGGCAGCCATTGTCACAACCCACCCACCTCCCCTGGTTGGCTTCTCTGATAACTATCTGAACTGAGGAGACTCGCCCTGCGCTGGGCGGGAAGGCATTCACACATGCGCGGTGCGGCTGACTCGAAATTTCTACGTTTCTACAAGCAAGTCTGCTTGCGAGACTGTCTGCATCTGGGCTCCGTGGTTCATAGACAATGGCGCGAAAGACAAAAGCGCGCACCGACAATTGAGCACAGCGTGGAGGTGCGCGCCGCACAAAATTACAGTTTTTAGGGGCTCCGACGGGGGTTTTTGTTGGGGAACCCCCCCCAGTTTACTTAATAGACATCGCCCCGGCGTTATGGGGGGTTTGGGGGGTTGTAACCCTCCACATTTTAATGTAAACTTAACTTTTTCCCTAAAAACAGGGAAAAAGTTAAGTTTTCAGTAAAATGTGGGGGGTTACAACCCCCCACAACGCAGCGCGATGTCTATTAAGTAAAGTGAGGGAGTCCCCCTCATGCCCCCCCGTCGGAGCCCTAAAAACAGTAATTTAGAGCGGCGCGCGCCTCCGCGCTGCGCTCAATTGTCTGGGCGCGCCTTTGTCCCGGCGCGCTTTTGACCTGACACCGGGCTCCGTGGATGACGTCACCCATATTTGAGAATAGCTGTCTGCTGTTAAACTGTTACAGTAAGTAACTGTGCTTTTTCTCCAAGGTAAATTCCGTAGAATAGCAAGGCACGCTGGAGCACAACTCACTAGCTGTTAGCACGCCGCCGCCATTTTGTCTCTCGCTTCAGTTTAACTTTTGTCTACATATTTCTATTTTTAGTTTGTGATTATTCCAATCTCTTCAGGGGGTGGGGTGGGTTCTAATAGGCCTCAGAGCTGTTACCAAGACCTGGAGTGTACCAATTAAGACTTGTCACAGATGAACTATGTGAGATTTGGGTTGTGAGAGTTAACCCCCTCAACATAACCAGTAGTATCTGAAATTGACTACTCTTAAGGGACAAGCAGACTGCTTAATATCAATTAAATAACCCAGAAATTGGGTCAGGCCAGGGAAATCAATATAGCTATTGCAACAGGAAGGTGTCACATTAATCTGCAAACATGAATTTACTATTGATTCTATTGATCTACTTAACAAGCGGTTGCATTAAGGATATTAATGCACTCTATCCACAATTACACTTAGTCCATTACCCCGAAGAACCTATTAGGCTCATAACTAACTAACGGAAGACATCAGCGTACCCTCAAAAAAAGGATAAGGGAAGTAAAACCTATCAGAATCACCATATTCACCAGACCTATCACATCCACTTCTATTCCTTATGTATATCTTAACACCAAATCCGTAAGAAACAAAGCTTTTTTAATCAAAGACTGGATCATCAGCAAGCAAATAGCCTGTCTCTTTCTAACGGAAACATGGTTATTGTCTGAAGAAAATCCAATAATAAATGATCTTCTACCACAGTGTTTTTCAACCTTTTTACACCTGTGGTCCGGCAGAAATAAAAGAATTATTTTGTGGACCGGCAAACTACTAGGACTAAAATTTAAAAACCCCATTTCTGCTCCATCTCCGCAAGCTTGTTCACCTCAGTAACTATAGAAAAATAGACAAATATAGTGCAAAATATAGACAGCAGATATAAATTCTCAAAACTGACACGTTTTGATCACTAAATTGAAAATAAAATAATTTTTCCTACCTTTGCTGTCTCGTGATTTCATGAGTCTCTGGTTGTGTTTCCTTCTGTCTGTGTATCCTTTCTTTCTTTCTGCACTCAGGCCCAAGAATTGTCCCTTTCTATTCCCTCCCTCTTTCCTTCCTATGTCCTTAGTGCCCCCGGTGCCTCCTTCCCATGTCTTTAGTGCCCCCGGTGCCTCCTTCCCATGTCTTTAGTGCCCCCGGTGCCTCCTTCCCATGTCTTTAGTGCCCCCAGTGCCTCCTTCCCATGTCTTTAGTGCCCCCAGTGCCTCATTCCCATGTCCTTAGTGCCCCAGTGCTTCCTTCCCATGTCTTTAGTGCCCCCAATGCCTCCTTCCCATGTCTTTAATGCTCCCAGTGCCTCCTTCCAATGTTCTTAATGCCCCTTCCTGTCTTTAGTGCCCCCAGTGCTCCTTCCCATGTCCTTAATGCCCCTTCCTGTCTTTAGTGCCCCCAGTGCCTCCTTCCCATGTCCTTAGTGCCCCTTCCTGTCTTTAGTGTCCCCAGTGCCTCCTTCCCATGTCCCTAGTGCCCCTTCCTGTCTTTAGTGCCTCCTTCCCATGTCCTTAGTGCCCCTTCCTGTCTTTAGTGCCCCCAGTGCCTCCTTCCCATGTCCTTAATGCCCCTTCCTGTCTTTAGTGTCCCCAGTGCCTCCTTCCCATGTCTTTAGTGCCTCCAGTGTCTCCTTCCCATGTCCTTAGTGCCCCTTCCTGTCTTTAGTGCCCCCAGTGCCTCCTTCATATCTCTTTAGTGCCTCTAGTGCCTCCTTCCTATGTCCCTCTCACTGCCTTCCACACTTTGTCCCACCCCCACCCCCGAAGCCAGCCTGCCTGCCTGTCTACCTCTCTCTCTCCCTCCCTGGCCAAAGCCAACCTGCTTGCCTGCCTACCTCCTTCCCTCCCTGCCCCGCAAAAAAAAAAAAAAAAAAGCCTCCTTCCTTTCCCCTGCTCTTACTGCCCTGCTGCTGCTGCTAAAGCCGACAGGAAGTCTTCTTTCCGACGTCAATTTTGACGTCAGAAAGAAGACTTCTTGTCGGCTTTAGCAGCATCAGCAGAGTGATAAGAGAAGGGGACCCGGGGAAAGGAAGGAGGGAGGAACAGGAAATGATCGCCTGTCCCGTTGTCTCCGAGCACAGCTTTGGGACGCTGTCCTGAAGCTGTGTGTGGGGACAACGGGGCAGGAGGTCTGATAACGGACCTATGGTCACTTTAATCTTGCCGGCCCTGCGTGGACCGGCAGAAATTTCCTGTGGACCTGCACCGGTCCGCGGACCGGCGGTTGAAGAACAGTGTTCTACCAGATAACTACAAAATTCTCATGCTAAATCGGGATGGCAGAAGAGGGGGAGGCTTAGCAGTTGTTTCTAAGGAAGGATTTGAACTTGAACTATTGGATTCCAAAATGACCAATCAGTTAGAAATATTAGCCTGCAAAATTAGCAATAAGGAACTAGAAGAATCCCTTTCTTGCATACTATTTTATGTCCCACCGAAAAGTTGGACAAAAGCCAGAGAGGACTTCTGCAAATTTGTTCTACATAATTCAATTGCTCCTTCATATAATATTATTGCAGGAGACATAAACTTACACTTAGATGAAGAGGACAACCCAGAAGCAAAAAATTTTAAAAACTTCCTATCTTTGCATAATTATAATCTCCCTTTAACCACACAAACACATGAAAAAGGTCATCATTTAGATGTAGTAGCTATGTCCACAAAGGAGATTTTAGATCCTTCCATCTCTCTATCGGAGGGCACTTGGTGTCATGATATCTGGTCTGATCATTTTACTTACTACTTTAATTTAACCTGGACTCATCTAAAATCTAAAACACAACCAAGGATAAAAAAGAATATCTCACAAGGGGCCATATCAACCCAGAGGAATATTGGTCTCAATACGATTTACGAGCGAAGATAGGAGAAAGGGTTGATTTCTAGGATCACTGGATGAAAACAAGCACATCCATTCTAGACAAAATTGCCCCTAAACTAAATAGTAAAAGCTGCCCAAATAAACATAATAAATGGTTTGACGCTGAACTTTTAAAAATGAAACAAGTAGTAAGACGATTGGGAAAAATTGGGGAAGCTGTCAGACCGGAATATCTGGAGATCCAACATAAAAATCTACAAACAATTGATAAAAGATAAACGTACAGCATTCTACTCATCCAAAATTGACTCATCCAATACTAGCTCGAAAGGAATCAATACAAAAGAATTATTCAACTTGGTTACAAATTTATTTGATACCACATGGCACACTTAATCCATGCACAATATTAAGTAACCTTCAGCAAACAATCTAGCACAGCACTTTGACTCAAAAATTAAAAACTTAAGGAATAACTGCTCGGCAAACGACATATATGAGCATCAAATAGTTAACAGACAAGAAAATGAAACACCAGCGGATATGATCTGAAACTCCTTTCAAGATTTAGAATGGAATAATTATATCAAATTATAACTTAAGTACACTAAATCGTACTGCGTTTTGGACTCCTGGCCCCTAGAAATTATAAAAACAGCCCCATTAGACTTTAAACTAACATTGTTGAATCATTTGACCGAAAATTTTAAAAATGGAAAATTCCCTACTAATAATGGTCACATTATAATAACCCCAATTCCAAAAAATTGTAAAGAATCACTAGCATTAGTAACCAACTACAGACCAGTAGCATCCATTCCATTTTTTGTAAAAATCTTGGATGGATTAGTACACATCCAGTTGATGGAATATCTTGATCAGTTCTCTCTCCTACATGAAACTCAATCTGGTTTCAGACCTTTGTTTAGCACTGAGACAGTAATTGCAGCCATCTTGGATAGTTTACTCTCCTTGTGTAGCAGGGGCCTTAATGCCCTGATTATGCAATTTGATATGAGTTCTGCCTTTGACTTAGAGACCATGGGAAATTGTTACAATGCTTAGATGCAATTGGTTTCAGAGGAGAGGTGTTAAACTGGTTCCGAGGCTTCCTTATGTCCCGCACCTATCAAGTTCGTTTTAATTACAATCTCTCGGACACCTGGAGTAACCCATCTGGCGTCCCACAGGGATCACCACTATCCCCATTGCTTTTCAATGTTTACATGTCATCATTAGGTGCGCAACTGTCCCAACTAGGGATAAAATTATTCAGTTACGCAGACGACTTTACGATCATCATCCCATTCGCCACCTCTCTCTCAGAAGTTACTCCCCATGGCAACAGAAGTACTAAATTCGATGGAACGATAGATGACTGAATTTAGACTGAAGCTTAATTCAGAAAAAAACAATTCTTCATAGCTTCGTCACACCCACTAGATACTAAAACACCACTGTGCATCAACAAACTTAGTTACCCTATTCAACCCACTATGAAGGTTCTAGGCATAACGCTGAACCAGGGCCTAACCATGAAAGACCAGGTGGACTCTTTGGTTAAAAAGGGTTTTTTTACTCTCTAGAAGCTTTGGTCCATTAGAGCATATTTTGATGCATCATCATTTACAATCTTGGTACAATCCCTCATACTGAGCCAACTGGATTACTGCAATATCGCCTATCTGGCAATTTCCCGGAAGAATATGCAGTGATTACAACTAATGCAGAATGCGGCAGTCAGGCTGATCTTTGAGTTGAAGAAGTTCGATCATATAACTCCTTCCTACCAACTCCTGCATTGTCTGCTTATAGAGATACGTGTGAAGGTTAAATTTGGCTGCTTTTGCTTTAAGGTACTATTCGGCCTAGTCCCCAAATACATAACCAACCTATTCTCCTTTTCAACCAATAGATATAAGAGAAGCTCAAACTTGAATTTTGTTTCTCCCCCGGTTAGAGGATGTAAATTTAAAAGACATCACCAACATCTTCTCTCTTATCAAGCAGCATTATGGAGCAATGATCTGAAACAATTACTTATGCTTGACAATATCTATGGGGAATTTAGGAGACACCTGAAAACATATCTATTCTTAAAGTATCTAGGAAACTGATTTATACAATCTCTCCCACAATAACTGATCTCTTGAGCTGTTAATCAATAGATATTAACTATGTTAATTCTACTCAATCTGTAACATTTATAATCATTGTAAACCGCATAGAACTTCACGGTTCTGCGGTATATAAACTGTTGTTATTATTATTATTATTATATTGGGTGAGGGTTTATCTGTGTTCTGTGTGTATGAAAAGGACATGGTTTTCGGTACAGGATCAATTGACTGCAGGATCTGGCTTGTTTAGTTTTACAACGCTTGTGTTGGTGCTCTAGTGCTCACTGCAGTGTTTAAGATGCTGCCTTTTCCTAGGTGCACCCTTGTTGTGTGACTCATGGATTATTACTAAAAATAAATTTTCTATATAGAGGGGGTTGTTGAAAAATGATCAGCACTGGCTGTCATATATACTAGGTACACCACTGGATTTAATGACCCTATTCTAACTTTACTGTTGACGTAGGTGTTTCCTCCTCCCCCCTACTAGAAAGAATTAAATTAAAGTTGTATCAACATAACATAAAATTTTATTTGTATACTACAGTACACCATGAAGTTCAATGCGGTTAACAGGAGTTAAAATAGAGGATCATACATAAGAGGTGAGGGTACAAGTACTAGTAACATAGGAGTGTAAATAACAAAGGATCATGTCCGGTCTGAGTCAAATAGAAGTGAGGTAATATAAGGAAATAAACAGAGTTTATATATGATAAAAGAAATAAACAAGAGTTTGAATCTCAGTATAGATATAGATACGGAGACCTAGAGGGGCGTGAGTAGTGAGGGGTGCTGGAGGTAAGGGTAGAATGAGTCCTTACCTAGAGCTTTTCCTTAGTCTTGTGGTAGTAATGACGTGAAGATCATGAGCGGGGGAGGGGGCCCCCTTCTTAATTTCTGCCCTGGGCCTCACTGTGTCTAAAACCGGCCCTGCCAATCGGACCAGGAATGGCATATCCAGTATTCAGAGCTGATAGCTATGATTATCCACCTACTTGAAAATAGAAAATATTGATGGGATGTGGGGGTCAGAGGGGACCTATATCAGGCAGCTCTTTGTTTTTTCTATCTTCACCTGATGGTCAATGAGCATAACTAACCCACTGGTCTGGAACAGTAAGGGCGACACTATGGAAGGTGAATTTATGCTAGTTAGTTTTTAAGTTTATATTTTAAAGCAAGAGGCCCCCATATAACTAGCTACTGATTTAAAAAATCTATTTACTGTGTTTAAGACTCCTGAAAAGTCCTAGATTGACAGTACCCAAACCCAGTTATGTATGTTGTCAATCTGTGCAGTTCCTCAAAATAACCTGTCTCAATGCCTTATTCATGCTCTAAAGAAATGTTT
Source organism: Geotrypetes seraphini (assembly GCF_902459505.1). Lineage (NCBI taxonomy): Eukaryota > Metazoa > Chordata > Amphibia > Gymnophiona > Dermophiidae > Geotrypetes > Geotrypetes seraphini. The sequence continues at coordinate 457,845,353 of NC_047084.1, forward strand.
TTTCAAGCCATTCCTGGTATATACCCTCTAACCCAGGTGTGCCCACACTTTTTTGACTCGCAAGCTACTTTTAAAATGATCAAGTCAAAATGATCTACCAACAATAAAATTTTAAAAAAACACAACGCACGCTGTACGCATAGAAAATGTTAATTATCATTCCTATTCCGGGGTTTTTTCAAAGAGGTCAAAGCAGATGACTCTATGCACTGTCACCTCAGTAACAACCATACAAAAATAGACAAATACCCACCCCTCTCCCTTTTTACTAAACCACAATAGCAGTTTTTAGTGCAGGAAGCTGCGCTGAATGCCCAGCGCTGCTCTCGACGCTCATAGGCTCCCTGCGCTAAAAACCACTATTGCGGTTTAGTAAAAGGGGACCATATTGTAAAATATAGACAGCAGATATAAATTCAGACACATTTTGATCATTAAATTTAAAATAAAATCATTTTTCCTACCTTGTCTGGTGATTTCATGAGTCTCTGGTTGCACTTTCTTCTGACTGTGCATCCAGTCTTTCTTCCCTTCTTTCAGCCTGTATGCTTCCTCTCCTCCACACCTCATTCCCTCCCCCAACTTTTTCTTCCTCTCTCCCTGACCTTTCTTTCTTTCTTTCTTCATGCCCCCTTTCTTTTTTTCTATTTCTCTTCTATCCTTCTGTCTCCCTGCCCCCTTTCTTTCTTTTTCCCTGCCCTTCCCCAAGCCACTGCCGCTGCCATCGGGGAGCAGGACCCAAACCGCCACCGATGGATAACAGGCCCCAAAGCCGACGCCGACCCAAGATCTCCCTGCTTCGGGCCGACCAGCATTCCTCTCCCCGACGTCAATTTTGCCCTCGGAGAGGAAGTTCCGCCCAGCCAGGCAGCGATTGGCTGGCCCGAACTTCCTCTCCGATGGCAGAATTGACGTTGGGGAGAGGAAGACTGATCGGCCCGATAGATCGCCAAGGCAAAGTGAGTCCTGGGTGATCGACTCACTTTGCCTTGGCGAGCTACCGGTCGATCGCGATCGATCTATTGGGCACCCCTGCTCTAACCAGTTTGATTTTCAGGGTATCTCTAATGAATATAGACAGATTTGTATGCAGTAGAGGCAATGTATTCAAATCTCTCATATGCATATTTTTTTGGGATATCCTAGGAAATGAACTGGCTAGTGGTTTATTCCAGGAAAGGATTGAGAAACACCTCCCCTAAGGGTGAGAATATACAGTACTTTAGACTCTGTCTAGTCAAAAGCTAGAAGGATGCTAGGTTGTTTAGGGAGAGGTATGGCCAGTAGGAAAAAGGAGGTATTGATGCCCCTGTATAAGACTTTGGTGAGATCTCATTTAGAATATTGTGTACAATTCTGGAGGCAGCTAAGATATACTGGAACCTTCAAGAAGATATAAAAAGGATGGAGTCGGTCCAGAGGAAGGCTTTTTACCCTAACCTATTGTTTTTTTCCCTTTTACTGTGCTCTTTTTTCACGATTGTAGTTCTCTCCTCTCTTCCCTATTGTTTGAAGTTAGTCCATACATCTTATTATGTGTCTTACTAATAATCCATTTTGGTATTGTTTAGTATCCCTAACTTTTAAATTTGTTTTTATGTAATTTTTATATTGTACACCGCTTAGAAACCTAATTAGGCAGTTTAAAAATTATTTTAATAAACTTGAAACTACTAAAATGGTATGTGGTCTTCATCATAAGGCAAATGGGGAAAGACTTAAAGATCTCAATCTGTATACTTTGGAAGACAGGTGGGAGTGGGGAGATATAATAGAGACGTTTAAATACCTACGTAATGTAAATGCGCATGAGTCGAGTCTCTAATTTGAAAGGAAATTCTGCAATGAGAGGGCATATGATGAAGTTAAGAGGTGATAGGCTCTGGAGTAATCTAAGGAAATACTTTTTTACAGAAAGGGTGGTAGATGCCAGAAAAGGTATGGAGACAGAGACTGTGTCTGAATTCAAAAAGGCCTGAGATAGGCACGTGGGATTTCTCGGAGAGTGAAAAAGATAATGGTTACTGCAGATGGGCAGACTAGATGGAATTCCATCTCAATCAGTCACTTGTGCTTCCAGTATTTTTCCACAAGCCTCACTCTCACTCTGGAGAAGCAGCTCTTCATACTTTGGATTGCAAGCGAACTTTGGCTTACTATTTTGACAGAACAAAGCCACACAGGTCTTCTCAACTTTTCGTCTCTTATGATCATAAGTTGAGACATCCTATTTCAAAGAGAACGATTTCCAACTGGTTGGCTTCCTGTATATCGTTCTGTTACGCTCAGGCAGGACTGCAACTGGAGAGTCGTGTCACAGCCCATAAAGTTAGAGCTATGACAGCTTCTGTAGCTTTCCTTAGATCTACCCCTATTGAGAAATTTGTAAAGCTGCCACCTGGTCCTCGGTTCATACTTTCACCTCACATTACTGCCTGGAGTCTTTCTCCAGACAGGATGGACACTTCGGCCAGACAGAATTGCAAAATTTATTTTCCTAAAAGGCCAACACTCCCACCATCCCTTTCTGGTTAGATTGGAGGTGCAGGCAGATATTCTCACAACCTACCCACCTCCCCGGGTTGGCTTCTTAGCTGGCTTACTGAACTGATGGACCGCGTGCCTACGTCGGGTGGGAAGGCACTCGCACATGGACGGTGCGGGCTATCGCGAACTTTCTGAAAGTCTTAAAGTGGCGATGCACTTTTAAAGTGTCTGTACTGGAGCTCCGTTGGTGACATCACCTACATGTAAGAATATCTGCCTGCTGTCCCTGGATAACACCTGTTACGGTAAGTAACTGTGCTGTTTGGTCAGTCAGTCTTCCAGGTGAAGAATTCACTTCCATCTTACCTGGGTGGAGAGAATTTAATTTGATTTGTCTTCATAAAAATGTCCTCATCCAGTGACAGAATTCTTAACCCCTCTTTTGTTGGCAAATAGCCATGAGCTAAGGTTTCACATATATGTGACTGTACTGTTCCTATGCTGGGGGGGGGGGAAAGAAAAGTTGCTTACCTATACTGTAATGTGTTCTCAGTGAATAGCAGGATACATTGTTCCATATTCCTACCCTTCTCCCTGTATGGAAATGATTTTCGAAAAGTTTTTCTACAGGATTCAGCCATCTCCTCTTCCCCAAATCTGGCAGCAGCTGTATAGGAAGCTCCAAACATACCTAGAAAACTTCCACAATTTTCCAGACCTGTCCAAGTCAACACCATCAAATATCACCCACATCAGTGGCTGCTTATTTATCCTGCAATCCTTAAATAATATGTATTATAGATAAGAATCTTTCCTTTCTTGCAGGCCTAGGAACTGAAATTTTGGAATTAGAATCACAGTGAGGGCTGCTTACTTTTTGAATTTGGAGTTATTGATTCATGCTTTGTTTGCGATGGCACATCATAGCCAATACTTAATTTAATTTGAGCTCATTTGTAGAATTGTTTACTTTTGATATGCTCAGCACAATAGTTAACTTTCTTTCAAATTTTGACACTTAATAGCTTTTTCCTACTGCAGGGAAGCGAAATTAGAAGACCAAGATTTGCAGAGTCAAAAGGACAAACCGCCTAAAGTCCGGAAAGTGAAGAAGGAGAAGGAGGAGGAAGAGAGACATGAACCCGCTGAGGCAGGGAAAGCTGAACCATCTGAAGGCACTGGCAGTGCACCTGCTGTCCCTGAAGCCTCAGCCTCGCCTAAGCAGCGTCGCTCTATCATCCGAGACCGTGGACCATTGTATGAGGACCCCACTCTTCCTGAAGGCTGGACACGGAAGCTGAAGCAAAGGAAATCAGGACGTTCTGCGGGGAAGTATGATGTCTATTTAATCAAGTGAGTAGTACAGATATAACAGTGTTTTGTCACATATTCTGATAAATAGTAAATTGAAAGAATATGTTTTCTCTTTAAGACATGGGTTTGTGACCATTGCATGCCTTGTCCAGAACTTTCTTGAAAGACTATTCTTCCCTTTGCTGAGCAGCAGTCCCACAGTTGTCATCAGCGCTATCCCAGGACAAGCAGGCAGCATATTCTCTACATGTGGGTGACGTCATCCACGGAGCCCTGTCGCGGACAGCTTTTCAAGCAAACTTGATTGAAGATCTCAAAGTTTGCTAGTGCTGCCCACGCATGCGTGTGCCTTCCTGCTCCACTAGAGGGCGCATCCCCTCTTCGTGGTCTTCAGTTCTTAGTTTTCCATGGAGCCAGAAAGCCCTGTCTCTCTTCTCTGCGTTCTTCTAAGTGCCTTTCTAGCACCGCGGCTTCTTTATTTTGTTCGGGAGTCGCTGTGCGGTTTGTTGATTGATCGTGTATTTTTTTCGTCCTTTTGTTGTGTACCTGCTGGTTTTACACCGGCAGGCCCTTCTTGGGCTTCGGCCCTGCCGCTAGGCCTCGTTTGGCTGCGGCTGTGTTTTCTTCTTCTCCTGGCCTCTCACTGGGTTCACCTCGAGTGAGCAGAATGGCCAGGCCCCTTTTTCCTTCATTGGACTCGAGTTGACGTAGCCTCGATCCTCGGTGGCGTCCCGTCTGCTGTGCCTCGTGGGTTCCATCCTTGGGTAAGTCTCTTCTTTCTTTCTAGCTGCGTTACCTCGGTAACGCTGCTGGCTGAGTCTCAGGCATTCCAGGCATTGAGTGCAGTCGTGCCAGCCTCTACGAGACCTTCGAATCGTGTCTCCTTTCATGGGAATACTCATCCTCGATGTTGCCCTCTATAGAGCGCACTGCTGCACCTTCATTACCAGTTTTATTGGTATGGTGCCATCTTCCGAACCCTCAACAGACTTCGGCTGAGCGCCATTACCTGGGGCTTTGTACCTCAACGTCGCCTGGGGCTTTGTGCCTTGACGTTGCCTGGGATCGACTGAGGCTTTGTGCCTCGATGTCGACTGAGGCTTGGTGCCTCAACGTCGCCTGTGCCTCACCGTCGACCGAGGCTTTGTGCCTCGACTTCGACCGGGGCTTTGTGACTCGACGTCGTCTGGGGCTTTGTGCCCCATGGTTGACTGTAGCCTTGTGCCTCGACATCGGCTGAGGCTTTGTGCCTCTACATTGCTGGAGGCTTTGTGCCTCGCATCGACTGCGGTTTTGTGCCCCGATATCGATGGGGGCTTTGTGCCTCGACGTCGCCTGGGGCTCTGTGCCTCGACTTCTCCGGCTCCTGTCGGGGATTCGAGAGTTCTCCGCTTTCTCTTCGATTCATTCCGGGCAGACGTGCCATATTCTCGTAGTACGGAGTTTAGTCTCCTAGAGGAGACTTTCTCCCAGCTCCGGCTCTATTTGCTCCTGCCCTGCGTCGTCTCGCTTGGCGCAGAGTGTGGCTAGGGATCCGAATCTCCAGGATCGTCTCGCCACTCTCACTTGCATGAGTACTGCGTTTCTTGAGGCCTCCATTGAGGTGACCACTGACCGCCTCTTAGAACACGAACAGTCCTTCGCCTCTCTGGTGTGCCTTCAGCTGAATACCTTCTGGCTTGGCGGTATAGACTCCCTCTCCGGAGGTGCTCTCTAGATACCACTCCTATGTTCTCTTGGCCTCCTTCCCAGCAGCGCTGGGTTACGGTCCAACCACCGGCTTCGGCGACTCCTGGACTGTCTTTTTGACTATTCCAGTATGAGTCTCCGGGCTCCTCTCCTCCTGGAGATTTCTCCCCTCCCTTCGGGGGGGGGGGGTCTTCATCATTTCTACGCATGGTGGGACAACCTCGCCTCTGTCAGTTGGGCGTTCCCATCATCCGGGTAGGGTACTTCCTTCCCTTTAGTCTCGCACCCCCAGACCTTCCCCCCGTGAGAGTGTCCATCGGGCTGGTCTTGACTGCCCCTTCTGTTGCTGGCCGCTCGAGCCTACTTCGCCTCCGAGCAGTTGATAAGGTTCCTCCGGATCAGTGTTTCTGGTGCCCCAGAGGCCGGGGTATCTGCGTCTGGTCCTGGCCCTTCGTGACCGGCACTAGTTTCTAGTCTGGGAATGGTTCAGTATGCTCACCCTTCCAGCGTTGTGCCCCCTCTTAGATGGAGGGGACTAGCTGTGCTCACTGGATCTCAAGAGGCATGCACGCACTTTCCTATTCCCCGGCCTCATGCTTGTTTCTGAGATTCCGGGTGGGGGATCTCCACCTCCAGTATTGTATCCTTCCCTTCAGCCTGGCGGCCTCTCCAAGGGTTTTCACGATCTGCCTGGTGGTGGTTTCTGCTGCCCTGCGTTTCCGCTGCCTGCAGGTGTTCCCCTGCCTCGATGTCTGGTAGATCAAAGCATTCTCTCGCCAGGAAGTTCTACGAGCGACGACTCAGACCATTTTGCTCCTTCAGACTCTAGGCTTCAGGGTGAACTTCCCCATGTCTCGCCTCTGTCCACCCCAGTCTCGGGAGTTCATCGGGGTGGACCTGGACACAGTTTGTCTGCGCTCCTTCTTGTCTCGGCGTCAGTAGAAGGCCCTTTTTTGTTTATACCGGAAGGTGTCCTCGGTCCGCCTCCGGTCATTTCTGCCTCGGCAGGCCGCCCTTCTGCGCCTGAGTCAGCTGGTGTCTCAGAGGTCTTCGGTCTCGGCCAAGCAGCTGATGATCCTCTTGGGACACATGGCCTCCACTGTTCATATCCTGCCGTTCGCCTGGTTACATCTTCGTGTCCCTCAGTGGCGGCAGGTTCAGGATCCCGCGTCCCAGCACATTGCAGTGACTCCCTCCTTGTAATGCTCGCTCCGTTGGTGGGCCAGCTCTTCCACTCTGAACAGAGGTTTGCTCTTTTTGTGCCCCCACATCAGATGGTTCTGACGACGGACTCCTCGATGTATGCCTAGGGAGCGCACCTCGACGGCCTTCGGATTCAGGGTCTTTGGTCGAGTGCGGACCGTCGCTGCCACATCAACCTGCTGGAGCTCCGGGCCATTTCCAATGCCGTGGTGGCTTTTCATCATTTGTTACAGGTTTGCGATGTATTATGTGAACAAGCAGGGAAGCCCTTCGTCTTTGGCAGTGGGCGTTATGCCACAACATCTTTCTTCGGGCGGTGTATACCCAGGGCGAGCAGAATTGTCTGGTGGACAAGTTGAGTCGCCTTCTTCAGCCGCACAAATGGTCGCTCCATGCCCACACTCTGCGGCAGTTGTTTGTTCGGTGGGGGACTCAACAGATAGATCTGTTCGCTTCGCCCCTCATTCACAAGTTGCCTCATTTCTGCTCGAGGGTGTACTCACCGGATCGTCTTGAGGCGGATGCTTTCCTTCTCGATTGGATGGATGGGTTCCTCTATGCATTCCCTCCCTTTCCTCTGATTCTCAGGACGCTGGTGCATCTCAAGTTGATCCGCGCCACTATGATCTTGATAGCGCCTCGGTGGCCCCGGCAGCCATGGTTCTCCCTGCTCCTCCTGCTTAGGGTCAGGGAGCCTCTGCTTCTTCCTGTGTTTCCTTCTCTGCTGTCTCAGAGTCGGAGTTCGCTGTTACATCCCAATCTGCAGTCTCTACACTTAACAGCTTGGTTCCTCTCAACGTGCCTCCCTCCTTAGGTTTCTCTCAGTCGGTGAGGGATGTTCTCGAAACCTCTCGGAAGAGTTCCACTCGGCAATGCTATTCCCAGAAATGGACCAGATTTGCTGCGTGGTGTACTGCACGCCGTATGGAGCCACTCTCTGCCCCCTTGCGTTCCGTGCTGGATTATCTGTTCCATTTGTTTAGGTCTGGCCTCAAATCGACATCTATTCGAGTCCACCTCAGCGCGATTGCTGCCTTTCGTCATGGGAAACCGCTCTCTGTCCATACGGTGGTTTCCCACTTTATGAAGGGTCTCTTCAATGTTCATCCTCCACTCAAGCCCCCCCCTCCCCCCAGTGGTTTGGGATCTTAATGTGGTTCTGGCTCAATTGATGAAACCTCCGTTTGAACCCATTGATAAGACTCATCTCCTGTATCTCACTTGGAAAGTGGTGTTCCTGGTTGCTCTCATGTCTGCCCGCAGAGTCAGTGAGCTGCAAGCTCTGATTGCGGATCCACCTTTTACTGTATTCCATCATGACAAGGTGGTCCTTCGTACTCATCCTACGTTCTTGCCTAAGGTGGTTTCTGATTTCCACCTCAACCAGTCTATTGTTCTTCCGGTGTTTTTTCCGAAGCCCCACTTGCATCCGGGTGAGGTGGCATTGGCCTTTTACCTGCGATGCACCAAGTCTCATCAGACCGCGCCTCAACTTTTCATCTCTTTTGATCCTAATCGGTTGGGCTGTCCTGTTTCCAAGCATACCTTGTCCAACTGGTTGGCTGCTTGTATTTCCTTTTGCTACGCTCAGGCTGGTCTCTCGCTGCAAGGTTGGGTCACGGGACATAGAATCCGAGCAATGGCGGCGTCTGTCACTTTCCTCAGGTCCACGCCTATTGAGGCGATCTGCAAGGCTGCCACTTGGTCTTCAGTTCATACCTTTACCTCTCACTACTGTCTGGACGTCTTTTCCAGGTGCGACGGCCAGTTTGGCCAGTCGGTTTTGCGTAATCTGTTTTCCTAATTTGCCAACTTTCCCTCCATCCCCTTTTTGGTAAGCTTGAAGGTCACCCACATGTAGAGAATATGCTGCCTGCTTGTCCTGGGATAAAGCACAGTTACTTACCGTAACAGGTGTTATCCAGGGACAGCAGGCAGATATTCTCGCAACCCTCCCACCTCCCTGAGGTTGGCTTCTTTGCTAGCTTTCTGAACTGAAGACCACGAGGAGGGGATGCGCCCTCTAATGGAGCAGGAAGGCACAAGCATGCGTGGGCAGCACTAGCAAGTTTGCTTGAAAAGCTATCCGCAACGGGGCTCCGTGGATGACGTTACCCACATGTAGAGAATATCTGCCTGCTGTCCCTGGATAACACCTGTTACGGTAAGTAACTGTGCTTTATCTGCCTTCAGCATCTGACCTCTATTTACAGCCCTGTTGCACATGTTTGTAGCTTAAGCTACCTCTGTTTTTTTGTTTCTTACTTCTTTACAGTGTTGTCAAATGCTATCTCTAACACTGAACAGGTATCAGCCCTTAGCCATTTGTGGATGCAACAAGCACTGCACAAACCTTTCCTATACCTGCTCACGTGCTTACATCCTATGTCAGTATCCATAGATGAAAGTGTCTTAGCCAGAGACTCCAGTCGTGTCAGTGCCAGCGGACTAATCAGTGGTATGTCAAACATATCAGGCTCTCCTATATTCATTATCTCAGGAACTGGTAAGCTGGATTAACAGAAATCTTCCCTGCTGATGGTTCAGCTCAGGGTCTAGAATTGGAGGGGTGGTTTCTCTGGTTTCACCTGTTGAATTGCCAGAGTCCAGAAGCAAAAAACAAACAAACCTCAAACCAAACAAACAGTCTTGTCAACAGTAAATGATTCATTTACTTTGAAAGCAAATAGGGATCTGAATGTTCAAGACAGTCAAATGCCTGACTGTTTCAGCACAGAGTACCTTCCTCGAGACAAATTTAAAAACTGATCTGTTAGGACTATGATCCCACCTAGAGAAACATACAAATGAACCATATATACAAATACTTTCTAGAAAGTTTTCACTGACAAATTAACAAATCAAAACAGATGAATAGAAACGAAAAAAGGAAATACTTATCACATCAGACCCTTCTCATGGAGTCTTCTTTGAAAAGGTCCAATCCTGCCACAGTGTTTTGTTTTGTTTTTTATATCTTTATTCATTTTAAAAGCCAACATCAAGTGCAACATATCAAGCAGTGTACAAATAGACAGCACTTAATTCCATCAAATGATATAATGAAATAATAAAAACATATCCCTTCCCACCCACCCTTTCATATAGCATAAAGACAATCAAGAATAATACAAATGATCAAGACCAACAAATTACAATCAAATAATAAAGTAAAGGCATATCCCCTCTTCCCCCTCACCCCTCCTGGACGTGTATAATCAAAGGGCTAAAACCAATAATCAATCTTTACAAAATTTTGTCAATGGGTCCCAAATCTCCTTGAATTTCTTATAATGTCCCAATTGTATTGCTCTCATATATTCAAATTTATAAGTTTGTCGCAAGGATTCCCACCAATAACTATAGTTTAACCTGTCCCAATTTTTCAAAATAAGCTGAATGGCAACTCCCATCATGATAAAAAGTAATCTATTATTCTTGTACAATCTCTCTGGAAGCTGAACGGCTGGGATCTTGTATCTCTGTTAACTTCAGCTGCGGCAACTAAAAGATGATACCTCCCCTTTGGGCTACCTGCCCAATAGTTCCTGACCTGCCCAGTTTGGTCCTGCAGCTTCTCTGCATGGTATCATCTCAGTTAATTCTGCTCGTGATTTGTTTTCAATTCCTAGTTCTTTTTTATTTTTCCGCAGGTTTGCCCACATGCTGCGGATCAACTCTGTGCGAGTGATCCTTTGGCAGGAGATCGCAGACATTTTAAAGTTTGTCTACTTTTGGAGGGTGCTGTGTATGCCTGAAACTGCAGTAAGCCCTCTGGACAGCCTGCAAATTGAATTGGGTCTCCAGGTTCAGGAGCCATTTCTCCCCTGGTTCGTCCACAAAGGGGTAGAGTGCAGGCTGCTGTGGTTCCGAGGAGGTGCGCTAGGATTGGAACCGCGCCGCATGTCTTCCTTGATTTCCCTGAGGGGTCCTGGTGGTCATGATCTGAGGTGACAGGGAAGTTGAGGCGGCCAGAAGATCTGAAAAGTCCAGTTTAATCAGCTCCTGAGGTAATGATCTCCCTATGCTTGAACTGTGTAATGCTGGCTGCTATTGAAATGCATTGCAGCACATGTCTGTGAGGCACAGAGATTCCCGATTTTGGTGGGGGGGTCGTCAAATCGGGGTTTTGTGGGGTTTCCCTGCATGCCCTGGTCCTCCCACCTGTAAAATCCTAAAATTTCCGTTTTTAGCATTTTCCTGCATTTTTAACGGCCATTTTAATGTCAAAATTGGCACCCGCGGTGGCCATCTTGGATTTTCTTTAAAGTTTTTTAAAAACTATATATTTTGGACTTAGAAGCTTCGTTTTTGCTGCAAACTTCACAGATGGCCACTTCAGGACAGGTTGGCATGGATTCATGCTGTAGATACGGCGGATGGCTTGCAGTTTCGCAGTTGCGTATTCTGTGCGCCGCAGCCCCTAAGGGGCATAACCGGTGTGTGGATTCCGCACTTTCCTCCTCTGGAGAGGACCTGCTTTCCTCCAGAGACACAATTCCTGCGTCCAGGATGCTGTAATCGTGCAAGGAGGGTGTTTTTGCAAAATACAAGCGCAGTTCCAGGGAAAGTCTCATCGCTCTTCAAACAATTTCAGATTTGAGTCCTGCTGATCGGCTCAGGCTGACGAGGCCTAATTTCTGCCGGAATTTGTGGATGTGAGGTCTCAGGCTTTCATGAGAAAACGGGCTATGCCTGTGTCTCCCTATCAGACTGCGGTGCGGCAGTCTGTACAGCTTTTGGATTCCAGCATGTCAATCTGATACTTGCTGGTACGCCTGAACGTCAGCAGCAAATTCCCGCTATTGTCACGTTACCTGTATCACTTTCTAGGCCATTGCTGTAGCACGGCAATTTGGCGGGCCCCGCTGCATGACTAGCATAGCGGATCTCGGGGATTCCCAGAATGCTGATTCTCAGGATGTGGGAGAGTATCAGATGGTGCGCAGGCTAAATCTAGTTGCCTTCCTGATTTTATCTCTGAATCCCTGCAGACATTGGGACTTGACTTGGACTCTGCAGTTCAGGTGGAATGTTCAATCATGTGTTCTACACACCCGCTCTCCACTGCATTTCCAGCTCATGCTGCCTCGGCAGAAAGACTCTTGGAGGTTGGGGGGCCCCGGGGGGTTTTCTGAAGTGCGCTAGGGCCAGGGCTACATTGTATCCCATGGTTTCGTAATTTTCCAAGCGCCTAGTCCCGCCAAGGTGGATTTGGCGGTGGCTCAGGTCGCTAAACGTACCTCCTTACCCTAGGCTGGAGGGATTGTCTGGCGGATGTCCTGGACTGACGACTCGATTTTGTTCTGTAGTGTCTTTTGATCTGCTGCGAAGGGAGTGCGAGCTGCAGCAGCCGCTTCCTCTGTGGGGTCATACTGAACTTCGTCAAGTTCCTGTGGTGGTTGTTCTTCAGGATCTCCTCTTCCTGGTTTCTGAAGTGAATTATTTGGCAGCTGCGCTCTGTGATATTTTGACCATATTTGCTAAGCTGGGTGCTTCTTCAGGAGACTATTATGGATTCCACAGTGGTTGGGTGAATCTTCATCCATATCTGTGCTGAGCAACGGTCTGGATGCTCTGATGGAGAGTGTGCAGGTCCGCAAGCCTCAGGCGCTTCTTGGCTCTGGACTTTGTCCATCCGGGGGGACGGAACAGCCGATTTTTCGTCCCTCCTGGCAAATATCAGTATGCCAGACCCCTGCGGTGGGGCGGCTTTTCGGAGTGTCCTATAGACCTCACTTTGGAGGTGCAGCGCGCCAGCAGCCTTCCAACTGTGGGGTCGGCTTTCGGCCTTCCTTTCGGACTGGTTAAAACCGACCTAGGGCCTAGCGGTTTTAAAAGATGGTCTTTGACTACAGTTCTTCTAGCTGCCGCCAGACTTCTTCCAGTCCTCTCCTGAGGGACATCCGGAAAGTTGCATGATAATGGATTTGGCGGCCATGGAGTTCGTTTTACGGGATGCCGTCGGCTTCAGGAGATACTTAATTTTCTTCATCGTGCCAAAGCAGGACTCCAATTGCAGGCTGGTTCTGGACTGGTGAGCAGGGTGGCTGGTCCCAGGGCGGTCTGCCTAGCGGCGGTGGTACCCGGGGATTTTTTGGCTTCCTTGGATTTCACGGAAGTTTGTTTCCACTTCCCGATATTTCCGGATCGGAGGTTCCTGAGGTTTATTGTTCTTGGGAGGCATTTCCAGTTTGTGGTGCTTCCTTTCAGTTTGGCTTCGGCGACCAGACCTTTACCTTGAACATGGTGGTGGTGGCTGCCCATCTGCGATCTCGGGGTGTCCTAGTGCTTCTGTACCTCAACGTCTGGCAGATCAGAGCTCCTTGGGAGCAGGGTAGTTTGGCGGTTTGCCAAGTGGTGTCGTTGCTGGTATGTCTCAGATGGGTGCTCACTCTGTGGAAGAGTCATCTCATGTCGACCCAGAACTTGGAGTACCTGGGGATCATCCGGGTCAACCAGGTTTGAACAGGATGTGTTGTTTGCTAGGATCTAGAAGCCGTAAACTCAGGTGTGCGATTTGGGATGTGTTAGTGGGACCGTCTCCAACGGCCTGGCAGTACCCACAGGTGTTGTGTCTCCTGGTGGTGACCATAGATTTAATCCCATGGACAGGAGCTTGCTTGTGTCCTCTTCAGTTTCGCTTCTGGAGCGGTGGCATCCCCAGAGAGATGCGTTGGGGGTGTAGCTGTCTTGGTTGGCAGTGGTGTTTAGCAGTATGATGTGGTGGTTGAACCCAGTCACTTTGTCCACTGGGTTCCCTCTGTGGGTCTTGGATTGGGACCCTGACTGCGGACGCGAGTCTCTCTGGTTAGGGAGCGGTTTGCATGTCCGACCCAGTCCAGGGCCACTAGACACCGTAAGAGAGCTGATGGTTGATCAATCGGCTGGAACTATGAGTGCATTGGTTAGCTCCGCTACGATTCTGAGGGAGTTACCACCGAAAGGCTGTTCGTGTGTTCTCGAACTATGTGAAGGCTATTGCCTATGTCTATTGTCAAGGGGGCACGAGGAATCCTTGACTGGGGTTGGAGGCTCAGTTCTTTGCTTAGGCGGAGAGTCATCTCTTGGCCTTATCTGTGGCCCAGGTGGAAGGCATCGGCAACGTTTAGGCAGACTTACTCTGTCATCAGTCTCTGGACCAGGGAGATTGGTCCCTGTCAGGGCTGGCTTTCAAGGCCATAGTGCACTGCTGGGGTCGTCCCACCTTCAATCTGATGGTGTCATCAGTGGACCGGAAGGTGGACAGATTCTTGAGGCGCCGCCAAGAGGTCGGCAGCGTCGGACTCGACGCTCTGGTTCGACTTTGGCCCACAGTGGACCCCTGTACGTCTTTCCCCCATGGCCCATGATAGGGTGCGTTTTGCGGTCCAGTGATCCTTGTGGCTCCGGACTGGCCCAGATGACCCTGGTATGTAGCTCTTGTGAGGTTGAGCTCCGAGAACGGTCTGCGTCTTCCTTGCCTTCGCGGTTGCTCATGCAGGGACCGTTTACTCTTTGGCCTTATGGACAGGGGCTTTTCCTCTGTGGTTCTCGCCATACTCCTACTGTGCAAGCAGAATTAGACGGTCTCGTCCTACGCGTAAGCCTGGATGTGTTTTCAGGCTTGGTGTGGGGGGCTTCGGGTGGTCCCTTTGATACTGTTGCTGGCTCAGGTTTTGAACTTCCTGCAGGATGTCCTCAGGAAGGGTCTGGCGGTCTCTTCTGTATGAGTCGGCTTGCAAGATTCTCCTATTTAGGTCCCTATTCATTCAGGGGTTCTCTGGCTTCTCACTCGGATGTGGTCCAGTTCTTGCGGGAGGCAGGGAGGCTGAGGCCTCCCTTGCAGCTGTCTTGTCTGGCGTTCAACCTGATTTTGGTCCTGCCCTCCCTGACTCGTTCACTCTATGAACCCCTGGAGGAGATCTCTCTGAGAGATCTTAACATCAAGACTGTCTTTCTGGTGGCAGTCACTTCTGCATGGCAAGTGTCAGAGCTACAGGCTTTGTCGTGCACAGCTCCTTTTATTCGCATCTCAGAGTATGTGGTGTTTTTGAGGTCTATGATTTATTTTCTTCCGAAAGTGTTTTTTCTTTCCCCATCCAGGAAGTTCAGTGGCCTACCTTGGGCCCTTCGGGTTTCTAGTTGCAGGATTGTGTTTTGCGGTCTCTGGATGTTCGGTGTCTCCTTTTTGAGATGCCTCGAGGCCACTAACGACGTCTGTCTGTTGGACCATCTGTTTGTCCTGGAGGGCCCCGCGCATCAGGGTTGACCTGCTTCCATGACTACTATTTCACGTTGGATACTTGCTGTTATTTCCGTGGCCTATATGACAGTAGGGAAGAAGCCTCTCCTTGGTGTGGAGGCTTACTTTACCAGAGGAATGGCTTCCTCGTGGGCTGCATCTCATGCAGTCTTGTCTGAAGAGATTTGTCGGGAGGCCACATGGGCTTCACTTCATACTTTTCCAGGTTTTACCGGCTTCATATGGCTGCTAAGGGTGATACGACCTTTGGCACTTCTTGTGGCGAGCTCATCGGGCCCCCCCCTGAGTTTTGGGACTGCTTTGATACGTCCCAGCCATTCACTTCCAGAGAGATTGTACAAGAATGAAAGATTAGGTTTCTTACCTCTGCTAATCTTCCTTCTTGTAGATCTTCTCTGGAAGTTGAATACCTGCCCATCTGTTTTGTCCGATTTGCAGGTCGCTGGATTTCTGTCTTTGACCAGCCTCACAAGAATTTCATGTGTATTCCCCTTTGTAGGGTTTAAGGGTTGGCGGGGGGTTCCCTGGGGGGTTGCCCCTTCTGATCTTCAGACTGTGTCCACGTTCCAGGCTTTTCCTGGGTTTTGCAGTTTATAATGTTTGTTTTACCTGTTTGGTTATAGTCGGCCATTTTTTGGCCGTAGTTTTTAGTATAATACGATATTATGCAGAATTGACTGGTGGCTGGAGTTCCCACGCCCTCTCCTTTTCTTCTGTTTCCTGTTGTCCTAGGTCTCCATGGCTTTTCTACTAACTGGGCAGGTCAGGAAGCTCCCAGGCAGGTAGCCCAAAGGGGAGGGATCATCTTTTAGTTGCCTGCAGCTGAAGCTAACAGAGATACAAGATCCCAGACGTTCAGCTTCCAGAGAAGATCTACAAGAAGGAAGATTAGCAGAGGTAAGAAACCTAATCTTTCATTACATGAAGTTATTGGACTCTTGGCCCTCATTAATGTGCCGAATAGCACTGTATCATATGTCAATGCCACTGGAGCTTCCAGTATTCTATTGGTTTGACTCCAAATGGATTGCCAAAATCTAAGTATCAAGGGACAAAAGAAGAGCAGTTGATCCAGTATCCCTATATCGAGATGATAGTGCCAGCATCTATTTGACTTAGAACTGTCTAATTTTTGTAATCTAACAACTCCGTATGCATCGCCTTCAATCTTCCTATGATGCATTTGAACTTTCCTCGAGGGCCACTGTCTTCTCAGTGGCAATGCACCGGCTTGCCTGGCTCTGCACTGTAGACATGGATCCCCCAATCTTCAAGATCGTTTGGCCAACATTCCTTGTTAGGGCAATGAATTGTTTGATGATTCCATCGAGACAGCTACTAAACGATTGTCTGAACATGAGAAATCGTTTGCTTCCATCATTCGCCCTAAGCCTTCTACCTCTAAAGGCTTCAGCCCTCTTCCATCTTACCAGAGGTGTTTTCCACAGAGAGCAGCTCCTTATACACGAGCGCCTTCTAAGAAACAACCACAACAACAGCAGCAAAGGCAGCAAAAATCTCAGACTCCTGCTGCGCCTAAGGCCTTTCAACCTTTTTGACCATCTAATACAGAGCATAACCTTCATCATTCTACCTCTGTCCTCTCCCCTTCCCATTGGAGGTCATCTCCATCATTTTTACCACTCTCCCCTTCCCATTGGAGGTCATCTCCATCATTTTTACCACTCCTGGGCGATGATTATATCAGACCTCTGGGTGCTGTCTATCCTCAAGGAAGGATACTCTCTTCGTTTCTTCCAGATTCCACCAGATCTTCCTCCAAAAGAGTATCCTTCCAATTCATTGCAGACCACCCTTCTTCTTCAGGAAGCTCAAGCTCTGATTCGTCTCTATGCCATAGAGGAAGTTCCCTTGGAACAGCAGAGCATGGGTTTTTACTCTCGTTATTTCCTAGTTCCGAAGAAGACGGGCGATCTGGCCTCCATCTTGGATCTCAGAGCGCTCAACAAATTTTTAGTCAAAGAAAAATTCCAAATGTTGTCTCTGGCGTCCTTATATCCCCTTCTAGATCAAAACAATTGGTTATGTTCTCTAGACCTCAAAGAGGCTTACAATCACATTCCCATTCATCCTGCCTCTCGACAGTTCTTCAGATTTCGGGTGGGAAATCTGCATTTCCAATACAGAGTGCTACCCTTCGGCCTGGTGTCATCTCCAAGAGTTTTTACCAAGTGCCTAGTTGTAGTAGCAGCAGCTCTGCGCAGCCATAGTATACAGGTGTTCCCGTACCTGGATGACTGGCTTATCAAAGATTCAACATCTCCCAGGGTTATTGTAGCGACCCAACAGACTATTTGGTTCCTCCAAAGTTTGGGGTTCGAAATCAACTTTCCCAAATCCTTGCTACAGCCCTCTCAAACTCTACAGTTCATCGAAGCTGTCTTGGACACTGTACAACTCAGAGCATTCCTTCCTCAGCAGCGTCAGGATGCTCTAATTCGACTTTGTCACAAAGTGTCATCCCTCATTTCACTTTCAGCAAGATGGTTCTCCTAGATCACATGGCCTCTACAGTTCATGTGACTCCTTTTGCCAGACTTCACCTCAGAATCCTTCAGTGGACCCTGGCATCTCAGTGGGCTGAGGCTAGTGCTGCCCGATTCGAATCGATTCTCCGATTCACTTTGGGTGACTCGGTTTGTTATTGAAGAAAATCAGACTTACCGATTTGTTGGCCCCCTTCTACCGCCGCTTTTGCCTGGCCAGAGAGGAAAGAGCCTTGCTGCCCCGATCTGCACCAGAGACCCGTTCGGGCTTTCTCTCTGCCACTGGCGTCCTTGCTTCTAATGTAACTTCCGGTTTTGCAAAACCGGAAGTTTCATCGAAGCAAGGACTCCGGTGGCAGAGGAAAATCCTGAACGGATCTCTGGTGCAGATCGGTGGCAGCAAGGCTCTCTCCTCCTCCCTGGCCAGGCAAAATCGGCGGTAGTGAATGCAATTCAGTACCCTACCGCTACTCTGGGCGTCTTCTCTCCATTCGGCCACCCAAGCAGAAACAGGAAGTTTTCACCGAGGGCGGGCCGCAGTGGAGAGAAGACGGAAGGAGTAGTGGCAGGAGTGGATCGCTACCGCCACCGGATGCTCTTCCAGATGCATCCCTCCTGACGGACTCTGTTTGGGAAAGGTGCGGGGGTGTGGTGGTGGTGGGGGCTTAAGAGTGCCATAAAAAGGTAGATGGAGGGAGAGGGGAGATGGGGAGTTGGTGGACTGGAGAAGAGATGGGGAGAAGATAGATGGGAGAAATGAATTTGGTGGAGGGGGGAGATGGACTTGGGGGAGATCACGGAGAGGGGAGATAGGGGGGAAGGATAAAAGAAATAAGGATCTAAAAACAGGAGAGGGAGAGAGATGGTGGACAATGGGATTTAGGGAGGGAAGGAACAGAAAAGGAGAGAATTTGGACACAAGGGATGGTGTGGAGGGGGGATAGAGATACTGGATAGGAGGGTAGTTGGGAAGAGAAAGGGAGACATGGTGGACCCTTGGATGGTGGGGAAGGAGAAAGAGATGAAAGGTGAAAGGGTAACTCAGAAAAGGTGGATGGAGATGAAAAAAAGGAAAGATACTAGACCTCTGGGGGAGGGAAGGGAAACAGAAGGGGAGGACAGAGAAATTAGATGGATGGTTAGCACGGAGAAAGAAGAAAGAAGGAGACCCTGGCAAGCAAGTTATCAGAAGACAACAGGAGCCGGGGACCGATAAGATCTGAATAATGATCAGACAACAAAAGGTATAAAAAATAATTTTATTTTCTATTTTGTGGTGTTAGACCATGAACATGAGCTAGGATTTAAGAGAGAGAGGAAAAGTCTTTTTTGTTTGTTTATTTTGTTTACACCACAGCACCAGTGTGGGTAGGAGAGGGCAAAGTGGGTGAAGAGGCTATGAAATAAACCCACCAGGATATTTGAAAAAAACATCTACTTGGGCATTTAAATCGAATCGAAAAATCGATTCAATAGGCTGAATCGAATCAAATTTTTTTTCCTGAATCAGGCAGCACTAGCTGAGGCTTTCGACCCACTCTCTCAACATATCAGAGTGACTCCTTCGTTCAGACAGTCTCTCCACTTGTGGATGCTCTCTTCCAATCTCTCCAGAGGTTTACTGTTTCAAACGCCCCTCATCAGAAGGTCTTCACGACAGACTCTTCGACCTATGCTTGGGGGGGCTCATCTCGCTGGTCTCCGTACTCAAGGTCATTGGTCCAGCATGGATCGTCAGTGTCACATCAAACTGTTGGAACTCAGAGCAATCTTCAATGCTATCAAAGCTTTTCAGCATCTTCTTCACGACCAGGTAGTCCTCATTCAGACAGACAATCAAGTCGCCATGTACTATATCAACAAGCAGGGAGGAATAGGATCTCTCCCTCTTTGCCAGGAAGCTCTGAAGGTTTGGAATTGGGGAATCCTTCACAACACCTTCCTGAAAGCTCTCTACATTCAAGCAGAGAAAAACTGTCTGGCGGACAAATTGAGTCGTCTTCTACAATCTCACGAATGTTACACTCAATTCCTCACCTCTTCATCACATTTTTTCTCTTCGTGTCTCCCCATAGCAACAAACTGCCTCAGTTTTGCTCCAGGATATACTCCCCTCATCGACTGTAGGCAGATGCTTTTTTTGTGGAATGGACGAATCAGTTTCTCTATGCATTCCCTCCATTCTCAAGACACTTGTCAAACAAACAGGAACATGGCACCACGATTCTGATAGCTCCTTGGTGGCCCAGGCAACCTTGATTCTCCCTTCTACTTCAACTCAGCAGCAGGGAGCCACTACTTCTACCAGTTTTTCCCTCTCTGCTTACACAGAGTCAGGGGTCTCTACTTCATCCCAACCTGCAGTCTCTACACCTGACAGCTTGGTACCTCTCAACCTAACTGCCATTCTACAGTTTTCTCAATCTGTACAGGACATTTTAGAGGCTTCTAAGAAGCCTACCACTATACAATGCTACAATCAGAAATGGACTAGATTTTCTGCTTGGTGCACCATTCATCACAAGGAGCCTCAATCTACCTCCTTGTTTTCAGTTTTGGATTACCTGTTCCATTTGTCTCAATCAGGCTTCAAATCCACATCTTCAAGTCCACCTCAGTGCAATTGTTGCTTTTCATCAGCCTATCGAAGGGAAACCCCTTTCTGCTCATCCTGTGGTTTACAGATTTATGAAAGGTCTTTTCAATGTCAAACCACCTCTCAAACATCTTCCTGTGGTTTGGGATCTCAATGTTGTTCTTGTCAATTGATGAAGCCTCCTTTTTTTTTTTTAAATTCTTTATTCATTTTCAATCTTACATCAAGTGTACAAACATTAAAACAATACAGTTGAACACATCACTTGACAATCTTTCTATTTTATCTTATAATACATAAAATTACCACCCTCCCCTCCCATCATTCTCTCTATTATTTTCCCAATACAAATAATAAAATATAAGACCTCCCCCGTCCTGTATATTTCAATAGAAAATGGTATTTACTCATTACAATAAGAAGTTAATGGCTCCCAAATTTTATTAAAATTCTTGTAGTTCCCTTGTTGTATAGCTATTGTTCTTTCCATTTTATATATGTGACATAATGAGTTCCACCAGAAATGATAATTGCTTCGGCTCATCTTGAATATCTCACTTGGCAAGTGGTTTTTCTCATTGCTCTCACGTCTGCTCGCAGGGTCAGCTAGTTACAAGTTTTAGTAGCAGACCCACCTCTCACAGTATTCCATCATGACAAGGTGGTCCTCCGTACTCATCCTAAATTCTTACCAAAAGTGGTTTCAGAATTTCATCTCAATCAATTCATTGTACTTCCAGTGTTTTTTCCAAAGCCTCATTCTCATTCTGGAGAAACAGCTCTTCATACTCTGGACTGTAAACATGCTTTGGCCTTCTACTTGCAAAGAACTAAGCCACACAGATCTGCACCTCAACTTTTTGTCTCCTTTGATCCAAACAAGTTGGGACATCCGATTTCCAAGCGCACCATCTCCAACTGGTTAGCTGCTTTCATCTCTTTCTGCTATGCTCAGGTTGGACTGCATCTACAGAGTCAAGTCACAGCCCATAAAGTCAGAGCCATGGCGGCATCAGTAGTTTTCCTTAGATCTACTCCTATTGAGGAAATCTGTAAAGCTGCCACTTGGTCCTCGGTTCATACTGTCACCTCTCATTATTGTCCGGATGCTTTTTCCAGACAGGATGGCCATTTTGGCCAGGCAGTGTTACAAAATTTATTCTCCTGAATTGCCAACACTCCCACCATCCCATTCTGGTTAGCTTGGAGGTCACCCACATGTTGAGAATAGGCTGCCTGCTTGTCCTGGGATAAAGCACAGTTACTTATTTAAATCTATTTTATTCATTTTCACATCAAAGATCACAAAAAGCACTTTGATACATGTAACTAAATACATTCAAGAAATTATTATCAAATCATAAATTCCAGTACAATGATTATAGTCCACATTAAAGGAGAGTGAAACCATACACAATCAAGGGTAGTTGAATTAAAGAAAACTAAACTCGGTCATATTTGCATATGCCACAAATGTACAGGGTTCTTTGGTTAATTACATTAGGTCCTAAGTGGTTGAAATTACAGAGGGGTCAGGAGCCTTAATGGCAGCCTTACCTTCCAAAAAATATTGCAATTGTTCTGGATCATAAAAAATATACTTATTTGTTTGATAGGTAATACAACATTTACAAGGAAACCTAAGTTGAAAGGTAGCTCCCAAAGCCAAAACTGACTGACGGAATGTCAGAAATTTTTTCCGTCTAAGCTGCGTCCACTTTGAAACATCAGGAAAAATTGCAATTTTGTGATTGTAAAATTCAACATTTTCAGTTCTATAATAGAGGCGGAGAAGAGCTTCTTTATCTTGTAAGAAAACAAAAGTTACTAACAAAGTGGCTCTCGCTGAAATCTCAATCCGTGAAGATTCTAACATCCCAGTGAGGTCTAATTCTCCAGGATGAACAATTGACTTGTCCTTATCCTCTTCAACCATATTTAGATAATATAGTTTTTGCATTGGTGGCATATTTGTCTCTGGAAATTTTAAAACTGAAGTCAAAAAAGAATGAAAAAGTTCTCTCGGTGATAATATTCTAGATACAGGAAAATTTAAAAGTCTCAGGTTTAAATTCCTATTTGCATTTTCTAAGTTTTCAATTTTCCTGATCATTAAGTTTTTTTCTTTCATTTGAGAATTTGATACAAGTTTTATTTCAGAGACTGTCTTTTCAATATTATCCATTCTAGTTGCTTGTTGTTGAATTTTCCCTTCACAATTTTTAATTTGAATTGCAGTTTGTTGAGTTGAGGAAATAAATTGGGAGCATACCTGGTGAAGGCTCTCCATGGCTCCCCACATCGCCTCCATATCCACCACTTTAGGCTTAATCAGGGGTTTCAGAGGTTGAAGTGGAGAAGGGACTCCATTTCCCACACTCATTGCTCCCTGAACGCCTCCTCCTCCCTCTGCCGTTTGCTTGCGACCCGGCATAGCTTGAATTACCTCCGGGGTCAAAGGCAGCATCATCGGTTCCAGCGGGGATTCACTCCCCGACGTCTCCCGTTGATCCGCGGGACTGCCCGACATCGTCCCGGGATGGGGAGGGATCGCAGGACCCAGCGGGCTCAGCGAAAAGTCACTGTCCAGTTCCGAGGTCTGCCCCCCTCGGAGCACGGATTCGCCCAAACCAAAGGGAACAGCAAAAGCTGTTATTGCTGTCTGGCGTGTCGCCGATGAGGCCGAGGATGCCGGGAGATTGCTCCTCTGTTTCCCCCTGCGCTTCGGCATTCCTTCAAGCAAAACCGGTAAGTCAATCTCGGGGAAAAAGCTTAGAACGCCGCTGGAAGGGGAGCCTCTCATGACACGTCTGTCCCTGACGCCATCTTGGTTTCCTCAAAGCACAGTTACTTATCGTAACAGGTGTTATCCAGGGACAGCAGGCAGCTATTCTCACAACCCACCCACCTCCCCTGGTTGGCTTCTCTGCTAGCTATCTGAACTGAGGAGATGTACGCCCTACGTCGGGCGGGAAGGCACTCGCGCATGCGCGGTGCAGCAATTGCGAACTTTCTAAAGTTCTTCAAGCAAGTCTGCTAGCGAAGCTGTCCGCATCCGGGCTCTGTGGATGACGTCACCCATATGTTGAGAAATAGCTGCCTGCTGTCCTGGATAACACCTGTATGGTAAGTAACTGTGCTTTATCCCAGGACAAGCAGGCAGGTATTCTCACTAGTGGGTGATGTCATCCGACAGAGCCCCGATACGGACGTCTCACAAGCATATTTTGCTTGAAGAAACTCAGAAGTTTCGAGATGCCCGCACCGCGCATGCGCCAGTGCCTTCCCGCCCGATGGTCCAGGCGTGTCTCCTCAGTTCTTTTCTTTCCGCGGAGCTGAGAAGTTTTACTTCGATTTTGCGCTGGCTGAAATCCTGTTTTTTGCCTTCTACTTGCCGCGTTTTTGAGTTTCTTTTACTCTTAATCGTGTGTTTTATTTGTTTTATTCTTTCCCCCCCCCCCCCAAAAAAAAAATTTCTTCCGGCGATTCGGCCGGGTCGGCCGCGTGGCTCAGGCCCCGCTTCTTCGATCTCGCGACGGAGCTTTTTCGGCCTATGTCCCGGCCAATTACCGGTTTTAAAAAGTGTAGCAAGTGCCAGCGCGCGATTTCGCTGATGGACCCACATCGACGCTGCCTGCAGTGTCTTGGTCCAGAACATTTCCCGAAATCGTGCCGGCCTTGTTCCACTCTCACAGCGCGTGCGTTCAAGCGTCGCTGTTTTTTGTGGGAGTCGATGTTCAAGATGGAAGCTGCTCCAGAACCTTCAGCTTCGACTTCGGCTGCCGCTTCGCCTGCCCGTGCGAAGCCCGCCACCGCTCCTACTGCTCCGGGTCTTCTAAAGCCGGCTTCGTTTGTCCCGGTTTCGACCCCAACTTCGGTGCCGGTGCCTTCCTCTATCTCCTCGGCTCAGGTACCGCCTTCTACCATTCCTCCCGTGGTCATTAAAGTGCCGAAAGCTTCCAAGCAAAAGCACTCGGCCACGAAGGAGTGCGAAGACCGTGCTGGAGGACCCCCTTTCGGTGCGGATCCCTCCATATCAGCTTCGTTTGGTCCCTTTTAGAAGCTCAGTTTGTCGAGCTCATGCACACCATGGGACCCAAGTTAATTGCCTCCATCCAGGGTGACCTCCCGGTTCCGATTCCGGGGGGTGGACCGCCCCCTCCTCCTCCTCCTCGCTGGTCGGTCTCGCTACTTGGCGAGGAGGAGCGGCGGGTGGTGGCCGGTCCCTCGAGGCGGGCCTCCTTTAGTGATATGCCACCTTTGGAGCCCATCACGCCTCCACACGAAGAGGGCTGGAATCCCTCTTCGGGTAATCATAGCCCTGGGCATCGCAAGCAGGAAGAGTTCTTCCGCACTCCCTACCAGGCCTGGACTGCTTCGCGTGAGGCGTCGAATCCACGGCATCCAGTCCCATCTGCTCACTAGAGGCGTTGGGTGACCATGCTCAGCATCATCCTTCTCGATCCCCCTCCCGGCACTGAGAAGGGCATCAGCCCAGACATTCTTCACGGCATTCCTCACGCCACTCTGAGGTTTCCCCGCAGAAGAAACTGCCTTGCCTGGGATACTCTTCATCAGATATGTCACCTCCGCAGGAGCCGGAGTACGAGGAACCCTCGACCTCTTATTCTCCCTGTCGATCCCAGGTCTCTCTGGACCCCGAGGCCTCGACTTCATCCAGCCCTTCTAGGAGGCCTTTGCTGGCGGATCAACTGTCCTTTTCTTCTTTCCTCAGACAGATGGCGGATGACCTGGACATTACCTTGGACACCGGCTCTCGGTACTCCAAGGAGTACCTCGACACCATGCATTTACCTAATCCTCCTGCGGAGTCTCTTCGACTGCCTCTGCATAAACTGCTCGATCAAACGTTTATGAGATGTTTTGAGACACCGTATTCCATTCCTGCGATCCCGGGCAAGTTAGATGCATGATACAGCACGGTTCATCACAAGGGGTTCGAGGGCTCTCAACTCTCTCACCAATCCCTGCTGGTCGAATCCTCCCTGAAGCGGTCTCATCCATCCCAGGTGTACGCCTCCGTGCCCCCGGGTCACGAGGGCAGGACAATGGATAAGTTTGGGAGGAGGATATACCAGAACTCGATGATGGCTTCCCGAGTTCTCAATTATACTTTTCACTTTGCTTCTTATTTGGAGTTCTTCCTGCCGGTGCTTCGGAAGTTCACGCCTTACATTGAGTCTCAGGCTCGGTTCGAGTTCGAGGAAGTGGTGGCCTCGCTGTCCCAGCTACGTCTCCAGTTGATGCAATCCTCTTACGATGCCTTTGAGCTTTCGGCACGGGTGGCCGCCTGTTCCGTGGCTATGCGTCGATTGGCGTGGCTTCGGACCATTGACATGGACCCAAACCTCCAGGACAGACTGGCCAATGTCCCTTGTGCAGGAGCGGATTTATTTGACGAGTCCATCGAGACTGTAACGAAGAAGTTATCGGACCATGAGAAGTCTTTTCAATCCATCCTCAGGCCCAAACCTAAGCCTCAACAGTCTCGACCTGCTAGACCGCTTTTGATCTTTCAGCGGCGTTACACTCCAAGGCAGGCTCCAGCTGCGAGACAACCAGCGAAGAGGCAGCCTCCTCAGAAGGCTCAGCAGAAACCTCAGCCTCCTGCTGTCCCCAAGGCTACTCAGCCTTTTTGACTCTCTCCCAGGGAGCATAACCGACCTCGTTCTGCATCCTCCTGTTTTTCCCATCGGGGGTCGCATCCATCATTTCTTTCATCGCTGGGAGGCTATTACCACCGACCTCTGGGTCCTTTCATGGGGCGGTGAATGGGATGGCAGTGGCGGTGACGGGGCAGTGAAAGGGATGGTGGTGACGGTGAAGGGAACGGTGGTGACGGGGCGGTGCAGAGGATGGTGGGACGGGGCAATGACGGGGACAGAATTTTTCCCCGTGTCATTCTCTACTCAGAGCCATCTTCAATGCTCTTCAAGCTTTTCAACATCTGCTTCATGACATGGTGGTCCTCATTCGCACAGACAACCAGGTCGCCATGTATTATGTCAACAAGCAGGGGGGCACGGGCTCGGCCTCCCTCTGCCAGGAAGCTCTCAGAGTCTGGGATTGGGCGGTTTGCCACAACGCCTTCCTCAAAGCTGTCTACATTCAGGGGAAGGACAATGTCTTGGCAGACAACTTAAGTCGTCTACTCCAGCCCCACGAATGGACACTCCATTCCAGGCCCCTTCATCAGATCTTTGCACAGTGGGGGACACCTCAGATAGACCTCTTTGCTGCTCCCCACAACTTCAAACTGCCTCAGTTTTGCTCCAGGATTTACACTCCTCATCGCCTCGAGGCAGATGCCTTTCTGCTGGATTGGGGGAATCGCTTTCTGTATGCGTTTCCTCCATTTCCTCTCATTCAAAAGACTCTGGTCAAGCTGAAGTCCGACCATGCCACCATGATTCTAATAGCTCCTCGGTGGCCCAGACAACCTTGGTACTCCCTTCTACTTCAACTCAGCAACAGGGAGCCATTCCTTCTACCAGTGTTTCCTTCACTGCTTACTCAGCATCAGGGATCTCTACTTCATCCCAACCTGCAGTCTCTCCACCTGACAGCTTGGTTCCTCTCAACGTAACGCCTCACCAGTTTTCCCAGGCGGTGAGGGATGTCTTGGAGGCTTCCAGGAAGCCTGCTACTCGTCAAT
Organism: Geotrypetes seraphini; assembly: GCF_902459505.1. Lineage (NCBI taxonomy): Eukaryota > Metazoa > Chordata > Amphibia > Gymnophiona > Dermophiidae > Geotrypetes > Geotrypetes seraphini. The sequence continues at coordinate 457,872,070 of NC_047084.1, forward strand.
GCTACTCCCAAAAATGGACTAGATTTTCTTCATGGTGTGTTTCCAATTCTAAGGAGCCTCAGAGAGCCTCCCTATCTTCTGTGTTGGATTATCTTCTACACCTGTCTCAGTCTGGTCTCAAGTCTACATCTATACGAGTCCACCTGAGTGCTATTGCGGCTTTCCATCAGCCTCTCCAAGGGAAACCTCTCTCTGCTCATCCTGTGGTTTCCAGATTTATGAAAGGACTGTTCCATGTCAATCCTCCTCTCAAACCTCCTCCAGTGGTTTGGGATCTCAATGTTGTCCTTTCTCAGCTTATGAAACCGCCCTTTGAGCCTCTCAACAAGGCTCCACTAAAGTTTCTCATTTGGAAAGTGGTTTTTCTAGTGGCCCTCATGTCTGCTCGCAGGGTCAGTGAGCTTCAGGCCTTAGTGGCGGATCCACCTTTCACAGTATTCCATCATGACAAGGTGGTCCTTCGCACTCATCTGAAATTCCTGCCTAAGGTGGTCTCTGAATTTCATCTCAACCAATCTATTGTACTTCCAGTGTTTTTTCCAAAGCCTCAATCTCATCCTGGAGAATCAGCTCTTCATACTCTGGACTGTAAACGTGCTTTGGCTTTCTACCTAGATTGCTCCAAACCACACAGAACTGCTCCTCAACTTTTCGTCTCCTTTGATCCAAACAAGTTGGGACGACCTGTATCGAAGCGCACCATCTCCAACTGGATGGCGGCTTGTATCTCTTTCTGCTATGCCCAGGCTGGATTACCCCTTCCCTGTAAGGTCACAGCCCACAAGGTCAGAGCGATGGCAGCCTCTGTAGCCTTCCTCAGATCGACACCGATTGAGGAGATTTGTAAGGCTGCCACTTGGTCCTCGGTTCATACGTTCACCTCTCATTATTGTCTGGATACTTTCTCCAGAAGGGATGGACAGTTTGGCCAAACAGTGTTACAAAATTTATTCTCCTAAGTTGCCAACTCTCCCACCATCCCATTGAGGTTAGCTTGGAGGTCACCCACTAGTGAGAATACCTGCCTGCTTGTCCTGGGATAAAGCAATGTTACTTACCGTAACAGTTGTTATCCAGGGACAGCAGGCAGCTATTCTCACGTCCCACCCACCTCCCCTGGGTTGGCTTCTCTGCTAGCTACCTGAACTGAGGAGACACGCCCGGACCATCGGACGGGAAGGCACTGGCGCATGCGCGGTGCGGGCATCTCGAAACTTCTGAGTTTCTTCAAACAAAATATGCTTGTGAGACGTCCGTATCGGGGCTCTGTCGGATGACATCACCTACTAGTGAGAATAGCTGCCTGCTGTCCCTGGATAACAACTGTTACGGTAAGTAACATTGCTTTCTCTCGTATACTGAATACCTTTTATTTTTTACTATTATTCAATCTGTGACTTTCACATGAAAAGCATTTCTTTTTAAGCAATATGGCACCATGAAATAATTCCTTGTGCATTTGTTACCACAGTGTGATGATTTTATTCATTCATAGATAAAGCAAGGATGTTCTAAGGATATATTATGTTTGCTTTTGTATTGTTTAACGTGGTATGATTTGATTTTAAATATTTTTCACAATTCATTGTTCTGTATTCTTTTTTTTTGTCTATGATCATAAAGCATGGCAAATAATGGTTTTACAAGAAGAGTTAAGCCACTATAGTGGCAACATGGTAGTGTAACTTGCTGTACAGTGGTCTAACTTGTGCACTGTATAAATTCCAAAAACAAAAGTAGATATAGTAAAATCAAAACCGTTTGGACGGGACAGGTTGTATATTATCCGAACTGTACTGTGTTGCTATGTAGTTTTGGTTTGTATCTTTCTGAAATATAATAAAAAGATTTAAACATGAAAATCAAAAGTTTTTAAAAAAGTTCTTTTTGCAAATAGTTGAATTAATGTATTTTGTTTGTTCTTTTTTCTGCAGCCCCCAAGGAAAAGCTTTTCGATCTAAAGTAGAACTCATGGCGCATTTTCAAAAGGTAGGGGACACAACACTAGATCCCAATGATTTTGATTTCACTGTGACTGGCCGGGGCAGCCCCTCCCGTCGAGAACAAAAGCAACCCAAGAAGCCCAAAGCCACTAAGGGGCCAGGCACAGGCCGGGGGCGAGGAAGGCCTAAGGGCAGTGTGAAAATCAAGACAAAGCCTGCCACCTCAGAGGGAGTACAAGTCAAACGAGTGGTGGAGAAGAGCCCTGGAAAATTACTTGTTAAAATGCCCTTCTCCTCAACCAAAACAGAAGATGAATCTGTGAAGGTGATCAAGCGACCTGGCCGCAAAAGGAAAGCAGAAAGTGATCCACAGGCTGAACCTAAAAAGAGGGGTCGCAAACCAGTTATGGCCAGTGCACCAGCTACTGTTACTGCTGCTGCCACTGAGGCAGCCAAGAAAAAAACAATCAAAGAGTCTTCCATATCCCAGCCCATCTTGGAGACTGTGCTCCCCATAAAGAAGCGAAAAACCCGGGAGACAGTTAGTCTGGAAGTGAAGGAGGTAACAAAGCCTGAGCTCCCAGTCAGCCCAACTGAGAAGAGTAGTAGCATTGGGGGAAACAAAGGACAAAAGGCTGGCAAAAGCCCGGTTTGCAAAGCCAGAGAGAGCAGCCCCAAAGGAAAGAGTCCCAGCCAAAAGAAAGAGCACCACCATCATCACCACCACCATCACCGCCATCACCACCACCTTCCTTTGCACCATTCTTCACCAGAGCCCGAGAGCTCTAAGGACATCAGGAGCTGCCCACCACAACTGCAGGACTCAAGTGGTATCTATTCAGAAGGTGAAAAGCGGAGTGATGGCTGCCCTCCTCTGTCACCCCCAGAGAAGTGTAAGCATCGGGGAGAAGGAGACAGAAAGGACATTGTTTCCTCTTCCTCTTCCCTGCCCAGGCCTGGCAGAGAGGAGCCCGTGGACACCAGGACACCGGTGACTGAGAGAGTGAGCTGACTTTTACATAAAAGAAACCATGAAACAAAAAGAAAAGAATTAAAGGCAGCTGCTGAGGGTAGGGCTGTGGCAAAGCTTCCCAGTATCTGTAACTGACTACAATGGAAAGAAAATATATGTATGTTTCTCCTCACTAACTTAGAGTTTCTAAGCTTTGGAGGGCCCCTATGGAGCTTTCTAATACTGATGGGCATAGGCAGTCTAGGATGTGGAGATTTTCAAACAGGGCTCAGAAGCAGCATTGCCTTTTTGTAGAATAAAGATGCATCATCAACCAAGGCTTTTGCTGCATTTGCCTTCCATCCCAATTATAATACGGTATTCTGCTTAGTTTTAGGGTAAGGGGCAGAGGTAAATCTACAAGCTCACCCCTCCTCCCTTCCATAACTTTTCTTTGGCCTTTAATGGGGTTGAAATTGTCAGTGCCACTAGTGTCATGTCTTCTGATTGTATGTATTTTGGATTCAAGTAGGATCAAAGGACAAAAAAAGGATATGCTGCAGAAGTAACTAATATAACAGAAGGAGGTGTGTGTGTGTGTGTATGCATGCACAAGATAATCTGTCACCCAGGATGATTTTTTTGCTGAAAGCATTATGTTGTATAAGGATTATGCCAGCTGTGCCATGTGACCAAGAATGCTGTATGTGAATTAATTTAAGAGTGAGAGTTGCAGGAAAATGAATAAATAAAAATGTAATAGGACCTAAAGCGGTTGGGAGACATTAACCCTTCCCATGCTTCCTTTCTCTTGTGTGCATAACATACAAAAGAGGAGAAAGAGACTCAAATCTTGTGTCCTGGCACTTAATGGTTTGTTATCTCTACCCCATTTTATGTGAATATTGTCTTAGGCTTGTGTAGGTTGCCTATGCTGTTCTTAACAATCTTAACCTCTGTCCTGACTTCCTCTTACCTGCCTTGACTTGTATGGATAGGAAAGAGAGGAGAGGAGCTTGACTAAACAAGACAAATTATAACAGTTCAGAAAAGTGCTGTCTCTGCCTAGTTTCTGTTGTGCCACTAATTTCTTAGGATGGGAAGGGAGAAATTGAAGCAAATTGTTCTTCCATATCTTTTCCTAGTGCAGCTAGCTTAGTTAGAGGAATAACCCTTTTGTTTTTTGCACTATTAATTTTTAAGTGTCCCAAATTAACAGCACTATTAGAGATGACAACGAAGGAAAGAGACATGAGACTATACTTGTAAGGCCTGTGCTTGTGGTTGGGAGTAGAGAATGAGATGGGCTGTGCCAGCTTCCAGTAAAGCTTTGAAACTCTTGGTTTATAAGGATTTCCTGTTACTCCATTTCCATCATGGTTATGGCCTTCTATGACATCCAGAGGCAGAACAGAATTTTTTTTAATGTAATTTTTATTTTATAAGCACTTTGCAGCAATATGTATGTAAGGGTTCCTTGCCCTGTGTAGGTGTGTATGAAATGGAGGGTGGTGTAGTGATACACCCTTGTTATGCTGGTTCCACAACCTTTTCTGTACAGCACCTCTCTATTAAACTTGAGCAGATGGGAAGATGAAGAAACCTGTGAACAATCATGATAAAACCCCTCTTGTAGCATTTTTCCTCTTAGTGAGATACCATTGACCTATAAATGTTTACCTTTCCTAAGCTAAATTCGCAGGAAAATTGCTTAAGGGGGACAGGGAAATAAGTTGCTTTGTTGATTACCAAAATAGCACTGTGTTTATTTTTGTTGATCTTGTTTTGGCCAGTGGATTTCTCTAATGTCTGGGCTTCCAGTGTCAATAGCAACTGTTCTAGTTGCCCTTATAACTTGTCTCCCTGCTTTGACCAACCAGTTAAAATGTATTTGAAAAAAGTGTGAGCCTTCCAAGTATGGCAGTGGACAGGATTGAAATCTGTAGTCTTTTATTTACAAATGTGCACTTTTGCTTTCATAGGAAAAAAGTGAGTCAGCATATGCAAGAAAGCCAGTTCCAATAGGAAATAGCTCTAGATATTGATTATATCTGGTCAGCTGCAAAACCAGTTTATTGCTGATATTTGCTTGCTTGACAGAAAGAAAGGAAAACCTTTTCTTAACAGTGCATTTACTTGATTTTTATGTGATTTAAACTCATTTTGCATTGTGGTAAGTCCCATTAGCCTATAAAGAGCTATGGAGGGAGGAGTTTTGAAATCTCCACAGTAACTCAACTTGCCCTTTAGTATTTCCTATTGCATTAGTTTGGGAAACTATGGGTGGGGTTTTCCCTATCCCCACCTTTATGGTACATTAATGATATTTTTTCACTTTTTACCAGAACAGGAAATAGTTCTTTGTTAATTTGGAAAGAATGGACTGCTACATCTGTTATAGAAGAACCATAGCTTGCAACACAGTGATTTGTCTGGGCTTCCACAGAGCTTGCCCTCAGTTATAGGTTTCTCATCTTAAAAGCTCCAGTCCATGACACCAGCCTAAGCTGGCCCCACTGCCATAGTTCTCATGAATCCAGGCCCTTTTTCTTGCAGGAAGTTTCCTCAGTGGAACAAAATAGAATACAAGTTCAGTACACACAAACACCCCATAGCACTATAACATCAGTTTTACCTAATGATCCTTGTGTTAGAAATGCAAAGAGACTGAGATGGTGATTTGCAGGGAAAATAGGAAATTATTCTAGAAACACTTTTGCTACCAGATAACTAGCAAATAAAAAAGGCATATTCCAAGTAGAACAGCAACAGGGGAAACATGTTTTGATGGTTTTTCCCTTTAAAACTAAATTGCACATTCTTCATTTTGTGTTACAAGTAATAAATGATGCTTTTGCAAGCTGACAACCTACATCTTCTAATTTGTAGGTCACTTTAGGTGTTTGTCAGTGGATATTAACTTAAATCCATTTGTAGTTCTCAGTTCCTTGGTGTTTCTCCTACTTCAGGCAGTTTTTAGCTGTGGTTGCCATAGTGTTGTTCTTTTTCCTTCCAGATCTTCTGGTGGTTAGAAGGCGCTTATATGATAAATTTCAATTTCTGAAAGAATGGATCCCCCTCTTCCACAGTAGGCTTTGGTGTTTCCACTCAGCATTTTGGCTAAAAAAAAACCCCAACCAAAACCCACAGTATAAAGATATAACTGATCAAATATGATGGTAAGAAAAGGAAAGAAGTCTTAGGAGCAAGACCAAAAAACAAACAAAATCCAACTAGCACAGTTTAATGGCCTTACAGCTAATGGGGTGCTTGAGAGGTAAGCACAGGTGTTAATATGGATTATAGAATAGTCTATGAAGATCTTTAAGTCCATTGCCTCCAACAGTAAAATTTAGGGTAGTCATTTAAGTTATTCCAATGGTTTTCCTTTTGTAGGGATTTTTGTTGTTGTTGTTGCACTTTACCAAATTCATTCATGGTCTTACTTCTGGTATGCTTTTTGCTGTAATTAATATTTAACTTCTAGCAGAAATTTTAATTAAAAATTTATTATTTTGCTTTTAAGAAAGAATCATCAAAATGAGGATTTATTTTTTTAACTAAATAGAAGGAAGGACAAGTTGATTTAAAAATCAGTCTGATAAAATGTATGTTGAATGAACCTTTTCAGCTCTTGGTTGTGAATAAGCCTCTTGCAAAAGCTAGTGTGATGAGGATACCAAGAAGGATTTACTTGCATGAGGATACTTGGTGGGGGCAGAGAGAAATGATAAGCCACCTAATTGGTTTACAGTTTGTCTCTTGCTTTTCCACCTTCACCCAGCTTTTGGCTTCGGTTGTAATCTGTGATGGCACAAGTCTGTTTTTGACCACACGTGCTATGTTACACAAACTTGACCTTGAGGGGCTAGTGGTTCCTTAAGGTCTCAGCAAATCAGAACTATTGCATTTCTTACAGTTCAATTGGGTCAGGGCATTGTTTGTCCTTTTGTAAATAAAATAGTTTTATCCATTTGGTAAATATTTCAAGAATGTAGCAGTTTATTAGGATTTTTTCCTCATTCCTCCTCTACGCACACCCCTGTTGAAAATCACTCTAGTTTTTATGCACAATTTCTCAGATACCACTTACCATTATAAGGATTTATCTTTTATAAAACTATGGGCCACTTTTAGAAAGCTGCAGTAGTGAGTCCACACAGCAAATACAGTGCAGCCCATTCATTTCCTATGGGCTGCATTGCATTTGCTGCACCAGGATTTGCTACTAAGGCTTTGTAAAAGGGTCCTATATTTTTGCCAAGCAGCAATAGATTGAAGGGAACAGTCTGTTCTCTTTAGGAAAATGGGGTATGATGGGCATTAATTTTGGGGGAAGAGTTATAGCTGTTCATGCTGTATTAAAGATTTAGGTGAGGTTTTTGTTTTTTTGTTGGTGTTGTTGCTGTTATTTTTGTTGTTTTTAATATTTCAGTCTTCCTCCAGTTAATACTCTGATCTGTAACAACCTCTTGTGATTACTTAGGGATGGTGTAGTTGGGTTTTGTTTTGTTTTTTACTTCTGCCCTACTATTTAATTATTCAATGACATTTACTTTTTAGCAAGCAAGGCTTCAAAGAAATGTATATATCGTGCCCGAGAAAGCACAATCCTTGACACCTGTCTGGAGTCCAGAGCTTGAAACATCCTCATATTTCCTGGCTTGTCCTTATAATCCAGGTTTAGACCAGTTGGGTACAAGGTTATTAACATGCCTACTTTTATTTTTGGACACAGACTGTGATCCTTTATTTCCCATGCCATTTCTTCCAACAATATGTTCACGTTGTTAATTTGGGGAAGGAGAAATGATTTTTATGACACACACAAGTATATATATTTGATGGGGAGTTTTCTATTAAAAGCTAATCTTTGTGTATGTGAGGCCTCCCCTTCTCAATATGGTACGAAGAACTAAGAGGCTAATCTGTTCTGCCTTAGTTTTCCATTTGTTTCTTACTCCTCCAGTGTTTCCTTGTCATGTGAATGCAGTCTATTTTAGCCAGCAGTTAATAGAAGAATTTATTTTATTATATTATTTTTTTGTGCGTTTTGTCCCTTTTAACACACCAACTAGCAAGTCTTTTTGGTTGTTTTTTGTTGTTGCTGTTAAAAACCTATGTATATTACATTATAAAATTTAGTTCTAACTCTGACAGCCCATTAGGATTTTTACCTGTTACTTACAGTTACAATGCTCCTAATAAACACCTCCCTTCCTTTCATCTTAGCTTAGGACAAGGGAAAAGAAAAACAATAAAAATAAATAAAAATAAAAGTACAAAAAAATAAAAATAATAAATCTGCCTGCCAGTCTGCTTCTTTGTCCAAGCCAATCTGTGGTCTTCAATCTTCAGTGCTTCTGGTCTATATAGGTAATATACTTATGGAAGGTGTTCCCAAGTGCTAAGTGATGGAAAAGGTAGAGTAAGGACAGACCTTTTATTAATATAAAGGAAGGGTAAAGCCCCCTTCGTATGCTCTATATACAGCATGTTGATTTAATCCTACTCTTCCTATCTCTTGTATTTTCTAAAAGAGATGAATGATTCTTGACATGTCTATCAGCTTTCAGCTGTCACTATGAAGTGTGCTGTGGCACATGTATTTCTTACTGTCAGTGGAAGAAACAAGAACTGCAAGTAGTACATGTGTTGTGGAAATTTAAGGACCGGATCAGCAGAAAGAATTCCTTCAGAAAAGTAGGTTAAATGACATAACCTACATTCACTTGGTAATTAAAGTGCTGTTAACATAATCACTTTTGATTCAACTTGTTAATCTAGAGTGAGTAATCTACTTCTACTACCATTTTAAATTCATGTAAAATAGACAAGAGGGGGAGGGAAATGGAGAGGATGGTGCACTATTGTGCTGCTGTTCCTCAAAATTTTGTATAGGCATCCTATAAAGATGATTAAAGCAGGAATGCCCCAAAGATGGCTCAAGAAAGGAGCCTTAAAAAAAAAAAAGGCACCGATTTAAGTAAAAGGTCATATCTATTTTAAATAAAAGCATGACAATATGAATTTTTAAAGATATATATATATTTTTTTTCCCCCCCAATAATAAGTGCTCTGAATTGGTTAGATAGCATTTCCAAGATGAATAATTAACTTTTAACAGTTTCTTGGATTAGTTTTCTTTCCATCTTATCTTGCAGGTCTTGTGCCTCCAGCTACTTTCTTTCCATCTTTTTCTCTACCCATTCTGTGCCCACAAAGTGCAAACAACTGGTAGTGAGACTGCAGCACAGTTATAACAAGTTCACCTGTCTATCCTTTGTTTAATCCAAGATAATAAGGAGAAAGGGATAACATCAAGTGCTGAACGAACCAGCTTACACACAGAAAATAAGCATGCTGACCTTAAGAATGGAGACTAAAATTGCTTTTTATTGACTCGGCCCATGTTTTGGTAAGATTAATCAAAAAGACCCCTGATGCAGGCTTCTTATCAAAACAAGTCATGTTGGGTCAACCAGTAAAAAGCAATTTGGTCCCTGTTCTTCAGGCCACTGTGCTTCTTTTCTGTGTATATCCTCAGTTTTATGACATTTAAGTTAAATCTATGGTTCAAATTCTGGCATGAGTGACTCAGCCTGTAGAGATAAAGAACATAAACTTGTTAGGTTGCAATTGTACCATTTGAAAATAAAAATAATTTAATGAAAGATTCAGTTAGCAACATTGTCTAGCTAGGTCTGGGACAGGTTTGTCACTTATATGTGGTCTTATTTGGTATAGAAACATGAAGGCAGATAAAGGACAAATGGCCCATCCAGTGTGCCTATCCATAGCATCCACTATCTTCTACTAATATAGTAGCAAAAGAACTAGTGCTGATGGCCTGAGGAAGCAGGTAAAATCTTTTCCAGATTTTTGTATTGATACAGGATATATATTTCAAGCTCATCACTAGAAAAATCATTAATATTAAAGAAATTGTGCAAAGGAGGGAGGAAATTGGCACTGGTCCTCCAAGCCACTTCCATCACTTGGCACTGAGGACTGTCTTCCTCTGCTTCCGTCAATAATGACAGCTACAAGCAACCAACTTTGAGACAAAACCATAGTGATCACCATATGACCAAATATATCAAGGACTGTTATGTAAATGTATGCCGAGTGCTTTCTCTGTACAGTTCTGCTGTGTTATACATGTGTCACTCCTACGTGTTGGGATTTTTCTTCTTCTTTTTATTGCCTTTATTTTAAATTATATTTTTGGTAGGTTTTATGTTGACTTCTGTCATCCATGTTTTGTTTTGGGGTTTTTTTTTTTTTTTTTACTTAGTCTCTTTTAACTGTGGTTGTTGAGGTTTTTTCTATTTGTCGTGCAGTTTTCAGTGGATTAAAAAATAATCACAAAAAGCAAGAAACGTAAAAAAAATTACTCATAAGTGTTTTACCTGCTGTTCGTATCATGAAAACATCTATAACAATAAAAGAGAATTGTTAAAAGTGATTGTTCCAAATGCATTTGCTGCTCTGTTAAATAGGAGCTGCTGTTGAAGTGGTAGCAGTCGCATCTCTCATGCAACTATCCAGTTCTTATATGCATGATGGGTTTGTGATTTCCAGTATGAACCAATAGAAAAGTCTGGATTTTTGTTTTCTTTGGGCTGTGTCACTCTTGGAGCTAATGAACTAAAAAACAAAACACACATAGGAATTACCTTTCAGTTTCACCATTGAGCTTGTCATTACAGTATCAGTCACTGTTATAGCAATAAACAAGCTGTAGGCAGATTTTATCTTTCTTGTCATTTAAATTTTATGACAAACACTGTCCCAAATAGTCACACCACATCAGTAGGGTTGCTTGCTGCCTCCATGGCTATAAGGCAGGCAAACCAATTCTACTTTTATCCCAAAATGTATGAATGCAATTTGATGTCCCCTAAAAAAAGGAGGACTATAATAAGGTCATGCATGAAAAGGAGTAAATGAGATTTGAATCAGCTGGACCAGCAGAAACTGGTACCAGACTACAAATCAAGCATTAATTCTTAAATGATCTTGTTGAAAATGGACTATTTTCAATCCCTTTCTCTGTCTGCAGCCATTGTTAGGCCATCAGTTATAGAACTGATCTGAATTGATCCATGCGGTGTACCACTGATGTTACCTTAGTTGTTGCATCACATTGGAATGGGAACCAGTGTGAGAGCTGCTGTTGTGTGTACTTTGAGGTATTTGAAGATTTTTCATTGCTCCTAGAGATGGAGCAAAGGAAGCTACTTTAAAGAGACTTTGAAAAAATAATGACTTCATCACATCTTTAAGTGAGATGGGGGAGTGTTATGTATCTCTAATACTGTACTTTGAAATAATATTCAATATGTGTAGTCTAGATTTAAAAAAAAAAAAAAAAAAAATCTAGATTGTTAGTTTCTCCACTTAAATACCTACAATCCTGAGCCTTCACCAGAATGAACAGCAAAAGTAGAGGAGCATATTCAAAGCTGCCCTATTGCTAAGCCTCACAAATAATGCAATTCCTGTTCTCCCCCCAAACCCCAATGGTGTTGCACATCAAATAAATAAATAGATATTGAAGAGTGCAGTCTCATTTGAGATTTATTCCAGTGCATACATTTTTGACACCCCCCCCCCAGTTGTTTCTCCTTCATTTTTAATGATTTATGTTAAACATGACTTTGAAAGGTTTTGCCTTAATTGAGGCTTTAGGTTTTGATGTTTATTTTATTTTTTTTTTTTGGAAAAGGTTACTGAAAATAACACTCTCCCCGGCTTTCCTTCCGTACCATGTTTATCATTTGTGGTTTGGGACAATTACTTTAACAAGGAAGTTTGGCAAAGAAAACACACAAAAAAATTGATTTCTCTTTTGTAGTGTCAAAAGGTTCTTTGTGTACAGCCAAAACGACTGAATAAAGCACTGATATATTAAAAAAGCAATTTATTAAAGAGAATTTGTATCATTTCAGTAACTGTCTGAATGTAAATGTATACGTTAAAGAAATCCCTGTAACCTATTTATTATATAAAAGAAGTTTGCCTTATAAATTTACAAAAAAGTCCTTTTATTGTCTCTCGTTTGTATTAAATGGACAGGATATCTTTTTAATCTTTTTTTAATATATATTTTAAGACATACAGCGCACGCACTTTTATTTTTGTACATTTTTCCTTTTTTGCCCTGTAAAAGTTTAAAAGTGCTCAGCATGCATTTCCAAATTTGCATCTTTTATTGGTAAGTAACTGTATCCTGTGCTTTGTTAGAAATTTATCTATAAACCTTTCTGTAACTTAACAAAACATAAAGGTCTGTTGGACTTTCATTGTAAGATGAAATTTTGTCCTCATTGTGGAATGATTCTTTATTAAATATTTATACCCTCCCTATCAATGGTTCTAAGCAATGCACAACCTTCAAGCATTAGTTATAATACATACTGTAAAACAATTATACAGTGATATTAAACAATGCAACAATCAAAACCCGATTAAAAGCAAATTAGCTAAATATGCCTTTTACCTATTTATGAAACAGTTGTCTAAAATAGCTCTCATTTCAAAAGATAGAACATTCGGAAGGTGCTGCTACTAACAAAGTATGAGAACACTGCAGTTCAATTTTAAACATGGTCTATTGACCAAATATGGCTGCAATAAAGTTTCCAAATGCAAAAGAACATAATAATGTAATATTTTGAACACAATCAACAATAACTTGAACTTTAGGATCCTTTACTAAAGCGCGCTAGCTGATTTAGCGTGCACTAAATGCTAACGCGTACATTATATTCTATGAACGTGTTAGCATTTAGCATGTGCTAAATTGGTTAGCGTCAGTTAGTAAAAGAGGGGGTTTATGCAGTAAGCCACAAGAAGCCAAATAAACTTTAAAAATGGGCTAATATGTTCAATTTAGGCTGCCACAGTATGAGTGAGCAGCAGTGTTCTCATTGAAAAGGCAGGAATACTGAAATACACAAAGTGTTGCAATTAAAAAACATTCTCAAGTAACGCAGGAGATATTTTATAAAAGGTAATGTCTAGAAGCTTTGTAATTGGCGATGATGTTGAGTGTTCAATTATAACATGACTTATAGAAAATATACTTTACTTTTTATTTAAAAAAAAAAATTCCCCAGGCTAAAGCAAGCCCAGTGGGATATCTGACTGATCTGGTTGTCAAGACTTACGTGGGGTTTAAGTTATAGCAACCCCATTTTGGAAAAGTTATGAACAGACTGCCTCCAAATAATCTACAATAATGATAGAATTTCTGATGGAACTTGGAAAGGTACAAAGACTCAAGTGTATCATGAGCATAAAAGCAGAAAGCTACCATGCTCTTTAATCAGGTCACTTTGGAGATGTAAAAAAAAAAAATATTGAACAGAAGTTCAGTTAGCATCATGCCCTGAGGCATGCTAGATTTAATCTGCCAACAAGATATTTCCTCCTGCATTCTGACTTGAGTATGTTTTCTTAGATATAAAGTCAACTACATTGGAACCATTCTGGTCAATATTTAAAGCAATTTAAATTGGCAGGAGAGGCTCCATTCCACTTTAATTGCTTGTAGCTATATAACTGCCAACATCCAACAACACTTAACTAGACAATGCCAATATCGGCACAACGCAGCCATTTTGGAGCTGGCCATTATGAGGTGGAGTCAGGGAGGAGCCTGGAGTTATGCAGGTGCTGGCAATATTCAGGCTAAGCATCTACATAGCTAACTGAACTTCTTGTATAATCCCACTTTATTCCGGGATGATTGGGTTAATTCCGTATTCCTGCCAGGATTTGAGCTCTACCCCTCTCAACACTGCCCCCTGAGGACTCAGTTTCCCTTCCTACATCCAGGCTGTAGGAGCTTATATTTTCTGCTTGTGTTTATTTTTTTATAGTCCGATCTTTTCGTTCACAGTTTTCACCCTTGTGCTGCAGAGGTTCCTGTGAGGACATCACTGACTACAGGATATCACAGACCTTTGGGAAGTTTGCTTCCAAGGGGTTCACTCAGTACACCCTCTGGACAACCTGCACTTCTGATCAGGGACCATTCCCTTGGGAACTTGCTCACCACAGGTTTGTCCACTAGTGGATCGAGCGCAGGCTGCATGGCTCTGAGTAGGCACGCCTGGGATCGAAGCCAGACTGTGTTCCTCCGCCAGGCATCTGTGTAGAATGTCCAAGGGTGGAAGAGGTCCTGGCCATGGTTATCCAGCCAGTGGGGCAGTCTGAAGACTTCCAGTCCAGCTTGCCTGCTTCCTAAAGCAGAGGATCTCCCTGTAAGCCAGGGGTGTCAAACTCAATTTCATAAGGGGCCGAAATCTAAAACATAGGCTAAGTCGCGGGCCAAATTTTTAATTAAGATACTTAGGGGTTCTTTTATTAAGGTACGCTAACTGATTTAGCGTGTGCTAAATGTGCACCTTAATAAATGTGCACCTTAATAAAAATACAACACCTCTGAACTCCTAACGTCTATCTCAGACCTATCATTATCTCCCCTCATTTCTATGCCTACACACACTGCCGGTAATACCCTTGACATGGTTTTCTGTTCTACTTCTATTAAACATCTCTTTCAAAACTTTCAATTTCATGCTCTACCATGGTCGGATCACACTTTAATTACCTGGCAACTAGATCTCCCAGCTCCATTCAGCCAAGTCCAACAAAAGAATAATTATATTACCCGCAACACTAATAATTTAACCCTTTCTGCCGTCCAAACTTCCTTTGACTTAAACCTCAAAGACTTCTCTTCCCTCCCCATTTCAGAACAGTACTCCCTCTGGGAAACTTCCACAAAATCTTTATTAGACTTTGGCACCTCAATTAGAAAAAAAACCTACCCCAAATCGGACCCATAAAAAACAACAACCTTGGTATAACGAAAATCTCGCTCTTCTCCATAGACAACTTCGTTCTGTAGAGCATAAATGGCGTAAATCCCGCCTCAATAATTTCCTCATTATGTTCAAAGAAAAAGCTCATTATAAAAAAGTCATTCAACAAACCAAAAAAGAATACTATTCTAAACTCATTACTTCCACCCGTAATTCTTCTAACCTTTTTAACATTACTCAGTCACTCTCAAGATATTCTAAGAAAAAAAAACCCAACCCCTACTACCCAACCTTCTGCTGACGAACTTTCACTATTCTTTGATACTAAAATCAAGGACATTAGGTCACATCTTGGACCTTCACTTCTAGCTTCCTCTCCTCACACTCTTAATGATTCTACTCAACTATCATTTAGCTCTTGCTCAAATTTTAAAATGCCATCATTAACAAACCTCCTTCTTATTTTACAATCTTTAAACACTTCCAATAATCTTTTGGAGAGCATTCCCCCTTCGCTTCTTAAAAAAATTTTTCTCCTTCTTCGGCCCATTTATTTGGGAAATGATATCCAAGTCTCTCTCTGAGAGTATAGTACCTACTGCTTGGAAAACATCCCTTGTTTTTCCGAAACTCAAACAACACAACCTAGATCCCTCTCTCCCTAGAAATTACCGTCCTATTGCTAATCTACCCTTGATCTCCAAATTAACGGAAAAAATCATTCACTCCCAACTTACAGAGTTTATTGAAAAAACCCATGCTTTACATCCATGCCAAACTGGTTTCCGTTCTTCACATTCAACAGAATTGTCACTGCTAGGCCTTATCTCAACCATACATTATTACCACGACCATCAAAAATCTGTCATTCTTATCTCTCTTGACCTATCAGCAGTCTTTGATACTATCGACCACTCTCTTCTTATTAATCGACTCAAAGACTGCGGTATTACAGGTCCAGCTCTTTCATGGTTCACATCTTACTTTAACGAACGCAACTTTAAAGTCCATGTAAATAATGAAACCTCTTCAGCCATATCACAATCCTATGGAGTCCCGCAAGGTTCGATTCTATCCCCATTACTATTTAATATCTTTCTTTCCCCTCTTCTTACCTTGGCTCAATCTACTGGATTCACAATCTTTGCCTATGCAGACGACATACAACTCCTTCACCCAGTCAACATTTCAAACATCTCAGACATAAAAGACATAAATAACAAACTGGACATCATAAATGATTGGCTCTATTCAAATAAACTTTCCCTTAATATAGATAAATCCCGAGGCCTCTTACTTCCAATCAAAACATGTGAATCCTTATTGGAAAAAATCTCTATCAAATCCACTCCAATACAAATGGAAACAAAAATAAAACTATTAGGCGTCATCATTGATAGGGATCTTACTTTTCACGACCATATTAGTTCGGTTGTAAAAATCTGTTTCTACAAACTTCGCATCATTCGGTCGCTAATTCCAATTCTAGAGACCGAATCAATCAATATCCTGATTCACTCCTTAGTTATCTCCCATTTAGATTATTGCAATTCGCTTCTCAACGGTCTCCCTCAAAAAGAAATCCGACGCCTACAATTAATACAAAACACTGCAATAAAACTCATTTATAAAATTGGCAAATTAGACCATGTCACTCCCCTTCTAAAAGAGGCACACTGGCTCCCATCACTCACCGTATCACCTATAAAATCATCTTACTTTCCTTCAAAATAAAACTCTCTCGCCAGCCCTCATTTCTTGATAAACTTCTCATCCCCCAATGTTCCCCACGCACTCTAAGGTCATCTGATCAAAAACTTCTCTTTATTCCCTCCATAAAAGACTTCTACTATACACGGAAAATAAATTTTGCAGTAACTGCTCCAACTCTATGGAATTCTCTGCCACAGCAACTCCGCGATGAACAACATCTAGACAAATTCAAAACAAGCCTAAAGACTTTTTTATTTTGTGACGCATTTGACTGTGCTTAGCCTTATCTTCTGTTCTTCTTTTTTTTTTTTCCCTTTCTTCTTTTCTTCTCCTTTTTCTTACTTCCATTTTCTCTCCAAGCAACCAACCGCTTTAACAAAGCGACCCTACCCTATATGTTTTATTCCATTCCCACTTTCTCCTTTTCTTCTTAAACATGTAACTTTTCCCTTCCCCTCCCTTTTACCCTCACTCTCAAGTTTGTCTTGTTGATATTATTTATGTTTGCACCATTTATTTTAAAACGCCAATTATTTTACTTTCTTATCTTTTAAATTTTATTGTTAACCGGCCAGATATTTGTTGATGGTCGGTATATTAAAAACTAATAAACTTGAAACTTGATAAAAGGACCCCTTAGTCTTAGTAGTAGAAGTATAGGGTTACAACCTGGTTATTATTCAAATCATGTTTCCCTTCCCTCCTTTCTTTCATGCAGTCTTCCTTTTGTTACACTTAGTGATGTCACATCCTGCTCTTTCTCCTGTTCCTGCTCGAGCTCACCATACCTAGACATAGTAACTGCAACAACTGTAGAGCTCTGCCCCCCTATTCCTGACTCCAACTCATCAATCTCCAAACAGCTGAATCATTTATCCTCCTTTTTTCTTCCCCCTCATTCAATTCTCTATCCAGATCGCTCCCACTGTCTTCTCTACAGAGAAAACTTCCTTTTACCTCCACCTCTCCTCCCCAGTCCCCCCAAATACTAGCACCCCCAATCCCTCAACCACTGTAATGAGGTTTCAATGGTATTTAAAATCCTTACCACAGTATTTTCAAACAACAGTTCTGTTGTCCTTGAAACTAAGGTCACCGTTCATGAAAACCTTTTTGCTGTCCAATACCATTTTCTCTCCTCTCAGTGCCCCCATTTATTAAACTGCGATAGCGGTTTTTAGCACTGGGAGCCGCGCTGAATGCTGCGTGCTGCTCCTGGCACTAAAAACTGCTAGTGAACTTTAGTAAAAGGGGAAAACTAAGGTTCTTCCCCCTTTTACTAAAGTTTGCTAGCAGTTTTTAGCGCCGGGAGCAGCGCACAGCATTCAGCATAGCACCCAGAGCTAAAAACCGCTATCACCTGCAGAGGAAAGTAGCCACCTCCTCCCACCCGACATACCACGTCATCAGTCCAGGACGCTGGAGGGAGGAAAATGAAGTACACTCACTTCCACCAATCGGACATCTGTTGCAGTGGTGACGGACAAGCACGAGGGCCAATGAGGAAGAGTGCCAACCCCAACCATTCACGCATCCTCATGTGTTCTCTTTGCTGTGGGAAGGAATGGCGGGCCAAATTTAATCACCCTGGCCCGAAGCCCAGAGTTTGACATGTCTGCTATAAGCTGTTTCAGCTCTCTCAACAGTGTTTTCCCAGTCAGTACAGGGTAACAGCCGGAATCAGCAATTTGGGGGGGTTTTAAGGGGGGGTTGGAAGGTTTCCCTGCATGACCTATCCCACCAACCCTAAATCACCATTTTTAAGGGATTCTGGTAATTTTTCTGGGCTATTTATAGTCAAAATTGGCACCTGCAGTGGCCATCTTGGATTTTTCTAATTTAGAATTAGTTATTTTTAGCACTTGCAAACTTCGTTTTCGGAAGGGCTCCCCAGGGTAGGATTTCATGGATTCATGCTTATTTGTGGTGGATGGCTGTTGGGTGCGCTGCCGCATTTCACATACACTGTGGTCCACAGGAATTTGCCTTCAACCTCAGGGATCTATATATTGGTCCAGTTACCTGTGAAAATGACATTGGAGGGCCCCCAGAGAGAGCACACGACGCTCCGGCACAATGCAAGTGCACTTTGGGGGAAAAGCTTCACAGACCCTCCAATCATTCCAAAAAGGGTCCGCAGGAGCCAGCTCCCACCCTAGAGAAGGGGTTTTTCCCCAACTTTATGGGTTATGCTGTATCCAGCTTTGTTGCCTCAGAAATATCTGCTTCTCTCCCTATCGCAGGCATCTTCGCTGGCTGCCGGGACCCCTCATCCTCTGGACTGGGGCCTTTTCTGTTGCCTCCCTTCTGGCGGTCCAGTTAGCAAGCCTTTTGGGACTTTGGTTGCTCCCGATTCTGTACCTCTGCTTGCACAGGTGGGCATCATGGCTGCTGAAGTTGTGGCAGTCCTGACGGATCTCCAGGATCAGAATCCGAGTGGGGCCCCAGATCTGGGGGAGGATCTCACTGTGTGCAGATTTTTCAAGCTCACACTTTGTAGATTTGAACTCTGCATTTCTCCAGACATTGCAGCTGCAGGCTGAGTAGTTTGTGACTGTGGAATGTTCCCTCATGAATGACCAGAGGCTGTAATCTGCCTTTCTTTCTGATCATCCTAACCTAGTTCAGATTTTTACAGATGTTTGTGAGGCGCCTGAGAGACCCTTGAAATGTGCCTACACCATGTCTCGGCTTCCTCCCATGGCAGATGCTTTTCACAGGCGCTTTACATCCCTGAAGGTGGATTCCTTGGTGGAACAGATCACCAAGGGCACTTCTCTTCCCAGTGACATCTGTCCCCCATGTTTCAATATGTCATTTAAGTTTGTTGCTGTCTAATTATGTCCCCCCCCCCAAGATTTTATCTGTTTATGATTTTGTGCACCGCTTAGACAACTTTTAAACAGTATATCAAATTTTAAATAAAACTTGGAAAACTTGGTTCTAAAAGATATCCAGGACCAGCGTGTGAATTTCATCCTTAAACGATTGATTCGACGGATGCAGGCATAAAGGCAGCATTGGCTGCTTCCTTTGTAACCAGGGCATGCCATTTCAGGCTTCACCATGATCCTGACTCTGTGTAGCTTCGTGACCTGGATTTCCTGGTCTCGGGTGTAGACTATATGGCTGATGTCCTGTATGACATCTTGAAAATCTTCTCTAAGCTTTCCACCTATTCCATTTCGGCTCTCAGGAGGCTCTGGATCTGGCAGTGGTCTGGTGTTTTGTTCCTAAAGTGACCTTGAACCAGTTGCCCTCTGGCCAGGGTCTGGATGACCTCATGGCTAGTGTTCAGGATTGCAGACCTTAAGTCGTTGCCTGTGAATAGATTCCGCCCTTCCAAGGGTTCAGCGTGCTCTAATTTTCTTCCCTTCAGGCGTTCTCGTCCGTACTTGGTACTCCCCCCCCCCCCCCTCCAGCCAGCAGCCTTCCTCATCTAACATATCACGGTTTGGTGGTTCTTGGCACCAGCCATCCACAGGGATTCGTCCGGCGGCTCCTCTACAGAAGTAGTTCTGATGTCAGGCCAGTGCCTCCCCTCTCACATATCGTAGTAGGCATCCCTTAATGATCTTATGATCAAGACTATATTTCTGGTGGTCATTACCTCAATTCACAGGGTTTCTGAACTTCAGGCTCTTTCCTGCCAGGATTCCTTTCTGCGTATTGTGGATTCTGGTGTGTTGTTGTGCACTGTTCCTTCTTTTCTTCCGGAAGTGGTTTCCTCTTTCTATGTGAATTAGGAGGTCCGCTTTCCTGCTTTTGCTTCCTCCGGCTCAAGGACATGCACAAGCTATTTTTGCGGTACCTGGAGGTTACAAATGAGTTTTGCCTCTTTGATCTTCTGTGTGTTCTGGCGGGTCCTGCCTACAGGGGCAGGCTAGCTTCCAAGGCCACCATTTCCAGATGAATCCATATGGCCATTTCCGTGGCTTACGTTGCAGCTGGAAAGAAGCCCCCCACCCCTTGTGGTGAGGGCTCATTTTACCAGAGGTATTTCATCCTCTTGGGCAAAGTTATTGGTTATTTCTTTTAATGAGATTTGCAAGGCCGCTACCTTGGTCCACTTTGCATTTGTTTGACAAGTTTTAGAGGATTGATGGGATGGCCAAGCAGGATGCTGCTTTTGGTGCCTCTGTTTTCGCAGCACGTTCATCAGTCCCACCCTGATTCTCTGGGACTGCTATGTTACATCCCAATCATCCCGAAATAAAGTGGGATTATATAAGAACAAAAGGTTAGGTTCTTACCTTTGCATCTTTTTTGTAAATCCACACTTCATTCTGGAAACCTGCCCTATGCTTTGCTGATTCGCTGATTGTCTGCCTTTCCAAGTACTGGCACGCTGGATTTCTGTTTTCTGCCCAGCCTTTATAAGAGTGCCATCAGAATGGGTTTAGCACTTAGTTTTGGGTCCCTAGTTAGGGCGCCTCCTTCTAACAGTGCAAGCTGTCTTTCCTAATACTGTTTTCTTGTCATTCAGGTTTCTAATGTTTATTGACCTAGTTCCATTATGTTTACTTGTTGCTGTTTTGCATTTCTTGATCTGAGCAGATTAGACTTATTGGTCGGGGAGTGTCCCTGTACCCCTCTCTCTCTTTTGTCTTTGTCTTCTACAGATGTTCCTGGCTGCTTTACGACTGAGTCCTCAGGGGGCAGTGCTGAGGTAAAAGGGGTGGAGCTCGTCTCTGGAATTTGAGGCTTCCTACAAAGCTGGCAGGTATATGGAATTAACCCAGTCGTCCTGGAATAAAGTGAGGTTTGACAAGAAAGAAGATTAGCAAAGGTAAAAACCTAATTTTTCGATGTAGGACTGCCAGATTAGCTGTACAGTCCTGGGACTAAATATTAGCTAGCACATTAATAATATCTTCCTACACACACACACACACATATCTCAAGGCTCAAGCCCTCTTTTCCAACTCCTCCCTGTCGGGTTCTCCCAGGCACATACCACCAGCTCCTAGGCTTACCTAAACTCCCTGGTGATCCAGCTGCATGATGGGGCCAGGAGCAAACCCTCTTCACTCCTGCCCCTAGCAACTGCTTCTACAAAACTGCAATGACCCCTTATAGCAGCCTTATGTTAGTACTGAAGTACTACAAGGCTGGCACTAGATTTTGTGATACCCATTTTGTAGAGGCAGTCGCTAGGAGCAGGAACAAGCGAGGTTCACTCCTACCCTGCATTCCCCCACTGAATCGCCAGGGAGTTTAGGTAGGTCTGGGGCATGGGATCAGCTCTTAATATGGGTCGGGCCAAAGTTGGAAATTCTTCCTGTTTCTGTTACATTGAAATCTGGTATCACGCTACACATTGAGTTCTCTTCTAGAGTTCTGGGTATTATCTTGGACTCATCCCTTTTGTTTTGTGAGCAGATAAATTAATTAGTGAGAAAGTGCTTCTTCAGTCTGCGCATGCTGAAAAGTTAGAGCAGTGTTCAATCAGGAGCATTTCTCATTGTTGGTTCAGTCCATTGTGCTTACTCAAGTGGACTGTAATTCTGTGTATCTGGGTATCAAGCAAGGCAGTTTGAAACGCCTTCAGTTGTTACAAAATATGGCAGCAAAACTCATTTTTGGGAAACAAAAGTTTGATCATCTTAATCCTTTGCTTAGAAAGCTTCATTGGTTACCTGTCTATTATAGGATCCAATTTAAATGTACATGCATATTTTTAAACTTCTGTATGGAATATTTGACCCATGGACTCCTTTATGTTGGAATGCATATAGATCCTGCTAGGTGAGGAACACACAGAAGTATAAGTTATCATTTCCCTCTCTTAAGGGAATTAAATCAACTGGGAAACTTTGTCGGTCCTATACATTTAAGTTGGTAAGAGATTTGGAATGGACTACCAAGTCCTATTAAAACGATAGGCCAACTACAATTATTTCAGAAAACCTTGCTTTTTTCACAGTATTTAAAAAATTTACCTGCAGGATCCACAAACCGATAACAATGTAAAATCTTTTTATAAGTTTCTATTTTTAAACTATTCTATTCTCCATCTTTTATGTATATTCTGGTCTTCTGACTATTTGTAAACCGAGTTGAGCTCCAATGAGGGATGACCCGATAAATAAACCAAAGATTAATGAGAGGGATTGGAAGGGAAGATTGGGACCAGAGTAATGGGGGAGGATCCTGGTCAGTATTCAGATGGGGCCTATATAACTGTCTTATGTGAGCACCAGTAGTCCCTGCAGTCTCAATTAGCTCTGGATATTTAGTGCCAGTCCCTGGAGATTGGCCAGCTCTGAGTATCCAGGACTAATTCTACCTACAGTAGTCAGCATTGTATCAATTTCTATTGCATATAAATACCAAGTCAAGAATGACTCACAGGAGCTGCCACTTATGGAATTGTCTTGGCAGACCATTAGTGAGGTAGTTTGTCATTGTCCTCTCCAGTCATCTTTATGAAAAGTAGCCAAAATATTGGCATATATTATAATATAGGCAGTTACATTATCATCCAGCCCCCTCAAATTAATCAAAGCAACAAGTTTTTGACTCCATGACCACCATGGAGCCCATGTTGCTATTCAGTGCCAACACTTTATGCTCATCCACAAAACTGTGTCAATATGATATGTGTTGTAAAAATGTATCTAGGTCTATAGTTGCCTGGATCTAAAGAGACCAGTATCAATTTTTTCAGAACAAGACAAGTACAAGCCTGCTTCCATGACAACAGCGGTCTGTCTTTATAATAAAGATTCCTGGACAAAACAAATTGTACAACAGAATTAGCTAGAAACAAAAAAACCCAGCAGAGATGACCAAATGAATCAAGCTGGCAAACTTTTAATCAAAATCCAACATGTATATCAAATAGGGAGAAAAAAACAGCATGGGCCATGTTTCTGCAAATCTGCCTGCATCAGGGGTCCAAGATTATCTCAGTATATGTACGTTGTTAAACTGATGAATATAAAGTATAAAAAAGCCAAACGTGAGTAGCGTACAGTGAAAGTTTCGATGCTGATGTTCTGTGTAGGCAGAAGAGTAACTGGAAGCACTGTGGCCTTGGCAAAGATTTCAAAAGGTACCACAGATGGTTCCAAAGAAGAAGCAGTGGTAACCGTGCTAAAGGGAGCATATATGCAGTAGGACCATGGATGGTACTATAGGAGGTAAAGGGCATAGAAAAAGGGAAAAAAGCTTAATGTTTGGTTTTTTTAGTTTTTGCTTGGACTAGAAAGGAAACAAACTATATTTGGAGGAGGAGAGCTGTGATCATTGTGATGCATGGATAAATCAGACTGAAGGGAGCAACCCCAGTATAGGAAAGTTAGCGCAGGCTCAGGAGCTAAAAAGACTCCTTTGAGTTGGCAGAGAACTCTGGCACAGTGGATCTGTTATTGGTGATGTCACCACAAGTGTGCCTGCAAAGAAAAATGTATTCATTTTATTTACAAAATCTTAATATACCAAGAATCACATTAACAATGCAGCAAAGTAATCACTTTGTTTAAAATCAATAACTTTTAATAACATGTTACTAATGTTGTCAAAAGTAGTTTTCTTCTGTACCTCTACCATGTGTCGCTTATCATGATCTACTGCATGTATCCTCCCTGTAGCATGATCGCTACTACTGCTTCTTTGGAACCATCTGTGGCACCTTTTGAAGTCTCCAGCCAAGACTACAGTGCTTCCAGCTCCCCTTCTGCCCACACACAGGCAGTCTCCCCTTTCCAAGATGGGGTAGTTGCAGCCCAAGACTCACAGCTTTAGAGACACTGCTTCACACCCATGCCACCCAGATATCCAACAGTAATTAAGGATCCTGTAACACTACTTCATGCTCAAGGTAAAGATGGTCCTCTGAGGTTTAGATTTAACAGGGCTGTCTGTATTCAAGCCTGGACTTGTTACATCATCTCAACCTAATTATCAATTAAAGTTGGACATTTAGTTTGCTGGAGTACCTAGGGAGGCAAGTTACTTTTTCATATGGATTAGTAAAATAATGATAATATTTGAACACAACACAGTTTTTACTTAGGTTCCCTTTTGATACTACATTTTGTTTAAAGATCAGAAACTATTTAGTTTGACTTTTATATACAATGGATACAATGGGGTAAATACTTTTTCACATCATTATATAATAGATTTCACCTAAACCTAAGTGGACTACAACAGAATCTTCATAATCTCAAAAACATATAATCAACTAATCACATTTACAATATGCTTATCCTAAAAGTGACATCAACTGTTGCTCAGTGCAAGAATCATTAATTCTAATTTCTAAATTATTGAAGCCAGATCTTCAGACGTGCCTCTCATGGATTTAACTTTCCATTCCACAAGGTTTAGCAGCACTAAAATCTTCATACGATCTTGAGGCTCCTCATTTAAGAATTCTCTTCAGCTTTGAAGTGGCAGGGTAAGGAAGAAGCCTTCATCCAATCCCTGCTTACCCCATGGAGAGTTCCTCCATTGCCAATCCCGAGGTTCCACCCACCTGATGTGGGCTCTCTCCCTTGAAGAATAACGTTCCAAGAGGGTCCCCTCTTCAGCTTTGGACCAGCAAGGTAAAAATGAAACCTCCATCTAATCCTTCCTTACCTCACCGAAAGCTACTGCACAGCTGATCTCAAGTCCCCACCCACCCAATGTGACCAACGGCTTTCTCTCTCCTTTCCAGCTTTGAAATGTCAGGGTAAGGAGGAAGCCTCCATCCAATCCCTCCTTACCCCACTGAGAATTCTTGCACTGCCAATCTTGAGGCCCCGCCCACCCAACATGACCAGCAGCTCTCTTCTTTAATGTTCCTAGCAATGTTCTAGGCAGGCCTCTTCCAGTGGCAGGCTCCTCAGGCAGACTGAGCATAGAGCCATGCTCAAATCCATCCAAAAATAGTGCTAAGTGTTCTATTGCCAATATCTGACACCATCAGAAGCCAGTAAGGTAACTAAATGGGTAAGCTGCATGGTAATCAATGTGAAGCACCTCAGTTTAGCTAAAGGTTATTTACAGCTATAGCCTTACCCATAACCTTGACCATTCCATTGACCAATCTGCAGTTAAAGGATCCTTTTACTTAGGCGATAATGCCATCAATTAAGGAGAGCAGTTTCAGAGATTAGTTATTATTAGACATAATACATACTAAATCGGAGGCTGTCCAACTACAAAAGAAGAATTAGATGGCAAACAATCTACTACCTAATCTGTATAGGCCTACTATTGCTTAAACGTGGTGTAGTGGATGGGGCATACAATAATCTCATTCAGAGTAATACTGATTCAATCAATAATTGTTTTTTTTAACAGAGTCTGTCAGCTCAAGAGTTGAGATGGTATCAGACCACTCACTCAGACCTTGATACTACATTAATAGAAATATCTGAAGTGATCATAGGTAATAGAAGGTCAAAACCCTCATCATCTTATCAATACAAAAGAAGAGGGATAATAAATACCTAAAACAGATCAAGTGTAATGCGGAACTACACTCAGATGAGGTTTACGTACCGTTAGAATGCCTATATCACCGTTAGAATGCCTATATCTGAATGTAAACTCAGTTTGTAATAAGACATTGATTATAAAAGATCTAATAACTAGTTACCAGGCATGTATAACAGAGTCATTGATTCTAGATGGTAACTCCCCAATTTTAGTTGATCTTTGCCCACCAGGATACAAATTCATTGCCCTAGAAAATCAAAGAGAGGTGGGGTTCTACTATTATATAGAATCTACTGGGTATAGATATCTGACAGTGATTGGGAGTAAAAAGTTGAAAGCAGCTTTAAAAGGCTTTTAGCTTGGATTTGAATACTGCTAGAGACGGATAATGACATATTGACTCTTGCAGCCTGTTCCAGGCATACAGTGCGGCAAGAAAGAAGGGACGGAGTCTGGAGTTGGCAGTGGAGGAGAAGGGTATAGATAAGAGGGACTTACCTAATGAATGGAGTTCACAAGGGGGGGGAAGCATAAGGGGAGATAAGTGAAGAGATATTGAGAGATAGAGTGAATGCACTTGTAAATCAGTAAGAGGAGTTTGAACTGTATTGAAAACGGATGGGGACCCAATGAAGCGACTTGAGGAGAAGGGGTAATGTGAGCATGGCAGCTCTCAGAATATAAGTTGTGCAGAAACATTTTGAACAGATTGAAGGGGAGATAGACGGATGAGTAAGAGACCTGTTCTGCCACTTATTTCTGTCAAATGGGATGATCAGTGACACTCAGAAAAGCACACAAACAATATAAAACATAAACAATAAAATAAATAAAATAAATAAAATAGGGGTTTTGTTAGCAGGAAGACCGAAGTCATAATGCCATTGTACAGATCCATGGTGCGACCTCATCTGGAATATTGTGTACAATTCTGGAGACCACATTACCAAAAAGATGTGCTGAGAATTGAGTCGGTTCAATGGATGGCCACCAGAATGGTCACGGGGCTCAAGGATCTCCCGTATGAAGAAAGGCTGAAATTAATTGCAGCTGTACTCACTCAAGGAACGAAGAGAGAGAGGAGACATGATCGAGACGTATAAATATATCACGGGCCGTATCGAGGTGGAAGATGATATCTTCTTCCTTAAAGGACCCTCGGCCACAAGAGGGCATCCGCTGAAAATCAAGAGAGGGAAATTTCATGGAGACTCCAGGAAGTATTTCTTCACCAAAAGGGTGGTTGATCGTTGGAATGAACTTCCACTACAGGTGATTGAGGCCAGCAGCGTGCTAGATTTTAAAAGTAAATGGGATATACATGTGGGATCTCTAGGAGGGTAAAGCCAGGGGGGTGGGTCATTAGAGTGGGCAGACTTGATGGGCTATGGCCCTTTTCTGCCGTCTTTTTCTATGTTTCTATTCAGTTTGATACTTACAGCACATGGGAATCTGAGGCTCTTTCCCCCTTTAAATAGTTATTTTGAGTTATTTTAAGACATTATATGAATGGAAGAATATTCTTCATAATTCTAAGCAAATTTATATTTGTGAAGAACAAGAGAGGGGTATTGGAGGTGATATTTTGTTCTCTATCATTCCTGTATATATTATTGAACCCCACTATTTACCCTTCTCCATTGAGAATTTTGACCATTTAAACCCACTCTCTTTTTTCTGTCTTTCAATCCATAAAAGGACATTATCTGACCTATCCCATGACTTTTTTAATTTTCTCAGAAGTCTTTCATGAGGTACTTTGTCAAATGCTTTTTGAAAATCCTACATTTGCTAGACTATTTTCTTTGCATTGTTTCTTCGCACTGTACTTGGTTATCCTCTGCCTTAATAAACATGATATAAAAAAAAAAGAAAATCCAAATATACAATATCAGCCAATTCACCTTTATCCACATGTTTATTCACCCCTTCAAAGAAATGAAGTAGATTGCTGAGGCAAGATTTCTCTTGACTAAAACCATATTGGCTTTCTCTCACATTGGTCAACAACAAAAAACAGAACTTAAGAAGTGTTCTTAGTTAATTTAATTACGCTGATTTTAGATCTGTAATTGAAATTCAGCTAGCACATCAGGTTTCTGAGATACCCGTTACTGAGTTTTTAGACAGTTTGTCATATCAGCACAATATTGCAAGTATGAACTGTGTCCCACCAAACTTGTGTTAAGGAGTTTACTCTGAAAACAAACACGAAGACAATATGGAGACATGTTTTAACATATATTTACGCTTCTCTTAACTCACACAAAAGTGATGTCAGCATATTCAGAAATGTTTGAAACACTTGCTTTTATGCTTGTACTGTATATTTGTCTCTCTTTGCAAGAACCAACAATAGTCTTCCATTATACTGGAATTGAACTTTCCCTGATATCTGCTTTCCATCACCTTGATATCTTGATGAAATCTTTCCCCATGCTCATTGCTGACATCACCAAGATTGGGTGGGAAGAAGTTGAGGTGAGAATGTAAGAAGTGCATTTTAAGTGACATTCTGGCACCCATTAGCTGGCATGTTCTCCCCAAGCACAGCATAATTCTCTGATCTGTGATTACTAAGAAAATTCTGAACTAGCACGAATGCTTCCCATGCTCTTGATTCAGCTTATGTTTGAACACATCAAGGATCAGTTCCTGGATTTTGGATCCAACAAAAACACCTTCTTTGATTTTGGATTCACTTTTTTCGAAACCAAACGTACTTCTTAGGTGCTGAAACGCATCACCATTTCTGTCCATCGCCTTGACAAAATTTTTCAGTAGACCCAGTTTTATGCAAAGTGCTGGCAGATAGATTTTCTCATGATGTACTAATGGCAGGTGCTTCACATTGTATCTTCCAGATACAGATTCATCTCGGTTTGGCCATTGTTTCTGCTTGTAGTGGTTGGCATCATCACGACTGTTCCAAAGACACAAGAAGCACATGTATTTGGTTGCAGACCCAGAAGGAGTGACACAATTTTGAGATCACCTCAAAGATTCCACTGGTGGTCTGCATAGCGTGTGAGTTTTAAAAGTGTCTCCATTGACTCAAATGTTTCCTTCAACCCAACTGCATGAGTAAAAGGAACAGATGGCTTCTGGTTTCCACTGTGTAAAAGTACCGCTTTAATGCTTGCTTTGCTTGAATCACTGAATAGTCTTTTTTGTCAGAAACATATTCATATCCCAGTTACTGCACGAGACCATTAATATCAGTACAGAAACAAATGTTTCCTTCCATTTGGTAAAAGGAAGCCAGGACGGTATGACGATCACGGAAAAAAATATATATTTTGGTGTCCTGCCTTAAAAGATTCCATTGCTTCAGCCTTGAACCCAACAATTCTGCTTTCTCCTTTGACAATAACAAGTCTCAAACCAGATCAGTAAAATCTTCTTGAGTTAGCAGGTGAGGTTATTTTTCATCCACTTCAGGTTCATACAACTCCACAGCAGCAGAGGCACATTCTTCATCTGAACTTTCGGCACATTGTGCTGCATATGTGGAAGGAAGAATTGGAACTGGATTCTCCGAGTCATGAGGAATGGGTTTAATTGTTAATGGGCAATCAGGATACACAATTTTTTATTTATTCCTCTTTGGGAATCCAGCAATTTTTGTCATGCAAAAATAGCAGTCTGAATGATGATTTGTTGGTTCACGCCACACCATGGTTCACGCCACACCAAAGGCATCGTCTTCCATTTCCCATTCAGCCACTGTATTAATCCAGAATAGCAGACAGTGCAGCACACATGAGGTGCCCACACTTTATCTTGGTCACCAGCTATACAACCAAAATAATGCTTGTATGCACTTTGAAGTCTGCTGGACAGATTCTTTCGCTGATCTTGTGCAGTAAATTGTCCACAGACATAACAGAAATTATCAGGTTGGTTAACACAACCTCGTCTGTTCATAATAAGGAGAAATTTGGTTCTTACTTGCTAATTTACTTTATTTTAGCTTCTCCAAACCAGTAGAGATTAATCTTTACGAATGGGTATATATCCAATCATGACCAGTAGGTGGAGACTGAAAACAAAACTGTGGAATAGTACATAAGATATCCCCTTCTTTATTCTCATCAGTCTGCCGAATAGCCAAGCAGAACTAAGAACTGGAAACAGAAATAAACAATACTCCAAACAGGAGCAACAACTAACATACTCAAATGCTGTTGGAAAATGCAGAGGAGAGATACCAGAAGGCAAATGTCCCCATAGCTCGCCAGCTAAGCTAGCTGAGCCCTGGCCGCTGTTCTTTAATTCTCCTCGGCCCTAGAAAAATACTAGAACCCGCAGCAAAAAACAAAACTGCCTGCGCAACAGCCCCAACAGACAGGGTGGGGACCTCTTCTGGTCTGGAGAAGCTAAAAGAAAGTAAATTAGCAGGTAAGAACCTAATTTCTCCTTCTTTAGCACTCTCCAGACCAGTAGAGGTTAATCTTTATGAATGGGACGTACCAAAGCAGTTCCCATCACGGGTGGGACCCCTGAAGGGCCGACACCAGAACACACACACCTGAACATCTACCTGGTAGTGTCTGACAAAGGAATGCAAGGAAGACCAAACCGCAGCCTTACAAATGTCCACCGGAGGCACGAGCGAAGACTCAGCCCAAGAAACCGCCTGACCCCCGAGTGGAATGAGCCTTGAGAAACTCCGGAACAGGCTTCTGCCTCAGAAGATAAGCAGAAGCAATAGTCTCCTTCATCCAGTGTACAATAGTAACCTTAGAAGCGCCAGCCCTCCTATGAGGACCCGCCAGGACAAAGAGATGATCTGATTTCCTGATCGCCTGGGTCCACTGTACATAAGAGCGAAGAATCCGACCAACATCCAACTTGCGCAGCTGTCTTTGCTCAGAAGAGCCCTCCCAACTACCCAACACCGGGAGGACTACAGATTGACATGAAAAGGAGAAACTACCTTTGGCAGAAAGGAAGGAACAGGCTTCAAGACAACCCGCTCCCTAGAGAACTCCAAGAAGGGAGCCCTACAAGAGAAAGCCTGTAGCTCAGAAACACGCCTAGCGGAAGTAATGGCCACCAAAAAGACCACTTTCAGAGTAAGGTCCTTCAACGATCAGCTGCCCAACGGTTCAAAAGGCGGGCGCACCAGAACAGAAAGAACCAGATTGAGATTCCAAGATGGAATAGAGGGTCTCACGGGAGGCCGGAGCAACTTGGCTGCCCGCAAAAAGCGAATCACATCAGGAATGGCTGTCAAACACTGACCTGTCACTAACTCACGAAAACCTGAAAAGGCCGCAAAGAGAAGACCAAGCCAGGCCCCTATCCAGGCCATCCTGCAAGAACTCTAGGATGTTAGGCAGAGAAGCGCGAAGAAAGACCACTCCCTGCACCTGGCACCACCCCTCAAAGAGATGCCAAACCCACACATAGGCCCGAGAGGTAGAAAGCCTCCAGGACCCTAAGAGAGTAGAAATCACCTTATCTGAATACCCCTTCTTACCTTGGCGACCCCTTTCAAGAGCCAAGCCGTAAAACAAGGGAGACGGGTCGAACATGAGAATGGGACCCTGTGTCAGAAGATTGTCCAAGAGAGGCAGAGGAAGAGGATCCACCACCAGATGCCTCACCAGATCCGCATACCACGGATAACGAATTCAATCCGGAGCCACCAGAACCACAAGACCCAGATGGCGAACAATGCGGAGAACTCTGCCCACTAATGGCCACAGAGGGAACACGTACAACAGCCCCTCCGTTGGCCATGATTGAATTAGAGCATCCAGACCCTCAGCCAGACCGTCCCTGTGACGACTGAAGAAGCGGGGCACTTTGGCGTTGCCATTCGTGGCCATCAGATCCATCAGGGGTTGACCCCAAGACTGCACTATCAACTGAAAAGCCACGGGGCTGAGACACCACTCTCCGGGATCCAAGATGTGACAACTGAGGAAGTCCGCCTGAGCATTCTCCACCTCGGCTATGTGAGAGGCCGAGAGGTCCTGAAGATGCGACTCCGCCCAAAGCATGAGCAGAGCCGCCTCCTGTGCCACCTGAGTGCTCTTGGTGCCTCCCTGCCAATTGACGTAAGCCACCGCTGTGGCATTGTCTGACAGAACTCTGACCGACTTGCCCAACAAAAGGGAGCGGAAAGCTAACAGCGCCAGACGGAGGGCTCTGGTTTCAAACACACTGATCGAACAGGACGCCTCCTCCGTGGACCAAGTGCCCTGAGCTGAGTGACCCAGACACTGAGCCCCCCAACCAAGGAGACTGGCATCCGTGAGAAGCACCATCCACTGCGGTAGATCCAGACTCACCCACTGAACCAGATGAGAGGTCTGAAGACTGCAGCGCGCCAAGCCTCGCAGAGGGACAGGGACATCCAAACTGTGCCTCTGGGGCGACCACCTCCGGAGCAGAGCATACTGAAGAGGACACATGCAGGCCCGCGCCCACCGCACTACGTCCAAGGATACCGCCATCGACCCCCAAGACTTGGAGGAAATCCTGCGCCAGAGGACACCGGGATGCTAAAAGGAGGTGAATCTGAGATTACAATTTGCTTACCCAGGCCTCTGGAAGGAAGACCTTCCCCAAGGAGGTGTCAAACAGAACCCTAAAGTACTCCAGATGCTGAGCCGGGACCAACCGACTCTTGGCAAGGTTGACCATCCAGCCCAGAGACTGGAGAAACTTCACTACCCGAACCGTAACCTGGGTGCTCTCCTCTAACGACTTCGCCTGAATCAACCAGTCATCCAGGTAGGGATATACCAGAATGCCCTCCGACCGCAAGGCCACCGCAACGATCACCATCACCTTGGTGAATGTCCGGGAAGCCGTGGCCAAGCTAAAAGGAAGCACACAGAACTGATAGTGCCGACCCAAGATTGCAAAGCGAAGGAAGCGCTGATGAGAGATCCGAATGGGAACATGCAAGTAGGCCTCCGTCAGATCAAGAGAAGTCAGGAACTCCCCCGGCTGAACCACCAGAATGACAGACCACAGCATTTCCATGCAAAATGAAGGAATTTTGAGAGCCCTGTTGACCCCCTTTAAATCCAGAATGGGCCGAAAGGTCCCCTCCTTCTTGGGCACCACAAAGTAAATCGAGTACCTGCTGGTGCCGCACTTCTGAGGGGGCACTAGAACCACTGCTTTGAGATCTAGCAAACGCTGAAGGGTTTGGCGAAAGGCCTGCGTCTTCCTTGCCGCCTGACAAGGAGAGACTAAGAGAAGATCTGGCAGAGAGTGGGCAAACTCCAGAGCATAACCGTCCCGCACCACCTCCAGGACCCACTGATCGGACGTGATCTCAGCTCACCGGGAAAAAAAATCGTGCAGCCGGGCCCCCACTGGAACCAAAGGGGGCGCAGGCAAGGAGTCATTGTGCAGGACGGGCAGCGGGGGAATTAGCGGAGGGATTCCCAGTCCCCCGACGGGCCCCCCAAAAGGACTGCAAGCGCTGATAAAACCTGCCCCGGGAAAAAACGGAAGCCCGGAAAGAAGCAGCCTCACGTCCAGGGCGATACTTGCAGAACTCCCGCAGACGCCCCCGGGCAGTGCCACCCTGAGACGCCTGGCGGGTACAGTCCTCAGGCAGGCGGGGCACCTTAGAGTCCGTCAGAGTCTGAAGCAACTTATCTAAATCCTCTCCAAACAAAAAGGACCCCCCCGAAAGGGAAATTTAGTAAGCTTAGCTTTGGATGCGGCATCCGCCGACCACGTGCAAAGCCACAAATTATGCTGTGCGGCCACGCCAAAAGCCATAGACTTAGCTGAGATCCGCACCAAGTCATAAAGAGCATCCAAGAGGAACGAAGCAGCCATCTCAATCTTCGCCACCTCCTGATCCACCAAGGACCAGTCATCCGACTCATGATCCAGGACGTGCTCAGGCCACCGAAACAAGGCACGAGCCACCAGCCCCCCAACAAAAGGCTGCCTGGACTCCCAAAGCCAAGAACTGAAAATTCTGCTTAAGAATGGCCTCCAACTTGCGCTCGTCAGAGTCCCGTAAGGCAGAACCGCCCTCAACAGGCATGGTATGCGACTTAGAAATCGCCGAGGCCACCACATCAACCACTGGCGACTGTAACATAGCCCGATCCCCCTCCGGTATGGGATACAAATGAGCCAGGGCGTGCCCCAACCAAAACAGCGCCTCCAGCATTTTCCACTGCACCAGAACAATATCCCAAATAACTTGATGCATAGGAAAAGAGCAGGAAACAGTACAGATCCCCCGAAGCAGAGGGTTCCCCACACGCGGAGTCTCCGGTGGCGCATCTTCAAAACGTAACACCGACGAAACCTGTTGGATCAGGTCAGGTAGCTCAACCCTCTGAAAAATGTGTACCATGGACGCCTCCTTGCCAGAAGGCGGGAAACCCGACAGCCCGCCGCCAGCGGACTTCCCCTCAAGAGGATCCTGGAACTCCTCAAAAAGGTCCAGGTCCTCTTCCAGGCCGACACACTCCTCAGACCATAAATCCTCATCCCAAGTCACCCGCGAGCGCTTGGCCGAGGGAGGAGGAGGAGGAGGGGACACCAAAGGAGAAGAGGGAGGCAAAGCCACAGGGGGCACGGAGGAAACCCCAATCCCTGAAACCCCCTGGCTTCATACGGGACCCCCAGTCGCCTGAAAATAGGCTCTGCATAAAGAAAAAATTAAATCAGGGGAAAAAACCCCTGGGGGTCCCAAGGGACTCCCTGCCATAGCAGGGGACCCAGCAGAAACATGCCCCTGTTTGTCCAAAACAGGGGGAAGGTCACCTGAGGTTGCAGACAAAATGGAGAGGCAAGACTGAGAATATGGCGAAGTTCCCGCCAAAAAGCTCCCTCCATGGCCTGTAGCGGCTGGGAAGCCTGAACAGTCCCAGCTGCTAAAACAGGTAAGTCGGCATCAGCTGTCAAAAAATCAGCTGAGAGGGAATCCTTTGAACCCTGACCGTCGGCGGTTCGGGGAATCCCTTCGAGGGCGGTGGGGGAAGATCGGGCTTCCCCACTGCTCCTAGCTGACTCGCGAGGCACTAGGGGAGCTCTGGGCGCCTGCAGCCGCTGCCGACGGAACTCCTCCACTGCACCGGCCGGCACACCGCTTGCACAGGCCGGCCATGAGTGCCTCGCATCTGGAGCACAATGAGCACTTTTTCCCCTGAGAAGTGCTCATTGCTCCATACGCGACCTAGCTATAAATAAAGTTAGATGAAAAATACAGTAAAATACAGTTATCTTAAAGGGAAACAGCCCTCCAGACCAGCACTACCTCAGGATTTTTTTTTTTTTTTACAGAACAGACTCCACAGGCTCTCAAAGCAATATTCCTTGCTTGATTTAGGGGGCAAGGCTTACCGCTGAGGAACCTCTAAAAAAATGTGGGGAGGTGTTGGAAGTGGGGGGAGGGACCCCGCTCGAGACCCACCGGGTTTGACACCCCCAAGGTCGGACGGACCCCCAAACAGGGCCCACCCAAGCTCAATCCAGCCAAAAACGGACTAGAAAACTCCTAAACAAATTCCAACAGCCCTACCAAGGGAGATGGGTATAGATCACTCAACATCTGCTGGAGACTGAAGTAGACTGATGAGAATAGAGAAGGGGATATCTTATGTACTATTCCACAGTTTTGTTTTCAGTCTCCACCTGCTGGTCATGATTGGATATATACCCATTCATAAAGATTAACCTCTACTGGTCTGGAGAGTGCTAAAGAATTATAATATCTTAGACAAAAAGCAAACAAAATATAAAAATTCACAGGTAGAAAAAGCAGCACAATCACTTTTTAGTATAAACTTTAAATTTCTGGTATATGTGATCGATGAACTGTCTTAAAATGCAATATTGTGTTATAGAAACAATAAAATACCGACACTTCACGGTAGCGTTAGTGATTAAAATTATATAAACACAAACTGACACATAACTTAGAAACAGGATGTGATAAATGAAAACTGTTTTCAGATTTAGAATCAGTATGTGGCCCTTGTTAAGGTACAGGTGACAGAACTCCAGTAGCAAAATGCTTGTTGACCAGTGTCATTAATCCATGCTTACATATATGTTCTGTCCTTTTGTTCTTTATTATAGTCTCTGCCATTTTGCCTGGCACCGACATCAGACTCGCCAGTTTATAATTTCCCGGATCACCTTTGGAACTCTTTTAAAAAATTGGCATCACATTGGCCACCCTCCAGTCTTCCGGTACTATGCTGGTTTTTAAATAAAAATTGCTAACAATAGCTCTGCAAGTTCATTTTTTGATTCTATCAGCACTCTGGGATATATACCATCTGGTCCAGTTGATTTGCTACTGTTCAAATTGTCAGATTGACCCATTACAACAGCCAGTGTCACACAGATTTGTATGAGTTTCTCTGACTCATCAGAATCTAATACAATTTCTGGCACTGGTATCTCCTCCACATCTTCCTCAGTGAAGACTGAGACAAAGAATTAATTTAATCTCTCCACTATGTCCCAGTCTTCTCTGAGAACCCCTTTTATCTCTCGGTCATCTCTAGCAGTCCAACTGATTCTCCTCCTCCTCCTCCGCCTAAGTGTCATTGCTTTTAATATACCTAAAAAAATAGTTTTTACTGTGTGATTTTGCTTCTAGCACAATCTTCCTTTCAAGGTCTCTCTTTGCCTTCCTTATTAGCAACTTGCTTTCGACTTGACATTCCTTGTGTTTACAATTATTTTCAGTCGAATCCTTTTTCTACCTTCTGAGGGATTCTCTTTTAGTTCTAAAAGTTTCCTTTACCTCACTCGTTAACCAAACTGGCTGCTGTTTGGTCTTCCTTCCTTCTTTTTTAATACATGGAATATATCTAGTCTGATGTATACTTTTGACCTTTGCAGCTGCACCTTAAGTTTTTATACCATTCTCCTCCTGTTATCATAGTCTCCTTTTTTTAACTTAAATGCTTTTGTATTGGATTTCTTGTGGAAACTTATACCAGGGATTATATCAAATCTGATCATGTTATGATCACTGTTATCAAGCGGCCCCAGCACCATTACCTCCCTTACCAATTCACGCACTCTACTAATACTAGAATTGCTTCACCTTTTGTAGGTTCCTGAACCAGCTGCTCCATAAAGCAGTCCTTGATTTCATCAAGGAATTTTATCTCCCTAGCATGCCCTGATGTTACATTTGCCCAGTCAATAACATGGTAGTTGAAATCAACCATTATTACTGTGTTACCCAGTTTGTTAGCCTCTCTAATTTCTGATAACATTTCAGCATCTGTCCGTTCATCCTGGTCAGGCGGATGGTAGTACATTCGTATCACTATCCTTTTCCCTCTTCCATATGGAATTTCTACCCATAGGCAAGCTAATGGATCTCTGTCCTAAACTACATTAAACTAAAACTTAACCTTGGAAAATTATGTAATCCCCTTCACACAACCTCGTACCCTTCATTTTCTGCAACAGAATTTACAGACATACCACATATTTATCCATCTGAGATCGCATCTTTTCAGTTGTTGCTCCACAATTATATAATGCTCTTCCAAACTATATTCGAATGGAAGTTACCCTTGAAAGATTTAAAAAATTCCTTTTCACGGATGCTTACAGATGATAGGCTAAAAACTTATGGATGATATGTTACAAACTTTGATCATTGCGGACTTATTGGGAACAGTTTAAGACTAAGCACAAACAACTAATTTTAAACTTTTTTTTATTAGATTGTATTTCTAATTTCCATTTTATTTCTAAAAAATTTTTTTTAAAAGATGTTATTACCAATGCGGTATATCAAATGTAAATAAAACTTAGAAACTTGGTATACAGTGGTCATCGGGGAGGGGAAGGAGTGAGTAGTAGGTGCCTACTAATTGGACAGTGAGAATTGCCCTGGATATGATGGTTCAAGACAGATGAGCAAGGTCTGTGGATAGTGATGGCAAGTCTCATAAGATAAAAAGGAGAGTAAATTTTTAAAGTAAAGTCATCAGGGAAGGGCAGAGCCATGCGAGCGCCACAGGACAGTAAGGGCAAAGAAAGATATAAAAAATGTATCCTTAGACAACCAGGCAACATATTCTCATATGCAGGTGACATCATCTATGGAGCCCAGTACAGACAGTGGTAAAGTGTACTGTCACTTTAAGTTGGTTTTTTTTTTAAGTTCCAAAGTTTTATAGAGTCTTTTCAATATAACAGAACAGTACAAATAGAAATACAATGAATGATTAAATACAATACAGTGTATTAACATAGGACCCATGCTAAATGATTGCAAATACATACATATACGATTTAAAGAACAAGTCATAATTCACCATGCAGAGAAAGGGGGCATTAAGTCGTACAATATTGGAGTAGTAGTGACCAGATTAGTGAATATGTAGCAAATGCAATTCTTTTTTCCGTTAGAACTCTTTCAAATTTAGCAACAAGACAAATATTGCTCCACCATACTTGATAATCACTTTGGAGAGATCTTTCCAGCAGCAGAGAATATTCTTGATGGCTGTTGACTAGTACTGCCCGATTCACGATTCGAATCGGTTCACCGATTCACTTTGGGTGAATCAATTCGAATTGATTTAAAACACCAAAAAATCAGCTTCCCGATTCGGACCCTCTCCCCTCACCCTCTAAAGCAAGAGTGGCAGCTCTGCTCTTGATGGGCGGCTGCTGCCGCACAAGCTTTAGAAGGCGAGGAGGGAGGGTCAGTCGGGAAGTGCTGCTGTTGGCTTCCCCCCCCCCCGGTGTCCGGTTCCCCTCCCAGCGTCCGATTTCCCATCCTGGCGTCCGGCTTCTCCCCTGGCCTCCCCGCACCGTTTACCTTATAGGTGAAGCCTGCAGAGCAGATCACGGTACTAGCATCTTTGCAAACTGCTTCGAGGCTGTTTCCTCCGCTGCGATCCTGCCTCTGATGTCAGAGGAGGGGCGGGACCGCAGCAGAGGAAACAGCTCAAAGCAGTTTGCAAAGACGGTAGTACTGGCTTCACCTATAAGGTACGGTGCGGGGAGGCCAGGGGGAACACGGAGGCCTTCCCAGGGGTGGGGGTGTTTGCGCAGTCCTTCGGGTTGGACAGGCCTTCAAAGGGGGGACAGGCCTTCAAGGGGGGGGGGACAGGCCTTTAAGGGGGGAACAGACCTTCAAGGGGGGAACAGACCTTCAAGGGGGGAACAGACCAGGGATGGTGACATAGGCCTTCAGGGGGGACAGACCTTCAGGGGAGGAGGGCCCTGGTGTAGAAGTACATGAAGGGGGGTTTCAAAGAGACGTGCATATGTCTGACTTTGGGGGGGGGGAGAAATAATGGGTCTAAAAATAGAGGAGAGGGAGAGAGATGATGGACAATGAGATTTAGGGAGGGAAGGAACAGAAAGGGAGAGATGATGGACATAAGGGATGGTGTGGAGGGGAGATAGAGATATGGGATAGGAGGGTAGTTGGGAAATGAAAGGGAGAGATGGTGGACCCTGGGATGGTGGTGAAGGAGGGAGAGATGCTGGATGAAAGGGTAGTTAAGAAAAGGTGGATCTATGGATGGAGACGAAAAAAAAAAAGAAAGCTGTCACACTCCGGGGGAGAGAAGGGAAATGGAAGGGGCTTTGAACAGAACGAACCGGCCAGACACGCTGCTGCTCCAAAAGGAAGAGAATGATCCAGTCCAGACCACAGACCGCAAATAAAACTTGGAGAGCCACATGCGGCCTGTGGGCCGCGTGTTTGAGACCTGTAACATCTCAAACATTAATAATAAGAAAATCATCATGGCTTGACTTCAACTCAAGTCCACCTATGGAGATTCAAGTTATATATAGCGGAAAATTGAATAAACATTAACAAACTAAATTGATATTTAAAGAAGAAATAGACCCTTTAAGCTGAGACAGGAAACTAATAATTGATTGCCCTCATAAATCCCCTTAAGCCTGAGGCGCTGTAGACAAGAATGTTGTCAGCTGGCTTGGGTCAAAGAAAACATATTTTTTCATACGATATTGTATCACACATTTACATGGATGTCAAAGAAAAAAAGGTTGCCCCAAAGCTATAACCCCTGGTTTTAAAAGAAGAAATTCACATTTCCTTTTAAGTCCCATACATTTTTTTGTAAAAGCCTGAGCAACCAGTTTTTATCTAGTGCTAAGGCAACAGTAATCAAAAGTGTCGCCAGGGTGGTCATTTCTATATCGGAAAGTTCCAGTATTGCTGTAACTTCAAGTGGTTACTGGTTCCTTTCTTGTAATCGTTGTTGTTCTTCATCTCTTTTAATAGGTAAATAGTAGACTTGAGTAAGTGGTAGCAACATATCTTCGGAAATTTCCAAAATTTCCATCATATAACGTTTCACCATATCTCTTGGAGATATTGTTGCAACCCTTGGAAAATTTATTAATCTAAGATTATTATTTCTGGAGAAATTTTCTAAGGATTCCAGCTTCCTTCTCAAATTGGTATTATCCTTAATCAATACTTCTCTAATCTGTTTAGAAACTTTCAGCTCTTGATGGATATTTTATAAAGAGCATTTTGTATCATCAATTTCAACTTTCAAATTTCTCACCATAGTCTCTTGAACTTTAAGTCTTTCTTCCAACTGATTTAGTTGGGGTTTAACAGATTTTGCCAAGTCTGCCACCAGATCCCAAAGGGAATCCAGGATTACCTCTCTGGGTTTTTCAATAAAAGAAGCATTTGTAAAGTGAAAAGTCTCACCAGTTGATGTCCCCTCTTGAACAGCTTTACTCAGGTTCAAATTTACCCCTGCAGTTGTTGGTCTCTCAGTCTCTTCCAAACTCTCCTGTAAATGGGAGTTTGTCACCATTCTCCTCTCTCTGCTGTCTATGGCCTCCGAGGGAAAGTACTGCCCATGCTCCGGGAGCACCTCCTCTCGTGGGGAGCTGGTAATCTGAGGAGGAGGGTGAGGTGCTCTGGCAACGGGGCTTAGTGTTATCTCTGTACAGGATTCTTCAGAAAATAAGGATTTGGTTAAAAATTTTATAGAGTATAAGAATCTCCAAGCCCAAGGAGAATTCGTTCCACCCCTCCAGAGTGTCTCCGGTGTGTCTCCCGACGCCAGAGGTGTTTCCTGGATACGCCGAAGTTCCCTAATGTTGCCGAAGGCCACTGTTCCGGACTGCCACAAGGCTCCAGGGGCACTGCGTCCTCTCCGCTTCGGCATTAGAGAAGGCAGGTATCTCAGACAGCGATTCAAAAGTTGTAAGGGGAAAAACTCGATGGCGTACTGCTCAGCTAGATGGGTCTGTGGCCTTCTTGGATCTCATAGAGTACCTGATTGTAAAAACCGCTTAGATAACCTTGATAGGCGGTATATAAAATCCTAATAAACTTGAAACTTTGCCAGGTTTAACATGAGATGGTGTTCTTTTTTTAATTTTTATCTTTGTAAATCTTTATTGATTTTTAAACTTTGATAGTGCAATACAAATGGTAAATCATACAAACTGCCTGAAAACACACTATTAAATATACAATTATTACATTAAACAATCAATTTCTCCCCATGAGATGACATGAGATGGTGTTGTTCTGAATTAGAGAATGACACGGTGACTGTTACCCATGGGTAACCCGCTGAAACAGGGACGAAAAAAAACCTGGTTGCTGCGGGTACGGAGACAAGGCCATTTTGGATTTGTAGGTACTTGGAGGGCCGCAGAAAAAAATAGTTAATGTCTTATTAAAGAAATGACAAACCACCCTCAAACCGCCTCCAGTGGTTTGGGACCTTAATGTTGTTTTCTCTAGAATGAGGAAGCCTCATTTTGAACCAATGTTTTCGGCTCATCTTAAATATCTCACTTGGAAAGTGGTATTTCCAATCTCCATTACTTCTGCTCGTTGAGTGAGCGAGCTTCAAGCGTTGGTAGCGGATCCGCCTTTTACAGTGTTCCACCATGATTAAGTAGTGCTTCGCACCCATCCAAAATTCCTCCCAAAAGTAGTCATGGAATTTCATTTGAATCAATCCATTGTGCTTTCAATGTTTTTTTCCCCAAGCCTCATTCTCATCCTGGAGAAACGGCTCTTCAAACTTTGGACTGCAAATGAACTTTGGCTTATTACTTACAGTGGACTAAGCAGCATAGAACATCTCCTCAACTGTTCATCTCCTTTGATCAGGTTTCAGGTTTATTAAAAATATCAAAGTGGTTTTACATAGTATAAAAAGAAATTATAAAAAATATATTAAACAAATTTCAATACGATAACACTAACAGTCTGATGCACTGACAAACAATGACTTATGATACGAGAGGTAACTGGGCAGAAGTACAATATTTAGATAGAAAAAAGATGGGAGGAGGGTAAAAACAAATAGAAGGGGAAACAGGCAAATTTTCTAAAATACAAGGCTAATGGAAGGGAACAGACTTCCATTACCGTCCTTAAAAGGACTATCATAAATCGTATGCATCTTTAAAAAGAAAGACCTTTAAGCTGCTTTTAAATTTATCAAGGGATGTAATTTCTCTTATGTGATTTGGTGCTGAATTTCAGATTGTAGGGGCCGTAACTTATTTAAAACGGAAAGGATATTTGCCATGCAGCAGGGAAATTTTAAGAAATTTCAGGATATTTGGGAGCCATTAACCAGATACTGTAAAGATTGAAATTACTGCATAGAATAAATATTAATTTTTTTCCCTTTTGTTCATTCACGTCCAGGTGCGGGTGGGTGGGAATATTTTATGATTTCTTTCGTTTATGAATAATTGTTGGGTATAAGGGAGGGGGGATAATTAACGTGAGTTAGAATTTAAAGATATATTAAGTGATGTTAAAGTATAAAATGTATGAATTTTATGTTACACTTATTGTGAGTTTAAAAATGAATAAAGATTAAAAAGAAAAATACTGATATGTTGGGCCGGCCTGTATCCAAGAGAACTATCTCCATATGGTTGGCGGCCTGTATTACCTTCTGTTATGCTCGGGTATCATGTGACAGCACACAAAGTCCAAGCTATAGCAGTTTCAGTTGCTTTCTTGCGTTCTACTCCTATTGATGAGATCTCTAAAGCTGCTACTTGGTCCTCAGTTCATACATTCACATCTCACTACTGTCTGGAATTTTATTCCAGACAGGATGGTCACTTCACCCAAGCAGTAGTGCAAAATTAATTTTCTTAATGGCCAACACTCCCTCCATCCCATTGCAGTAAGCCAGGGAGTCCCATATATGAGAACATGCTGCCTGCTTATGCTGGGATAAAGCAGAGTTACTTACATTACATTAAAATACATTTCTAGACCGCAATATCTTCCAGATCCAGAGATGTCTTTAATAGTTTTTGGAAA
This sequence comes from Geotrypetes seraphini, assembly GCF_902459505.1. Classification (NCBI taxonomy): domain Eukaryota; kingdom Metazoa; phylum Chordata; class Amphibia; order Gymnophiona; family Dermophiidae; genus Geotrypetes; species Geotrypetes seraphini. The sequence goes on from NC_047084.1 coordinate 457,915,243, forward strand.
TGCATATATGAAATCGAAAAAGCAAACAAAATACACAGCTCCGAATCCCAACTAGCAGCCTGATATGCAATTGTTCGATGCAAAAATTTATTGTAAAGACATCCTCGTACTTACTATAATAGGTGTTATCCAGGGACAGCAGGCAGATATTCTCACACCCCCACCCACCTCCCCTGGTTGGCTTCTTAGCTTGCTTATGGAACTGAGGTACTGCGAGCCTAAGTTGGGCGGAAAGGCGCATGCGCGGTGTGGTGGGTCGCAGACTTTCTAAAGTTATTAAAGTGGCGATGCACTTGGGACGGTCCGTGGATTACGTCACCCACATGTGAGTATATCTGCCTGCCTGGATAACACCTGTTACAGTAAGTAACTGTGCTTTACAGTAAGCCAAACACTCTGGCAAGACCAATCTAATGGCTAGAACAGAGAATCAGGATTGATTTATTTAAAAGAGTTATCAACCGCCTATTCATGGACGGCATTACAAAAGTAACATACTCAGAATAAAACAGGCGAGACTTAAACAGACATCTTGAATTATAAAGGAATAATTAACATTTTAGGGAGCCGTAATTAAACAGATCCTTACACTACCATTCATCCTGAAGCCAACCAATCATTTATTGAAAAGCTTCTGAAAATAGTGCAGTTTTAATCTAGGGCAAATCACTTAACACTGCAATACCTCCGCAGCACCTACAATGTCTTCCACTTTTTACTCCTTGAAGCAACTGCTGCAGTGCAAACCAAGTTAGAGAACAGCAAGCTAGTTCCACAGCTTCACCTCTCTCCCCTCCGGGGCCGACGCTCTCTGCTCCTCCCTCTTCCCGTAACAGCAGCTTGGCCACACTCAAGATGGCCGCCTCGGCCCGTCTTTTCTCGCGCAGGACGCCCCGCCCCCCACATGAGCAGGCAGAACTTCAGTGGTCCGGGTAAAGGGAAGTGAGTCAGAAGTTTTGCTTTGTTGGGACTGGCGAGTTTTCTCGCCCCCCTCCATTGGTTAGCCGAAAGTTCGCACCCCCCACCCCCCTCCACAGCCCCCTTCCCCATGTGCCTGCTGCCTCTCCATCGCTTCCGGAGCTGAAGATGTCCCGGGGCTGGAATCTGGAGGATGAGTTTCTGTACTGTATTCCCTCCGACATCATGTGCCGCTTCTATGAAGTCATGGGCTCCCTGGAGGACTCCGACTGGCATAAATTTGGTAAGTTGCCCCGGGCTTTTCCGATGTGCTGCGTTGGGCCAGAAGCGCGATCCGAGAATTATCCTGCTCACTCTCTCTACTTCTTATTTTGCTTTTACCATTCCCTTTATGCGTGGTTTCCCTCTTATTCATGTTATCTCTTATTTTGTCAATACTTGTAGGTCGTGCTGATAGTATAGTTTCCTAAATCTGGAGTTGAGAAAGGGGAGGGACCTCTTCTTTTTGTATCTGAGCGGAGAGGGATTAGAGAAAGAGGGAGTCCCCTTTTTTAATAGAGAGGCAGTGGGAAGAAAGCCTTTAGAAGAGAAGGGAAAGTTTTGCACTCTTTCAGATTTAAAAACAAACCCCAAACGCCACTTTAGTGGTGTGATAATTTGGCAAGTGTGTTGTCAAAGTAATTACAAGAAAGGGGGCTGGCGAAAGACAAAACGAAATACCAAAGATGAGAGATTGTCGAACCTTTTTTTAATTTGAAGGAAAATACTCCCACCCCACTTTTTTTTAGCATCTTCTGCTTACTCTGTCCCATCTTGCCCTTCCAGTGTGCTTTCTGACTTTGGATTCAATGCTGCTCTGGGTCACCTGGAGTTCAATAGCACTTATATTCTGCAGTGGTCAACAGTCACATCTCCCACACAGTCTTGCTGAGAGCCATTTAGTTTCTCCCTGCTTCCCAGAATAGCCAAACGGGGTTGGAGCTGGAGCTATGAATTGGAAGGTCACTGCCACAGATAATTCTTGTGTTTTGGGACATCTGGTTTCTCTCTTCTGTGCCCTTGCAATCCCCAGACTAATTTAAGGTTCCAGTACTTCTCAGGTGCTCAGCTTTTCTTGTTGGCTTTCTCTAACAAGAGTGATAGTATTTTTTGGTTTTGTGGGGCCCCTAAACTGGGAAAGGTGACCTTTATTAGGTTTTCTCACAACTTAAGACATATTGACAGCCTTTCACTGGTGGTCACCTGGTATTCCTTTCAGGAGTAGCCTAGTGGTTAGAGATGCAGGTTGAGAACCAGAGAATTTAGGGTTCAAATCCTTGCCCTCCCACTGATGCCCATTATGACATTGGACAAGTTTATTGCATCAGGTATAAAAACTTAGGTTGTAAGTTCTCTGGGAATAGGTAAATAATATGCCTGTAACTCTATGTGACTTGCTTTTTTTTTTGGGGGGGGGGGGGGATTTGGAAAGACAAGTAATTTTAAAATTCAATTTCACCCCCTTTTCCATATTTATAAATGATTTTACCTCCTTTATGATCGAAGAGAAGATAGGATGAGAATTTGATTTAAAGATGTTTCTGGGCTTTGTGGGGTCTTTTTTTTTTTGTTGATTCAGGGAATTAAAGGGGCCTGAAATTATACTTTTTTATGAAAATGTCACCTGGAGAAAAGGTCTTTATATGTTATTTCTACACTTTTTATGTGTTTACCTTATGCTTTCCAATAGTATAGTTAATGAATTATGAAGTTCGGACTTTGATTTGGTGGAAATGGCAATATTATCCAAGAGGTGTGCTTGATAGGAGGATTTTGTGAGAAGGTTATGGACTGGATTAAGTTGTTTCTGCAGAAGAGAAGTTTTAGTCAGGAAACCTAAGTTTTGTGGGTCAGGGTTGTCCCCTGTTGCTATTCAACACCTAAATGCAATGCCGGGTTAAATGATATGCTATAGGGGTTTGGTGCCTAAAAGAGAGTCCCCTGACTGTGAGACAGTTTGATCAAATACTATGCAAATCTATAACAAACAAGTTTAAGGCCCTCTTCTATCAAATTGCGATAGCAGTTTTTAGCGTGGGGAGCCATGCTGAATGGCCTGTGCTGCTCCCGACGCTCATTGAGTTCCTATGAGCGTCGGGAGCAGCGCAGGCCATTCAGCATGGCTTCCCGCACTAAAAACTGCTATCGCAGTTTGATAGAAGAAAGGACCTAAGTTTAAGTTTATTTGAATTTTGATATACCGTCTATCAGAAACTTCTAAACGGTTTACAGTTTAGTTAAAAAAATTAAAGCAGTATCAGTTACAGGCAGGGTAATAATCAACTGATATGAAACAGAAGAGCTAAAGGAAAGAAATACAATGTAATAAAAGAAAAATTGAGGAAGAAGGAAAACACAAGAGGGAGGGGAGTGTGTAGATAAATAATCAAATAATAAAACAATAAAAGTTAGTACATGCATAAGACATCCAATATTGAAGTAAAAATCATGTCTAAATGGTTTAGAACATAGATACATGAAATCAAACATTCTCCAAAATCTAAGTGTTATAAATCATACAAAAGGGACACACTATTGCAAACTCTAAAAGCACTTTCCCTATATAGTGAATAATAACATCCAAAATCTAAAACACATATTTAGAATAAACATGAAACTAATATAACTTAAAAAGACAGCCAAAGTGTACATTATCTATTCACAAACAGCAGCGGTGTCTCTTCAAAGCTTGCCACAAGGGCAAAAATTAACAGTAACAACTTTTTCAGGTACATCGGAAGCAGAAAACTTGTGAGAGAATCTGTGGGACCATTAGATCAGTGTTTCTCAACATGTGGTAGGCATACCCTTAGGGGTACGTGAGCCGCTTGTTGGGGGTATGTGCCACCACGGATATTGCCTGCCCACCTGTCTCCGCAGCCGGGGATCCCTCCTTTCTGCCCACCCCCATCCCCACTCTTCTCAGCTGCATCCGACCTCCCCAGTTCCCGATTCCCCCACCCACCAGCTCCCTGCCGCTCTATTTTAAAAACTTTGGGCAGCCAGCGGTGCAACGAAACCAGCCTCCTGCCGTATGCCTGCCTGCCCCGGAAGTGTTCTTTCTGCAGCCTACGCAGAAGGCTGCAGAAAGAACACTTCCGGGGCACTTGCAGACGGCGGGAGGCAGGCTTCATTCCCAATTCCCCCACCTACCAGCTCCCTGCTGCTGTAGTTTTAAATCTTTGGGCAGCCGGAGTTGCAATGAAGCCAGCCTCTCGCCATCTACCTGCCCCAGAAGTATTCTTTCTACAGCGTTCTGCCTATTCAGAATGCTGCAGAAAGAATACTTCCAAGGCAGGCAGGCTGACGGCAGGAGGCTGGCTTTGCTGCTCCTCCAGCTGGCCAGAGATTTTACTGAGGTGACATTGCATATTTTAAAGTCATCTGCCTTGTCCTCTTCTTACCCTCCCCAAATATAAATGATAATTAACATATTCTCTGTGTACAGTGTGCTTTGTGTGTATATGAAAAATGGATGGAAGAAATTGCATTAGAATTAGTACTATTATTATGGGGTGGAGTCAGGAGTAGAGCTTGGGCGGGGGTACTCGGTTGATATTTGTTAGGCTTAGGGGGTACTTGACTTGAAGAAGTTGAGAAACACTGCATTAGATCATCAAGGGGCACTCAGAGAGGAAAAGGCCATAGTGGAGAGACTGAATGAATGCTTTGCTTCAGTCTTTACGTCAGAATATGTAAGAGATCTACCTGTACCAGAAATTGGTTTCAAGGGTAACACTGTGAAGAAAGATGGATTTAGATTAGGGAAATCTTGCCTCACTAATCTACTGAATTTCTTTGAAGAGGGTAAATGAACATGTGGATAAAGGTGAGCTGGTTGATATTATGTATTTCGATTTTCAAAAGGCATTTGACAAAGTACCTCATGAAAAGACTTCTGAGGAAATTAGAAAGTCATGGGATAGGAGGATAAATTAAGAACTGGTTGAAAGACAGAAAACAGAGAGTAGGTTTAAATGGCTAATATTCTGAATGGAGAAGGTTAATAGTGGAGTTCTCCAGGGATCTGTGCTAGAACTGCTGCTTCTTAACATATTTATCAGTTATGGGAATAAGTAGTTGGATAATTAAATTTGCTGATTACAAAGTTGTTCAAAGTTATTACCGGTAAATCACAAGAGGATTGTGAAAAATTGCAAGAGAACCTTATGAGACTGGGCATCAAAATGGCAGATGATGATTAATGTGAGCAAGTACAAAGTGATACATTTGGAAAAGAGGAACCCAAACTATAGCTATGTGGAGAGAAAAAGGGAAGAGGACATCTATTTCTGAGAGGAGAAGAGTAGAAGACCTGTGATAGGTTTGGGGAGAAAAGCTAAATTGTAGGTTCCCTTCTATAGACAGTTTTTTTTAGATCTTAAGAGCAAACTTTACTTAGCTAGTCTCCGTAGAGCAGTGGTCTCAAACTCAAACCCTTTGCAGGGCCACATTTTGGATTTGTAGGTACTTGGAGGGCCTCTGAAAAAATAGTTCATGTGTTATTAAAGAATTGACAATTCTATGCTGATATCAAAATCGTCTGAAGATGAAGATGCTGCAGTAGCTTCACTCATTGAAACGTATTGGGCTTTGCATCTACTGCAAAGTTTCTGACCTGGCTTGATATTTATTTTTGCCACTTTTCTAAAATCATTAGACATGGCAAGATCGACTTTTAACAATCCACTTTGAACAATGTGATTTTTCTTTTCAAATGGATTACAACACGATGTTTGCTTTAATTCGTATTTGTCGAGATTGTGGTGGAGGCAGATTTGGTCTTTATCCATCAGTTCAACTTCAGAGCGCCGAGTGATAAGCAATTTTTAATCGGTTGACAAATTATGTAAAAAAAATGAGCCCACATTTTTTAGAATAAAATGTGCCGTCATGACACTTTGACAACAATTTTTGCCCAATGGCACAGTCTGGCAGAAAAGGATTATTATTAGTCGATTCGTTGGCATCCATTTTAAACTGAATTAATAATAATGTGGATCTGAAAAAGAAAACAAGTTGTAATTTGTGATCTGCATGCAACAAAATTATCACCTCAATTTCTAGTTAGGAATAATCATTAATTAAGAACACTATAATTGTACCCAAAGCTTGAGTAAAAATAAACAGGGAAAAACAGTGTGAAAAGTGACATAATTGTAAGTTGAAACATCTCCCAACTTTGTCCCCCTTTTTCGGGCATTGTTAACCTGCGTTGAAAAATGAAGCCCACTTTTCTAGGGGGTTTGAAATATGCTCTTTCTAATGAGACTGATTTGAAAGAGTTTCTGAAAGGTATTTTATCCCAGGACAAGCAGGCAGCTATTCTCACTAGTGGGTGATGTCATCAGACAGAGCCCCGGTACGGACGTCTCACAAGCACGTGTTGCTTGTAGAAACTTAAAGTTTCTAGATGCCCGCACCGCGCATGCGCCGGTGCCTTCCTACCCGGAGATCCGGGCGTGTCTCCTCAGTTCTTTCTTTTCCGCGGAGCTGAGAAGTTCAACTTCTTCATGCGCTAGCTGAATTCAGTTAAATTTGCCTTCCTTGTCCGCGTTTTCGCTTTCTTTTAATTACAGTTAACAGTTCTTTTCTTTTTCAGTAAAAAAAAAAAAAAAAAAAAGATTATTTCCTCCGGTGGGTCGAACGGGCCGGCCACGTGGCTCAGGCCCACTGGCTTCGACCTCGCGGCGGAGATTTTCCGGCCTATGTCCCGGCCAATCACCGGGTTTAAAAAGTGCAGCAAGTGCCAACGCGCGATTTCACTCACGGACCCTCACTGGCGCTGTCTGCAGTGTTTGGGCCCTGACCACATCCCGAAATCGTGCAGGCCTTGCTCTACCCTTACGGCACGCTCATTCAAGCGGCGTTGCCTATTGTGGGAATCGATGTTCAAGATGGACGCAGCTAAGGATCCCTCAGCCTCCACTTCATCTGATACCTCCCCGGTTCGGGCGAAACCGGCATCGACCCCTCCTGCATCGAGTGTGGTGAAACCGGCATCGCTCACCCCGACACCATCCACGAGCTCGACGTCGGTGCCTGCCCCGGTCTCCTCGGTTCAGGTACCTCTTCCTTCCACAGTGCCACCAATGGTCATCAAAGTGCCGAAAGCTACTAAGCAGAAGCACTCGGCCTCGAAGGAGCGCGATGTCCGTGCAGGAGGACCCCCTTTCGGTGCGGATCCCTCCTTATCGGCTTCGCTACGGTCCGTGCTGGAAGCTCAATTCGTTGAGCTCATGCAGACCATCGGACCCGGGCTCATCGCTGCCATACAGGGTGACCTCCCGGTACCGGTCCAAAGGGGCGGTCCGCCCCCTCCCCCTCCCCCACACCGTTCGACCTCGACAACCGACGAGGACGAACGGGGGAGGGCGGCGATGCCCGCGCGGCAAGCCTCGCTTACCGATATGCCGCCATTAGAACCCATTACGCCTCCGCGCCAACATGGGACCAGACCTCCGATCGATACTCGAAGCCCTGGGCATAGTCAGGAAGAGTTCTTCCGTACTCCTTACCAGACTTGGGTAGCATCGCAAGAACCCGCATCGCAAACCCAGTTGCGATCCACTGCTTCCAGCCCTATCCACTTGGGGGCCTCGGGAGACCATGCGATGCACAGACGATCCCGATCCCCGTCCCGCCACCGAGACGGGCACCGATCGAGACACTCATCCTGGCACTCCTCACGCCATTCGGAGGTGTCACCGCAGAAAAAACTGCAACGTAGGGGATACTCCTCATCAGAGGTGTCCCCTCCGAGGGGCCCGGAGTACGAGGAGACACCGGTGCCCGATTCTCCTTGTCACTCCCCGATGTCCACGGACCTGGAGGCCTCCTCCTCCTCCAGCCCGTCCCACAGACCGACGCTGGCGGAACAATTGTCCTTCTCATCATTCCTCCGACAAATGGCGGATGATCTGGATGTGACCCTTGACACGGGCTCCCGATACTCCAAAGAGTATCTGGACACCATGCATTTACCTAACCCTCCAACGGAGTCGCTTCGGCTCCCCTTGCATAAATTACTGGACCAGACCTTCATGCAGTGCTTCGAAACACCGTATTCCATACCGGCGATCCCCAGCAAACTCGATGCTCGATACCGCATCGTGCACCATAAAGGGTTCGAGGGCCCTCAACTCTCCCACCAATCCCTACTGGTCGAGTCCTCCCTTAAACGCTCTCATCCCTCCCAGGTCTACGCCTCTGTACCGCCGGGCCGAGAGGGGAGAACGATGGACAAATTTGGTAGAAAATTCTACCAAAACTCCATGATGGCGTCACGGGTGCTAAACTACAACTTCTTTTTCTCTTCCTATCTGGAGTTCTTCTTGCCGGTGCTCCGCAAGTTCACTCCGTTCATAGACAACCAAGCTCGATTCGAGTTCGAGGAAGTGGTAGCCTCCCTCTCCCAATTACGCCTCCAGCTGATGCAATCCTCCTTCGATGCATTCGAACTCTCGGCACGCGCCGCCGCAAGCGCGGTAGCTATGCGTCGCCTGGCATGGCTCCGTACTATCGATATGGATCCCAACCTACAGGACAGACTCGCCAACGTACCATGTGCTGGAGCTGACCTGTTCGATGAGTCTATCGAAACTGTCACCAAGAAGCTGTCGGATCATGAAAAATCCTTTCAATCCATCCTGCGGCCCAAACCCAAACCTCAACAGTCTCGACCTTCCAGGCCACCCCTGATTTACCAGCGGCGTTACATGCCCAGACAAACGCCTGCTGCGAGACAGCCTGCGAAGAGACAACCTCCCCAGAAGTCTCAGCAAAAACCTCAGCCACCGGCTGTACCTAAGGCTCCCCAGCCCTTTTGACGCCCCTCCCGGGAGCATAACCTCGGCCTCTCCCATAGGGGGCCGCCTCCATCTTTTTTACCATCGATGGGAGGCCATAACCACGGTCCTATGGGTCCTCACCATCATAAGAGAAGGATACTCTCTTCAATTCCACCGGGCCCCCCCGGACCATCCTCCAAGAGAGTATCCTTCAAGCTCGACGCAGACCGCCCTTCTTCTTCAGGAAGTCCAAACCTTACTTCAGCTTCGGGCTGTCGAGCCGGTCCCGTCAGACCAATTGAACCGAGGGTTTTACTCCCGGTACTTCCTCGTCCCGAAGAAAACGGGCGACCTGCGACCCATTTTAGACCTTCGGGCCCTCAACAAGTTCCTGGTCAAAGAGAAGTTTCGCATGTTGACTTTGGCTTCTCTATACCCCCTCCTCGAGCAGAACGACTGGTTATGCTCCCTGGATCTCAAGGAGGCCTACACTCACATCCCCATTCACCCGGCCTCCCGAAAGTTCCTCAGATTTCGGGTGGGAAATCTGCACCTACAGTATCGAGTGCTACCATTCGGCCTATCTTCATCCCCCAGAGTCTTCACAAAGTGCCTGGTGGTAGTGGCCGCAGCACTCCGGGACAGGGGTCTACAGGTATTCCCATACCTCGACGACTGGCTCATCAAGGCCCCGTCAGCCCCAGAGGTCACTTCGGCGGCCTTGGCTACAACCTACTTCCTCCAGAATTTGGGCTTCGAGATCAACTTCTCCAAGTCTCATCTACAACCCACCCAGTCCCTCCCCTTCATCGGAGCGGTCCTGGACACCACCCGACTCCGAGCATTCCTGCCTCGGCAACGCATGGAGTCTCTTCTTCATCTCAGCCAGTCGGTGTCTACTCGCCAAACCCTACCGGCGAGACAACTGATGGTGCTCCTGGGCCATATGGCCTCCACAGTACATGTGACACCCTTTGCCAGACTCCACCTCAGGATCCCCCAGTGGACCCTGGCATCACAGTGGAATCAAACGTCCGATCCACTATCCAAACGCATCTTAGTCACACCTGCTCTTCGGCAGTCTCTACTTTGGTGGATGACCTCTTCGAATCTATCCAGAGGTTTGCTGATGCACTCTCCCCCCCATCAGAAAGTTCTCACAACCGATTCGTCAAATTACGCATGGGGGGCCCACCTGGAGGGTCTCCGCACCCAAGGATTCTGGACCAGTGCGGAAAGACTACACCAAATCAATCTACTGGAACTCAGAGCCATCTTCAATGCGCTCCAAGCTTTCCAACACCTACTCCACGACATGGTAATCCTCATTCGCACAGACAATCAGGCCGCCATGTATTATATCAACAAGCAAGGAGGCACGGGCTCGGCCCTCCTTTGCCAGGAAGCTCTACGAGTCTGGGACTGGGCGGTGCGCCACAACACCCTACTCAGAGCAGTATACATCCAGGGGGAGAACAACGTCTTAGCAGACAAACTAAGCCGTCTGCTACAACCGCACGAATGGACTCTCCATTCCAGCCCCCTTCACCAAATCTTCACGCAATGGGGGACGCCTCAGATAGACCTCTTTGCGGCTCCCCACAACGCCAAACTGCCTCAGTTTTGCTCCAGGATCTACACTCCTCATCGCCTCGAGGCAGATGCTTTTCTACTGAACTGGGGGAAACGATTTCTATATGCGTTCCCACCATTCCCGCTGATCCAGAAGACTCTGGTCAAGCTGAAACTCGAACGGGCCACCATGATTCTAATAGCTCCTCGGTGGCCCAGACAACCTTGGTTCTCCCTCCTACTTCAACTCAGCAGCAGGGAACCAGTACCACTTCCAGTGTTTCCTTCACTGCTTACTCAACATCAAGGATCACTACTTCATCCCAACCTGCAGTCTCTCCACCTGACAGCTTGGTTCCTCTCAACGTAACCCCTCACCAATTCTCACAAGAAGTGAGGGAGGTCTTGGAAGCTTCCAGGAAGCCCGCCACTCGACAATGCTACTCCCAAAAATGGACCAGATTCTCCTCATGGTGTGTTTCTAAGTCAAAGGAACCTCAGCGAGCTTCCTTATCCTCCGTGCTGGACTATCTCCTACACCTATCTCAATCTGGGCTCAAGTCCACATCCATACGAGTCCACCTGAGCGCTATTGCGGCGTTCCACCAGCCCCTACAAGGGAAACCCCTCTCGGCCCATCCGGTGGTCGCCAGATTTATGAAAGGACTCTTCCATGTTAACCCTCCTCTCAAACCACCCCCAGTAGTTTGGGACCTCAATGTAGTCCTTTCCCATCTCATGAAGCCCCCGTTTGAACCACTCAACAGGGCCCCTCTGAAGTATCTCACCTGGAAAGTGCTTTTCCTTGTAGCCCTTACGTCCGCTCGCAGAGTCAGCGAACTCCAGGCATTGATGGCAGATCCACCATTCACAGTATTCCACCATGACAAGGTGGTCCTCCGCACTCACCCGAAATTCCTGCCTAAGGTAGTCTCCGAATTTCATCTCAACCAATCCATTGTACTTCCAGTATTCTTCCCTAAGCCTCATTCTCACCACGGAGAATCGGCCCTTCACACTCTAGACTGTAAACGTGCCTTGGCTTTCTACCTGGATCGCACCAAGCCACACAGAACCACTCCTCAACTTTTTGTCTCCTTCGATCCTAACAAGTTGGGAAGACCCGTATCAAAGCGCACCATCTCTAATTGGATGGCGGCTTGTATCTCTTTCTGCTATGCCCAGGCTGGATTATCACTTCCTTGTAAGGTCACAGCCCATAAGGTCAGAGCAATGGCAGCCTCAGTAGCATTCCTCAGATCAACACCAATCGAGGAAATTTGCAAGGCTGCCACCTGGTCCTCGGTTCACACATTCACCTCACATTATTGTCTGGATACCCTCTCCAGACGGGATGGACAGTTTGGCCAAACAGTATTGAAAAATTTATTCTCTTAAGTCGCCAACTCCCCCTCCATCCCACTGAGGTTAGCTTGGAGGTCACCCACTAGTGAGAATACCTGCCTGCTTGTCCTGGGATAAAGCAATGTTACTTACCGTAACAGTTGTTATCCAGGGACAGCAGGCAGCTATTCTCACGTCCCACCCACCTCCCCTGGGTTGGCTTCTCAGGCTAGCTACCTGAACTGAGGAGACACGCCCGGATCTCCGGGTAGGAAGGCACCGGCGCATGCGCGGTGCGGGCATCTAGAAACTTTAAGTTTCTACAAGCAACACGTGCTTGTGAGACGTCCGTACCGGGGCTCTGTCTGATGACATCACCCACTAGTGAGAATAGCTGCCTGCTGTCCCTGGATAACAACTGTTACGGTAAGTAACATTGCTTTTCTGTAAAAGCAGGCTGAAAATACCCTATTTTTGGCCTTTTTACACAAATTAGCAACTTTACACTTAATTTGTAAACTAATGGAAAGAGCTTGGAGGTTGAAATTGTACTTTTGAAAACAACGTTGTACTGCGACATTATGCGCCAAATTTCACATTTATTACTCAATTATTGTGGGAGCTAAGTAATGTCAAACTTTGACTTTTTTTTGGAGCACTAATTTTTTCGGCCAAGTTTACTGTAATTCAGCCATTCACTCAGTGCTCGACAAAAATTATTATTGGTAGCACTGAATAGAGCTCCAAAGGTTGTGTAGGGTAGCTAAGTTTCAGTTTTTTTGGAAACATAGCTCGTGAGATATTGTGTCTCAAAGTTGTCAGAATGTCACTGTCGTACTGTATGTCATTGCAGTATGGGGGTCAAACAAATGGCTATATCTCCACGAATATTCCACAGGCGAAACTAAAATTTTACCAAAGTTCGTTTGATACATGTGGGACTTTGTGCATAAAGTTTTATCAAAATCCGTGATGGTCATGCAGGGAGCCCTTGATCACTTGACATGGAATAACCCTGAGGTAAAACTCTTTATAGTTTATAAATTTTTCCTTTTGGCTAAGTCTTAATAATAATATTGTCATTTATAGCTAAAGAGACAGATGATCAAGAAACTTTTTTTATTTTACTTTTGTGATTATGATAGACATACTGAGGGCCTCAAAATAGTACCTGGCGGGCTGCATGTGGCCCCCGGGCCGTGTGTTTGAGACCACTGCCATAGAGTAATAGCCTTTTATAGTTGTACAGTTTTGTAAGCTTGAACCTTCTGCTAGAGATAGTGTCTGGCAGGCAGATCAGGGTGTGGCTTAGGGCCTCTTCTGTCAAACTGCGCTAGCAGTTTGTAGCATGGTGAACCGTGCTGAATGGCCCATGTTGTTCCCAATGCTCATAAAGTTCTTATGAGTGTCGGGAGCAGCATGAGCCATTCAGTGCGGCTCACCGCGCTACAAACTGCTAGTGCAGTTTTATAGAAGAGGCCCTTAGTCTCTATTCCCTCCCCTCTCCCGCCAACCCCTAGCTTATTTCTTTACTTATAGTTTTAATTTATTGTCAATTATTCTAATTAGGACAACTGGAGAACTCTTTATATTTCATTACCTGCTAAGAATCAAACACTAAATAAGCATTCAATATAACCCTAAGATTATCTAAGAAAAAAGAAACACTAAAAGAATATAAGAACAGCCTTACTGGGTCCATCAAACCCAGTAGCCCGTTCTCACAGTGGCCAATCCAGGTCACTAGTACCTGTCCAAATCCCAAGGAGTAGCAACATTCCATGCTACCGATCCAGGGCAAGCAGTGGCTTCCTCAATAACAGCCTATGGACTTTTCCTCCAGAAACTTGTCCAAACCTTTCTTAAAACCAGCTACACTATCCGTTCTTACCACAACCTCTGGTAATCCGTTCCAGAGCTTAACTATTCTTTGAGTGAAAAAAAAATTCCTCCGATTGTTTTAAAAATTATTTCCCTGTAACTTCGAGTGTCCCCTAGTCTTTGTAATTTTGTTTTTGTGAATCTTTATTCATTTTAAAAACAAAAATAAGTGCAACATATTGTACAGTCATTTACACTTTAACAGCACTTAAATTCACTCAGAATTATATTCTATGACAAATATCATCCCCCCCTTCTACTTGTCCAAAAATTTGTACTCAAAATAAAAAATAAACATCTTTTGAACTCTCCCCCACCAAGACAGATGTAAGGGGTTCCGTTGCTCACACATTTCTGTTACTTTTAGCAATAAAGATTTTTCATTTACTTTAATCGTTTCTTCCAGCGTTTTTATAAATCCAAATTCCTAAATATTTTATACCCTCTTCCTTCCAAAGAAAGGGGAATGAATCAAATAATCCTTTTGGACAATGAACATTAAGAGGTAGAACCTCTGATTTACTCCAATTTATTTTATACCCTGAAAATTTCCCAAATCTATCAATCAAATCTAGTAAATGTGGAATGGTCATTTCAGGATTTCTCAAATGAAGCAAAATATCATCTACATATGCAGAGACTTTATATTCTCGGCCTGCATAAGAAATACCCTGAATCTCCTTTACCTGCTGTATAGCCAATAACAAGAGTTCCAGAACAATATCAAACAGTAAAGGAGATAATGGACACCCTTGCCTAACTCCCCTCTCCAGACGAAAACAATCTGAAAAAGTATTATTAATATATAATCTGACAGAAAGGGAACTATACAGGGTTTGAATCATTTGTATAAATCCAGAACCAATATCAAACCAATCCATTGCTTGATACATAAAGGTCCATTCTACACGATCAAAGGCCTCTGCATCCAGGGATACAGAGAAGGCCTGATCTTCCATAGTTTTTGATAAATTTCACATATGTAACGCCAACCTAGTGTTATTAGAAGAATGTCTTTGAGCAACAAACCTTGTTTGATGTATTCTGATAATATAAGGGAGAGCCTTAGCTAAGCATAAAGCCATTAACTTAGTCAGAAGTTTACCATCTACATTAATCAAAGAAATAGGCCTGTAATTTGAAACCAACATAGGATCTTTATTTGACTTTGGTAAAACAATAGTTAGGGATTCTGCCATAGTACCCCAGATTCAGAAAGGGGTGCAAAAAGAGTCGAACAAAAGACCTGGCGTGGAAACTAAAATAGTGAAGGAAGCGATAGGCAATAAGAAAAACTCATTCAGGAAATGGGAAAAGGACAAAACTGAGGGGAACTGGAAAGAGCACAGGAAGTATCATAAAGAATGTCACCGAGTGGTTCGAAAAGCCAAAAGAGAGTATGAAGAGAGGCTAGCCAGGGAAGCACGAAATTTCAAACCATTCTTTAGATATGTTAAAGGGAAGCAACCGGCTAGGGAGGAGATGGGACCGCTGGATGATGGAGACAGGAAGGGAGTGGTGAAGGAAGAGAAAGAAATGGCAGAAAGACTTAACACGTTCTTTTCATCTGTATTTACAAACGAAGACACATCCAACATACCGTAACCTGAGCAATTCTTCAATGGAAATCAAGCAGAAAAATTAACATCCATGGAAGTGAGCCTTGAAGATGTACGCAGGCAGATAGAAAAACTAAAAACTGACAAATCCCAGGTCCGGACAGAATCCATCCAAGGGTTCTGAAGGAATTAAAGGAGGAGATAGCGGAACTACTGTAGCAAATTTACAATCTATCCCTGAAAACAGGCATGATCCCGGAGAACTGGAAGATAGCCAACGTTACGCCCATCTTTAAAAAGGGATCAAGAGGTGACCCGAGAAACTACAGACTGGTGAGTCTGACCTCGGTTCCGGGGAAAATGGCGGAAGCACTGATAAAAGAAAACATCGATGAACATTTTGAAAGAAATGAACTTCTGATAACCAGCCAACATGGTTTCTGCAAGGGGAGATCGTGCCTAACGAACTTATTGCACTTATTCGAAGGAATTAACAAACGGATGGACAAAGGAGACTCCATAGACATCATATATCTAGATTTCCAAAAAGCCTTTGACAAGGTGCCCCATGTATGCCTACTCCAGAAACTGAAGAACCATGGAGTGGAAGGAGACGTTCATAGATGGATCAGAAACTGGTTGGCGGGTAGGAAACAGAGGGTAGGAGTGAAGTGCCACTACTTGGACTGGATGAGGGTCACGAGTGGGGTCCCGCAGGGCTCGGTGCTCGGGCCGCTGATATTTAATATATTCATAAATGATCTAAAAACAGGGACGAAGTGTGAGATAATAAAATTTGCGGACAACACCAAACTATTTAGTGGAGCTCGGACTAAAGAGGACTGCGAAGAATTGCAAAGGGACTTGAACAAACTAGGGGAATGTGCGACGAGATGGCAGATGAAGTTCAACGTTGAGAAATGTAAAGTATTAGATGTGGGAAACAGAAACCCGAGGTACAACTATACGATGGGAGGGATGTTATTGAATGAGAGTACCCAAGAAAGGGACTTGGGGTAATTGTGGACATGACAATGAAGCAGATGGCACAGTGCTCAGCGGCCGCTAAGAAGGCAAACAGAATGCTAGGTATAATCAAGAAGGGTGTTACAACCAGAATGAAAGAAGTTATCCTGCCATTGTATCGGGCGATGGCACGTCCGCATCTGGAGTACTGCGTCCAATATTGGTCGCCATACCTTAAAAAGGACATGGCGTTACTCAAGAGGGTTCAGAGGAGAGCGACACGTCTGATAAAGGGGATGAAAAACCTTTCATACGCTGAGAGATTGGAGAAACTGGGTCTCTTTTCCCTGGAGAAGAGGAGACTTAGAGGGGATATGATAGAGACTTACAAGATCATGAAGGGCATAGAGAGAGTAGAGAGGGACAGATTCTTCAAACTTTTGAATAATAAAAGAACAAGAGGGCATTCAGAAAAGTTGAAAGGGGACAGATTCAAAACGAATGTTAGGAAGTTCTTCTTTACCCAACATGTGGTGGACACCTGAAATGCGCTTCCAGAGAGCGTAATAGGGCAGAGTACGGTACTAGGGTTCAAGAAAGGATTGGACAGTTTCCTGCTGGAAAAGGGGATAGAGGGGTATAGATAGAGGATTACTGTACAGGTCCTGGACCTGTTGGGCCGCTGCATGAGCGGACTGCTGGGCACGATGGACCTCAGGTCTGACCCAGCAGAGGCATTGCTTATGTTCTTATGTAACACAACCTTTAGTCAGTTGAGCCTGATATAAATTTAACAAATAAGGTAATAGGGTAATTTGGAATGATTTATAAAATTCCACCGTGAAACCATCACCACCTGGAGCGGATCCAACTCTAAGGGATTTCATTGCTGTTTGCAATTCTTTCATTGATATAGACACTAGAGAATGACACGGTGGCGGTTTACCCGCGGCCACCGCATTTTAGCCGCGGGTCACCCGCCGAAAACGGGGAAGAAAACTAGCAGTCGCTGCGGCGACGGGGACAAGGCCATTCACCGCCCGCGGGGCGGTGAATGGTCTTGTCTCCGCAGTGAGGTATCAAGGATCGCGCGGTCCCCGCAGCCACCGCCCGCCCGCCCGTAGCATTTAGCCAGCTCCCTCCCTCCACCTCACCTTAAATTTCGAGTTTTCCGGCTTCCTTTTTCCGAGCCGCACGTGTTCAAAAATCCGTGCACGCGCGGCTGCGCGAGTCAATCAATCTTCTCCTCTGACGCAACCGGAAACAGGAAGTTGCAGGAGAGGAGAAGTTTGATTGACTCGCGCAGCCGCGCGTGCACGGATTTTTGAACACGTGCGGCTCGGAAAAAAGGAAGCCGGAAAACTCGAAATTTAAGGTGAGGTGGAGGGAGGGAGCTGGCTAAATGCACGGCTTTTTGAACGCGTGCGGCTAGGGAAAAAGGAAGCCGGCAAACTCGGAACGAATTTAAGGTGAGGTGGAGGGAGGGTGGGGGCTGCTGGACCATTCTTCATTACTTTGCCATACTAATTCCATTCTATGTTAGGTGCCACGGACTCAGATTCGAGTCCTAGCGATGATGAGTTAAAGATCCCAAAAGAAGCCAACTTCTAAATCCAGTGGTTAGAGCTACACTACACTCCTTGTGACCGTGGGCAAGTCACTTAATCCCTATTGCTTCTGACACAATGGGCAGTTCCAAAGACCAAAACTGGCCAGTGTCAAAGACAGGATGCTGAGCTTGATAGACCCTTAGTCTCCACTGTTTTTAGTGATCAACAAAGTTCTATGTTTCTATAATCACCCTAATTCTGTTATCATTGGACTAGATATTCAAAATGATTTAAATGGCCAGGACAGGCTCCTGGCTGTTCAAATCATCTGTCCAGGGCTAACCAGGCATTTTCAATCTTCATGTTCAGCCCAAATGGTGTCACACAATTCAGCAAAAATACCCAATGTTGTTCCTCATAATTTAAATATTGCTCATAGAAGGAACAACATTGGGTATTTTTGCAAATGGAAGTTGGAGGGTTAATTCCCTTGAAACAGCCAATTGAGTGAAACATGAATTCATGCTGGGACACAAGATAGGTTGAATTTGTTTTGAATTTAAAAAGAAAAATGATCAATGAAGAATACTATAATGGCAAGAAAATATAATGATAAAACAGCAACTAATTTTGCCTATTTTTATATATTAAAAAAGTACTACATAAGGTGAATGTCCATATTGCTGTCTGTTGTTCTGCTGAGCACTGGCATTGAAACAGCAAAATGCATTTATTGCATACTTGTCCTCTGTCGGAAACATTATGGTGGTATATTAGTTGTGTTAATAAAAATTTATAAACAAAGCCCTGCCAGCTGAACATCTCTTTCTCTAGTTCAGCAGCAGGAACTTTGATTTATAAGAATGGAATACGCTAAATATTAGAGTACTAAGGCTTATATGGATGCTGCGGGGACGGTGACGGGGCGGTGAATGGGATGGCAGTGGCGGTGACGGGGCGGTGAAAGGGATGGCAGTGACGGTGACAGGGCGGTGAATGGAATGGCGGTGACGGGGCGGTGCAGAGGATGGTGGGCCGGGGACGGGGCGGTGACGGGGACAGATTTTTTCCCCGTGTCATTCTCTAATAGACACTTTAAAATTCTTAATGTGATAATACACTCTGACAATTTAATTTAAATATAACATTTTGCATTTTATATGAATCTTTACTCCACTCTAAATATTCCTGCTATACGGATACCAGACTGACAACATCCCTGTTCCCATCTTCCATTTGTTTCTAATTTATAAGTAAACCAATCCTAGCTGTTTTGATAAAATAAACCATTGACCTGTTTAATGTTTCAATGCATGCAATGCGGTCTGTCTCCATGTACTGCTGTAATTGTAAGTTTGCATTTTATATGAACCTTAAAAATTTCACTAACTGCCTCATCCGTAAGGCTCTTTTTAAAAGACATCGTTAGTCCATCTCCGGCATGCTTCACTTTTAATATCAAGGCCTTTTTTACTAAGGTCAATAGCAGCAGCTTATCTAACCAACTTATCTACAGTGGTTTAGATTTGGGTAGTGGCTAACAGCTTGTCTTTAGCAAAATGCTATGCAAATCCATGTGCATTGAGAGGAAAAGGATTCACTGATATGTGAATCTTAGCAATGTGTGTTCACAAGAAACCACAGCACAGCATGTAAAAGTGTAAGAAGTGAAACTAGCTATTATTTATGTCATTCATACATACATACATTTCAAAACACAACTGAACATGAACATGAGACACTATTCAGCCATAATGGGGTTGGAATCAAATCAATATGAAGACCAGTGAATTTCCAAGTATTACATCAGTCAGCTGTTCTCGTCAATTACAGCCTGCACAAAAGTGCCGACATCCCTACCTAACTTAGACAGCTTACACAGGCAAATAATTTCCCACTTTTTACTCTTTCAGGATGTAGCTTGTTGAGAAAGGGAAGCACAGTGCCTTCCAGCTGTTGCTTCTGATCCATCAGGTCCTGCTTGGTGGGGTTCTTGACATTTGCCAGCCACTCACTTTTGGCTTTACAGGCACTGAGACACCTGGCCCAGTGTTCTCCCCAGCGCTTTTCAGCCGGGCGCTCCGCCCAGCAAATTTACATTACCGCCCGGCTGTCATCTGCCGAATCCTGCTGCCACTACTGCTTAACGAGCAGCCTGAAGAGCCGCCGAAAGACTCCCGCCTGACTTTAAACAAAAAAAAACCCAGCAAGCGACTCAAACCCGGCTTCCCTCCGAAACCGGAAGTTACGTCGGGGGGGGGGTAGGGAAGAGAAGCCGGCACGGACCATTAGAGCCCCAGAGCATGCGGGAGATAGGCCAGCCACGGAGGGAAGCTTACTTGCTCTTGCTTACTTCGGGCCTTTTTCGCTGCCGGGTCCTGCCTACTTTCTGTTTCTGCGAAGGCAGGACCCGGCAACGAGAAAGGCCCGAAGTAAGCAAGAGCAGCAAGTTGTAAGCTTCTCTCTGTTGCTGACCTTTGGGAGATAGGTCGGTGACGAAGGGAAACTTGCAACTTGCCTTTGTAGCGAATCTGCCGGGTGTGTGAGACGGGGGGGGGGGGTGAATGGGAGGATAAATGCTGCTGTACCCAATTAGAGGGGACGGAGGAAGAGAAATGCTGGTACTTCTGCTGTACCCAATTGGGGGGGGTTAAGAGAAATGCTGCTGCTGCACCCAATAGGGGGAGGGGGAAGAGTCATGCTGCTGCACCCAATTAGGGGGGGAGATGATGCGATATACAAACCTAAGGATTAGATTAGATTAGGGTGAAGAGAAATGCTGCTTCTGCTGTACCAAATTGGGGGGAGGAAAGAGAAATGCTGATGATACTGCTGTACCCAATGGGGGGAGGGGAAGAGAAATGCTGCTGCACCCAATTGGGGAAAGAGAGGGAAGGAGGAGGAAGAAGGAAGATCAGGAAAAGGAGGAAAGAGATGCAAATACAATGGGAGGGAGGGAAAGGAGATACCATAATATGGAGTGGAAAGGAGAGATGTCAGGGCATATGGGGGAGGGAGCAGGGCCGGATTAAAGGATGGGCACAGGCCTAGGGCCTGAAATGGTCAGGGGGGGCCCGTCAGTGCTGTGCTTTGGGGCCTCACCCTTGCTGGATTCGCTGGCAGCAGCAGCAGCCTCATCATCATCCCAGGTGCCCCCCCAAACCCAATCCGACCCTCCTATCTCTCCCTCCTTCCCTCATCAGTGACATGCCAGAGGGAATCACGGCAGGAGAAAGTCCTGAAGCAGCCCGCTTAGAGTAGAGCAGTGCTGTTTAAAGTCTCATGATGGGAGGGAGGGAGAAATAGGAGGGTTGTGGGGGGGGAGAGTAGCAGTGCCCCGGGTGCTCGGCCTGGCGTCATGAACTTCTTCGGCTAGCAACAGTATTTACAATTCACTGCTGTTGCCAGCTTCAGGCCTTCCTCTCTGCCGGGTCCTGCTTACTTCTGTTTCTATGAAGGCAGGACCCGACAGAGAAGAAGGCCCGAAGCTGGCAACAGCATCGAATTGTGAATGCTGCTGCCTGAAGAAGTTCATGACGCCAGGCCTTGGGTAACAGAAGGAGCAAAGGGAGCATAGGGGGAGAGACTTGCAGCACCCAACTGGAGGGAGAAAGAAGATGAGGGAGGGAATGAAACAAGATGCCAGGAATTGGAGGGAAGGAGGAAAGTATGCCAGACCAAGGGAAAAGGAAGGGGGAAAGGAAGGAGAAGATGTCAGAGCATAGAGGGGGAGGGGGAGATGGAAGAAAAGGAAAGAAGTGAGATGCCAGAGAATCAGGGAAGGAAAGATATCAGACTGTGGGGTGTGAAGGAAAGAAAGGAGAAGAGAGAGTTGCCAGAGCATAGGAGAATGGGTGTTGACAGAGAGAAAAATGGAGAGGTGGCAGAGCTGAAATCAATCATGTACAAAGGAGAAGAGAAGGGGCATAGGATAGACAGTTTATTGAAGGAGCATAAAAAGAGGGAAGATGCCATATGGAACGGGGAGAGGGCGGACAGTGGATGGAAAGGGCTGATGCTGCATGGAAGACAGAGCGGACAGATGCTGGCTAGAAAGAAGAGTGAAGACAAGATGATTAAAGCAGAAACGACAAAAGGTAGAAAAAATTTTTTTTGTTGCTTTACATAGAATCAAGTAGTATTGTATCTATTGATTAAAGTTTATAAATAGGAAATGGAAATAAGGCAGTTTTTTGGGGACTAAACCCCTTTCCTCAGGTCATGACAGGATACCATAACAGCAGGGGTGTCCAAATGGTCGAGCGCGATCGACCAGTAGATCGCAAAGGCAATGTGAGTCGATCGCGTTGCCTTGGCAATCTTTTTCTTCCTGCCTCCCTGAGCCAGGCCAGACGCGTACAAGCGCCGGACTCACAAGACTTCACCTCCGACGTCAATTCTGACATCAGAGAGGAAGTTCTGGGCCAGCTAATCACTGCCTGGCTGGCCTTGAACTTCCTCTCCGACGTAAGAATTGACATCAGAGGTGAAGTCTTGTGAGTCCGGCGCTTTTACATTCTTGGTCTGGCTCGTGGAAGCAGGGAGAAATCGACATGGTGGCTTAGGGGGTAGGGAAAGAATCGGGGAAGTGGAGAAATTAGCGCGATGGCTTGAAGGGGCAGGGGGAGAGAGAAAGAAAGAGAGACAGAAAGAAAAGGGGAGGGGCAGAAAGAAAAAAATATTGGATTTATAGTCAGAAGAAGGAAGTGCAAACAGAGACTCATGAAATCACCAGACAAAAAGGTAGGAAAAATGATTTTATTTTCAGTTAGTGATCAAAATGTGTCTGTTTTAAGAATTTATATCTGCTGTCTATATTTTGCACTATGGCCCCCTTTTACTAAATCATAAAAGCGGTTTTTAGTGCAGGGAGCCTATGAGCATCGAGAGCAGCGCAGGGCATTCAGTGCATCTCCCTGCTCTAAAAACCAGTATTGCGATTTAGTAAAAAGGGAGGGGGTATATTTGTCTATTTTTGTATAGTTGTTCCTCAGGTGACATTGCATAGAATCGTCTGCCTTGACCTCTTTGAAAACCCGCGGAATATAAATGATAATTAACATTTTCTCTGCGTATCGTGTGCTTTGTGTTTTTAAAAAATTTTTATTGTTGGTAGATCATTTTGACTTGGTCATTTTAAAAGTAGCTCGCAAGCCCAAAAAGTGTGGGCACCCCTGCTGTAGAGCCATTTCTTGTATGACTGGATGAGCTATATTTATCTTTTTTTTTTGTTGTTGTTTAAATTCATGCAGAAATAAATGGCTAGATTGAACCTAATGACTTCATTAATGCCTTTCCCTTTTTTAAACCTCTATACCATTTGAAAGAGGGCAAATACGTCTTAAATTTAGTGGCACAAGTGTCAAACCTTAAAAAAGGAAGTCATATTGAGCATTGGAAAATAATAATTAACTAATAAAAATAGTATACATTTAAGGCTCCTTTTACTAAGTTACGATAGTGGTTTTAGTGTGCGCTTAGCGCACGGAGGAATTGCCATGCGCACTAGATGCTAACGCCAGCATTGAGTTGACGCTAGTTTTCCCAAGTAGCGCAGGGGTTTGCGCGAGCTAAAAATGCTAGCGTACCTTAGTAAAAGAGGGGGTTAATTTTCCCCACCACCAAATTTCCCCATCCCGCCCCACCCGGCTACTTTTTCATGCCACCCGGCTGGAAAAAATTTCTGGGGAGAACACTGCTGGCCCTTCTCATCTTTGTTAATCTTTCCTCTTGCTCTGTCACAGCAGACTGAATGGAACTAATATACATCTGTAGGGAAAGTTTAGCTTCTGCCCAGTCCAAGAACTCTACGCAGTCCTGTTTGGCATATCGGTGTGCTATATCTCGTTCAGATTCACCCAGGAAGTTAACTGCATGAATATCTGCTCCCAGTTCCTCTAAGATTTTCAGTGCTTGTAAATGGCCCCAGGCTGCAGCATAATGTATAGAGAGCTCACAAAGATAGTGTCAGCGCTGCACCACGCTCCCTCCCTCCTGGCACGATCCCCTCAAAGGCCTCTACCATTCCGGAACTTGGAGATTCACTTCAACTTCCATATTCTCTTCTATAGTGTGTCCTCTTCAGCTGGCATGGTGGGCGGGGTGGTGGAAAAAAGACAGAATTCTCACCAATCTCAAGGTATATTCAAATAAAAAGAAAAAAATGTCCTCGTGGAGCTGTAACAGTTAGGAATCTGAAGCAGTTAAGTCAGTTAAAATTAATAAAATATCTAAATAATTTATAACACCAATTCAGTCTTACTGTACCAAAATCCAAAAGAGAGACATTAAATAAAACTCAATTCACTTCAACTTCCATATTCTCTTCTGTAGTGTGTCCTCTTCAGCTGGCAGGAACATCAGCTTAGTTCATCAGTGTTTCTTGCTGAAACAGAAACTCCTTCAGCTTTTAGGGTCTTCAAACTGATAGGATTTATCTTTAAACGTAACCCTCATAAGTGCAGGATAATAAAGCCCATATCTTGTCCCAATCTCCTTTAATTGTTGTCTTATTTGTAAGAATTGTTTGCGCAGGTTCACTGTTGTTCTTGCAAAGTCTGGCACAAATATGATCTTTGAATCCTTGTATGCCAAATTTTTAGTCTCCTTTGCCACTCTGACATAAATATGATCTTTGAATCCTTGTATGCCAAATTTTTAGTCTCCTTTGCCACTCTTAAGATTTCCATGACATGCTGGAAACGCAGTAGGCAAAATATTAATGGTCTAGGTCTCTACTGACCATTAAGTCTCCTTACTGGAATCCTATGTGCCCTTTCTATCTCCAATGGCACTTTCATATTAAGGGGGGAGTAGTTTTGGAATGATTTCTTCCAAGAAGGCTATTGCATTCTTACCTTCCACCCTTTCTGGTAATCCCAGTATCCTCAAACTGTTTTTATTGAATGGTTCTCAAAATCATCCAGCCATTTTTCCATGTCCTGAATAATCTTGTGATCTTTTTTATATTCCAACTGCTGCATCTCCACTTTCTCCAATCTGGTTTCCATCTGTTCCATTTTGGTGTGCACCATTTCCACTTTCTGTGCTAAGTTTGCCACTTTTCCCTTTATTGCTGCTAATTGATCTGTATTTTATTTTATTTTTTTTGTAATTCTTTATTCATTTTCAAACTTACAATAAGTGTGATAAAATGTCCAAACAAATTAACAATATCTATATCACTTAATAATCATCAATGGTAATAGTGATAAATACTTAACTCCCCCCTTTCCCCCTTACCTATCAAATAATCAATACTTATACAATATATAACTATAAAATTTCCCCCCCCCTCCCTCACAATTGAACTTGTAAATTTAAGGGAAAATAAAATTTAATCTAATCAGTACAATACTTTGTTAATGGCTCCCAAACATCTTGAAATTTCTTGAAACTACCCCGCTGTATTGCCAGAAATCTCTCCATTTTATATATATGACATAAGGAATTCCACCAAAAATTATAATTTAATCTACTCCAGTTTTTCCAATTATACATAATTTGTTGAATGGCAACACCAGTCATGAGTAATAATTTGTTATTGTTTGTAGAAATCTGACTTTTTGCTCTCATTGCCATACCAAATAGCACAGTATCATATGATAAGCCACTGGGTTATCTAATAAACAATTAATTTGGTCCCAAATTGATTTCCAGAAATTCATAATAAATGGACAATAGAATAATAAATGATCTAAAGTCCCTGCTTTGAGATGACAGTGCCAACATCTATTAGACTTAGAGCTATCCAATTTTTGTAACCGAACAGGGGTCCATAACGCTCTATGTAATAGAAAAAACCAAGATGCTGACACTGTACATCTCATCCTCCAAGACCAAATTCATGGCCATTGAGATGCAGTAATTTGATGCTTAATCTCAATGCTCCAAATATCTTTAAGACCAGTATTTAATTTATTTTTAATAAGTCCATTTAATAATTTATACCACTGGGCGGCCTGGTGACCCAAGAAGTCTGCCTGAAAACATAGGAACTCCATACTAAGAGAGAGCTTGGGCGGCCTGGTGACCCAAGAAGTCTGCCTGAAAACATAGGAACTCTATACTAAGGGAGAGCTTTAGCCAAACGTATAGCTAAAGTTTTAGCTAAAAGTTTTCCATTAATTAAAGAAATTGGCCTGTAATTTGAAACCAGTGTGGGATCTTTATTTGGCTTTGGCAAAACTATAGTTAACGATTCTGCCATGGTACCTATAATACATCCTTTAGTTAATTGAGTCTGATATAAATTTAACAAATATGGTAATAGGGTATTTTGGAATGATTTATAGAACTACTGTAAAACCATCCCCACCTGGAGCGGATCCAACTCTAAGGGACTTCAATGCTGCTTGCAATTCTTTTATTGATATTGGCTTTTCTAAACTTTCTTTTATATGCTCAGGAATTTTCGGTCCCTTTGTTAAATTTAAAAATTCCAATCCATCCTTTACTTTATCTAAATAAGGCTCAGAAGAATACAGGTCTTTGTAGAAATCCAAAAATTGTTTTAAAATCGGTCCAATTTGAGAATATGTATTCCCTTTTCCATCTTTTATTGCCACTATTTTCGTTTTCTGTTTTTTTGCTTTTAGATAATTTGCCAATAATCTTCCCGCCTTATTTGAATTCCCATAATACAAAGCCTGTTGAGAAAATAAATCTTTTCTTATCAATTTAGAAGAAATCTCATTATATTTCCCTTTAGCTTTCAAAAGATCCTGTAATGTAGAGTATTCCCATTTATCAATTAATTTAGATTCCAGCATCTTTATATCTTGTTCTAATTTGGAAAATTGATTTTTAATTTGTTTTTTAATAAATGCCGAAAAATAAATAATTTGACCTCTCATGGTTGCCTTAAAAGCATCCCACAACGTTTCTGTTGAGATATCTTCCGTATTATTAATTAGAAAATAATCATTTATTTTTAATTGAATTTCTTCAATAAAATTTGGTTCTACAAGCAATGTATTATCGAATCTCCATACAGATCTGCTATCATCTTGATCAATTATTTTAATATTAATCCACACCCCACCATGATCAGACAAAATAATTGGATCTATGGAGGCTTGTGTAACTTGTTGAACTAAAGCATTTGAAACAAATATATAATCTATTCTTGAAAATGATTTGTGGACATGGGAGCAAAATGAAAATTCCCGATCATTAAAATGAAATATCCACCATATATCTTGCAAATCACAATTTTGTATCAAATTATCTAAACCTAATGATTTCATAACTCTGCTAGGAATTTTATCCAATAAAGGATCTATAACAGCATTAAAATCCCCTGCCACAACTAAATTAGAAGCAGCCAGTGGTAATAACAATGGTTGTAGAGACCTAAAAAATTCAATTTGATTCGAATTAGGTGCATATACATTGAAAAGTGCCAGGATAGTATTTCCCATTTTCATGTCTACATGAACCCATCTTCCTAAAGGATCAGCCTTAATCATCTTAAATAAAGCATTAATTGCTACCCCTGCCTTTTTCCCTATAGCTGGGGCAAAAAACACAATATTTTACCCAATCTGTTTCCCATTTCTTGGACTCTAAAGCTGATAGATGAGTCTCTTGAATGTAACATATCTACATTCTGTTTTTTTTTAAATATAAGTGTGTTTTCTTCCTTTTTATGGGATGGTTGAGGCCATTAACATTTAGCGAATAAAATTTAAGCTCCATTAAGAAATTTATGTATTGAACACATAAACCTTCTCAAATATATTATCTTAATATAATTGTTCTTTATACCTTTCATCTCCCTTAAATTACTTTGTAAAACTTCCTTTATTTTCTTAATTATTATAATTCTATAATCCCAAAACCCCCTCCCTATTCCTTCCCATAACCCACCCTTTCTGTTTTACAAAAACTTAAAAACATAAATTCAGACTAGCCCAACTACCCCTCCCCCAAGCATCCTATTACATCAGGTGATAATATGGAGATTAATCCATCCATACATTTTCTTTTAACACTATAAATGATAAAAAATAATTAGTATTCCATCTTATTTTCATAGAATTATACTTTAAACTATTTACATAACCATGTGTAAAAATAAATGTTTCATTGTACTCATAAATATAATTATCTGAAATATATACCTTGTATCAATATATTTACCCCTTAAACATATAAAAAAATACCTTACAGTATTTCAATCAACCACACACTCAATCTAATCTGTATTTAATAAAAATTTAGTTTATCCATTCATCCAATTCATATTAAATATGTTTTTATATTAAATATATATTTTCATAGTCATATTCATTTACTAATAACCATTTCTAAACTCTAAAGTCAGAAAAGTATACCAGAGAAAGAATCATAAGAGGAAGAAGACCTATGCAGAACCACCAGGGGCAGTCCACCTAGATCATTCCAAATCTAAACAATGTACATGTATTCCACAGAAGTGTCTCAAAAGATGGCCAAGGTAAAATACAAATTCAGGTGGATATGTAATGTCGGCAAACTTCTGCAAGTCTAATAAGCACATCCCACAAGCAGAGACATGCAGAATTCCCGCGACTCAGCCAGAGCCGCAAATTAACTAGCATTGCTTCCCCACCATTCACCTCCAAAGATCTGCAGACAGAAAGAAACAAGCATACAACAAATCCATTTCTTCTTTCCTCACCACCCTGAATCCTCCTTCCACCAACTATATCGATTGTCTCCTCAAATCATAACCTGAGCAATCTGTTCAAGCTGTTCAGTTTCCTTTCTCAATCCAGAAATGACATCAGGACTTCCGATTTAATCAGTGCAGCGGCTTCTTTTCATACAATTGGAGACGGACCAAATGATGTCAGGGGTCCGTCCCATACAATGCCTCTTCCTTGCCAGAACATACAATAGGCGCTAATGCAGGAAGCCTGGAAATTAAAAATAAGAAACCTCACCGGCATCTCTCAGTTACAGTATCTGACTCCCCTGTTGACCACAGCAGCGATTTCAAGTTACTAAGTTGAAAACGGACCCCATGACATCAAGGGTCTGCCCACATAGTACCTGCTGCATGTAGTTCTGTCCCTGGAAGCAGAGAAATGTGTTGGGAGAGAGCCGGCACTGTATGCGGCCCGCAGCTGTTTCCTAGTCTTCTGTGACGCTGAATGCAGTGTCGCATGCCTGTAGGAAACCAGTGTGTGAAGCCTTCGGCTCCGTGCGTCTTTTTCTGATTTGGTCGGTCCTGACAACGCAGTTCGTGTTAGCTGCATGACCAAACATGTACAGGGGCCGGCTGTGCGGTTACAGGCAGGCGATGTTGGTTTCCTGCTGCTTGCTGTGCTGTTCAGGTAACGCACATTGACAGGAGCCGGTTTTAAAGGCAGTCTATTCAGGCTGGGCTAGTTCGGCCCCGGTTGAAGGTGATAGCACTGAGCAATTAGTGAGAGTGTACTGCGAGTTTTCTCTGCTCCTTTGTATTTTCTTTCATCACTAGTTTAATGTTTCTCAGCTCTTCAATTATTTCTATCATATCTAAAGCATCCGCTGGCAGGGGAGTCTTTGAAGGTGTGGCTGGATTTGCTTTCTGCCTCTTTGCCTTTCCATCTGTTCTAGAAGCCGTTTCAGATTTGGTTTGTTTATTAGAAGCCATTGTTAGGTAAAATTTTAAAATTTCTGCTTCTGAGGAAATAAATTTTAAAGTTGAAAATCTTCAAAAGTATGCCTGGGGATGGGATCCCTCGACAGCTACATGTCCGTTCAGCAGTGGCTCCAAGTTCCGGAATCCCTAGTCTTTGTAATTTTTGACAGAGTGAAAAGTCGATTCACTCGTACCTGTTCTAGACTTCAATCATAACTCCCCTCAGCCATCTCTTTTCCAAACTGAAGATCCCTAACCTTTTTAGCCTTTCCTGATATGAGAGGAGTTCCATCCCCTTTATCATCTTGGTCGCTTTTCTTTGAACCTTTTCCAGTGCCGCTATATCTTTCTTGAGATAAGGAGACCAGAATTGAATGCAATACTCCAGGTGAGGTCGCACCTTGGAACGATACAGAGGCATTATAACATTCTTAGTCTTGTTAACCATCCCTTTTTAAATAATTCCTAGCATCTTGTTTTCATTTTTGATTACTTCCGCATATTGGGCGGAAGGTTTCATCGTATTGTCTACAGTGACACCAAGATCCTTTTCTTGGGTGCTAACCCCCAAGGTGGACTCTAGCATCCGGTGACTGTGATTCAGGTTATTCTTCCCAATGTGCATCACTTTGTATTTGTCCACATTAAATTTCATCTGCCGTTTGGATGCCCTGCCTTCCAATTTCCTAAGGTCTGCCTACAATTTTTCACAATCTGCATATGTTTTGACAACTTTGAACAGTTTAGTGTCATCTGCAAATTTAATCATCTTGCTCATCATTCCAATTTCCAGATCATTTATAAATAAGTTAAATACCATGTTTCCCCTAAAATAAGCCATACCCCGAAAATAAGCCCTAGCATGATTTTTGGGGTAGGTCTTAATATAAGCCCTACCCCCAGACTGCCAACTTTTTGTAAATATAGTACTTTTTGGGAACAACACTATAAGTTAGTCCTTCATTTATATATCTCCCCTAAGAGGGCTTATCTCTCTGGGTTTTGTGAGTCAGCTGCCTGTCTTAGTTGTCGGGCCTCTGAAGCGGGCATATGTTATGGACCTGCCCCAACATTCGCTCCTTTTGGGATGCATATTTCTTTTTGTGGAACGTATTTGGAATATTGCCATTCAATGTTCTCCTTTATTTCTCTTTGGAGCTGCCCTCATTATTCCCCCTGGAAACGGGGGGTTGCCAGTTTTCTCAAGTGGACAGTTCTTATTGCCTTGAAATGTATCTTACTTAAATGGCTCAACGGAGAGGCACCAGATTACTCCCTCTGGCGGTGCTGGATGATTACACTCCTGATGTGGGAGAGTCAAGATGTACGAGACTTTTCCTCTCTTGCTGGATGCTCTTTTCAGCATACTTAGGAACCTTTTTGGACCACTATGACCCCCCTGGTTCGTAGCCACTTGCTTAATTGCTGATATCTTGTATTGTTAGCTTGTTATGCTAATTTTTTGTATGTCTGTATATTTTGTACTGTATTATTCCCTTTTGGGACTACCTGGAAGAGGGACGGGGAGATGGGAGGGGGGAATGGTTTTGGAGGTTGGTTGGGAAGATATGGTGTTGTAGGTTCTTTGCTATAACTTGAGCTTCACTTTTCTTCATGAGCACTGTTTTGTTGTCTTCCTGTTAAGCTTAATAAAATATATTTGAACATAAGCCCTACCCCCAAAAATAAGCCCTAGTCGCCAGCAGTATCACCAGCGCTTCCCCCCCCAACCCATCTCTCCTTCCCATCCGAACCACGAGACAAAAATAAATACCTTATAACAAACCGGCAGCGTCGGTAGCAATCTAGGCAGGCTGCTTCGCGGCCTTCTATCGCCCAGGGTTCTTCTGCCGCATTGTTGATTACATCATCAGGAACGCGGCAGAGGAACCCCGGGCGATAGAAGGTCGTGAAGCAGCCTTCCTAGATTGCTGCTGTCGCTGCCGGTTTCTTATAAGGTATCTATTTCGGTCTCGCAGTTTGGATGGGAGGGAGAGATGGGTCGGCGGCGGGTGGGTAATAGAAAGATGCTACACGGGGGGATGAGAGGAAGGTAGGGATATAAGCTACAAGGGTTCTGCTGCACCAGGGATGGGAGGGAGAGATAGAAAGATACTTCACAAGGGATGGGTGAGAGGGGAGGAAAGATGCACCTGTGGGGGAGAGAAAGGAAATAGGAAGAATTGGGGTAGAGGAGAGGAAAAGAGAGATGATCATTGTACATGAAAAAATAAGACATTCCTGAAAATAAGACACTGCCTTATATTAATTTTGGGCCCAAAAAAGGAACTAGGTCTTATTTTTGGGGAAACACGGTAGCACCGGTCCTAGTACAGTACAGATCCCTGTGGCACTCCCCTGTTTACTCTCCTCCATTGAGAAAAATGATCATTTAACCCTACCCTCTGTTTTCTATCCGGTAACCAACTCCCAATCCACAAATCAACTTTTCCACCTATCCCATGACTCTTTAATTTTCTCAGGAGCCTCTCATGAGGAACTTTGTCAAAAGCTTTCTGAAAATCTAGATACACTGCATCAACCGGCTCACCTTTATCAACATGTTTATTCACACCTTCAAAGAAGTCAAGCAAATTGGTGAGGCAAGATCTTGCTCGGCTGAACCCATGCTGACTCCATCTCATTAAATCATGTTTGTCTATGTGTTTCACAATTTATTTATTTCCTTAGCACTACCTCTGTTGCCCACCCAGTGTTAACTCCCATCAAGAGTCCTTCAAGACACTGCTTAGGCTTTTGCCTACATTTGCTTGTGTATAGGACTACCAGATGTCCGGGTTCCCCTGGACATGTCCTCTTTTTGTGGGCCCTGTTGGGTTTCCGGGCAGCTTTTTTATTTCACTACTTTTAGTTTACTACTGATATCCCTACTCTTGTTTTGGGCTGCAGTTTGGGAGCCCTCTCTATTCTTCCCAGCCCCCTCCTAATCTTCGGTGCGCCCTCGCATGAGTTAGACCTCCTCTCCAGCCCCTCTCCTCATTGCTGCTTATGCACCAGAATGAGTGCACCTCTCCTCCCTTTCCCCAGCAGCTGGCACGCAGAATCAACAAGTGCCACGGCTGCTGGGAGAAAAGATCAGCTGATCTGCCTGCCTTTTGCTACAGAAGTCCCTCTGGCCTGGAGCAGCAGCGCCCAGGACACCGACAGCCAGATCTCATGTGGGTTTAAAATGGGTGGGTTAAACTGAAATTGCAGGTGTCTCAGTTGCTGGGGAATTGGCAAGGGGGGGGTTTAGGTTACCGGATGTGCAGGTCTATAATTATTTGGAAGATTGGGTGAATAAGACCAGTAGTTGCACCCCTTTTCAGATGGAACGTGAGTTTTTTGCATTACTACATAGCCCCCAGAGGGCATTGCCCTCTTCTATCCGACCAAGTATATTATTTAGCACATTGCAAGCGGACTGGCGTTGGCTTTTGCACGCCCTGGGAGGCAATCCGACGGTCACTGATCTTTTGCCCTTGCGGGGTAATCTGGCCTTTCCTCCGGGTAGGGAATCCAGGGAGTACCTGTCTTGGGGAGCAAGAGGAGTCATAAGTGTAGAACATATTTTGGGGGATGATGGGGAGCTGTTGACCCGTGCAGATTTGCTAGCTAAGGTGGGAGAGACCTGGGGAGCGCAGTTCGCTTGTCATCAAGTGAAGCACTATGTGGGATCCCTCAACAGAGCACAATTGCGTTTGCATTTGGGGGCCAGGCTGCGGGAGTTGTTTGTTCGGGAGGAGGTGGTGTCCCTCTCGGTGTTCAGCCTTCATGCTAGTTTGCAAGAGTTACAACCAGCCAAGGACTACCAGAACATCTGAGGTAAATGGGAATGGGAATTGCAGATTAATTTGGGACATTGGGATGTAGCCCGTACCTTGCGGGCGATGCCTGGGGTGACCCCGTGTGCTTGCTTGTGGGAAACATATTATAGGGTAACCTTACGCGCCTATTACACTCGTATACAGTTGCATTACAGTGGGGGTCTCCCTACACCACTGTGTCATAAATGTGGGACGGGGGGATACACTTTGGGACATGCCTTTTGGTCTTGCCCCATTATCCAGTGATCATGGAGGCGTATCATCTCTTACATGTCAGGGTTAATTGGGAGAGCCTTGCGCAGTACCCTGGCCCACTTTGTCTTGGATTTGCCAGAGGCTTTTGGTCATTTGCCTAGGGGGCGTCGGGCTTTGTGTAGGAAGATGAGCTTACTGGCCAGGAAATGTATTCTTCAGTGCTGGATGGTCCCTGACCCTCCGGCGTTTTGCATTGGCAGAACCAGTTGCATCAGTTGGCCATCTGGGAGGTGCGAGATACCGGAGGGGCTAGGAAGCAAAAGATGTTCTTGAATATCTGCAAGCCTTGCATTCAAAGGGCCGCAGTGCGGTTTTAAGATGGGTGTCCTAATCTAGGCGTTCAGTTAGTTGGGCTGGGAGAGTACTGGTGGGGGGGGAGGGGAGGGGCGGGGTATTGAAAGGTTCTGGCACTTAGTTATGGATGGGATCAGTGGGCATAGGTGGTGGGAAGTGGTGTGGCATCTTCGGGGCTCATAAGAGTCCAAGGCCTCGGAGTGCCTTTCCGCCTCATTAATCTTGCTCGCCTATGTAGAGTAGGATGGGGGGGAGTTTGGTTGCTGTTAACTTTTCTTCTGTATTGTATATAATGCATCCTTGTTTGTACTGTGCACCCTTGGGGTGCCCTGGCGTTGTATTTGTTGTTGTTTTGCATCAATAAAAATTGTTTGAACCTAAAATGGGTTGGGTTTTTGGTTTTTGGTTTTTGGTTTTTTTTTTACTGAAAGGATGGGAGAGAAAAAGTGGACCCTGGATGGAAAAGGGGGAGAGGAAAACATGTTAAATGGAAGTATGGGAAAAGAAAAAAGAGACCCTGAATGTAAAAAGGATAGAGTAGGTTACTGGATGGAAGGATGGGGAGAGGGGAGACACTGGAACGAAAGATGAGGGAGAGGGAAGAGAAAAAGTTGACATGCTGGATGAAAGGTTGAGGGAGAGAGAAGGGGGGGACATGCTTAATAGGAGGTGAGTAGAGAAAGAGATGACATACCGGATAGAAAAGGGGCAGAGAGAAGATGCTGGATGAAAGGATGGGGAGAGATCCTAGAGAGTGAGGTGACACAGTGGTTGGACAGTGGGATGAGACAGTGGTTGGACAGTGGGATGAGAGAGAGGACAAGCCAAATGGAAGGGAGTAGAGGATAGAGTTAGTGAGAGACAGTAATTGTCCAGGAGGTTCACCCTTGGTGTGGAATAGTAAGATCTGAGTAAACTTGGAATAAGAAAAAGGGGAATAAGAGGTGTGTTATGAGAGAAAAGAGGTAGAAAGCTGTAGGTAGACAGTAAAAAGAGGGACATTGAATACTATATAGTAAGAATGAATGAAGAGAGAAAAATAAATTGCAGAACGCAGAGGAGCAAAAAACCCAATGTTAGAGAAGGATGTAATAGTGAAGGAGATGAAGAAGACAGAAGGCGAGAGAAAAATAACAAATGGACACAAAAACCTGGTATGAGAGTTCAGAGGACAGAAGAAAGCAGAGATGTTGGAACCAACATGATTAGAAAAATTAGACAGCTACACATGCAGAACGACTAAGTCTAGGATGGCCCATGTCCTGCCCAAATCCCGCCCTCACTACTCCTCCTAAAATGCCCCTTTTAGCTCTGGTTGTTCAGCAGCACTGTGAAGGCCTAAATCGTTTTTAAATATGTCTAAAAAACCATATTAACAACTTTACATATCTGCCTCAAGAACATCAGCACCTGGCAGCCTGGCATAGGAAAGCCTAGTAGAGCTGCACAGAGGTGGCTTAAGTAGTCTTGGGGGTGGGTTAGTGAACCATGGAGAGGAGGACCCAGGCCCATAAGCTACACTGAAAACTCCCAAACAGCAAGAGAACAGAAGTTTTCAGTGTATTGGGGGGTTCCTCTTCACAAATACCCCCTCCAACAAGAGCGTGACCCCCCCACCCCCCTCAGAACACTACCGGTAATCCGTAAACGCGCTGGAAACAGTGGCGTGCAATCATCCTATGTGCAGGTGTCAGTGCACCATTGTCGCCGCACCATTCACCTGCGCTCTTTAGTTACGGAACCGATGGGGAAGATAAAGGTAGATTTTGTAACCATCTTTCAGACTTATTTCTTCAGATCGGTTCACAATGAGGAAAATTGTTTACAGTTTAATTGTGCCAAAGGCTCATTAAGCCACCTCTTTTACAAAACTGTAGCACAGTTTGGCTGTGGCTCCAGTGCTCATAAGAGTTTTATAAGCGTTGGAGCTGTAATCGCTGCAGCTGGTGCTAAAAAAAAACCCCAACACACTGCACTTTTATAAAATAGGGGTCTAAATCTGTAGACAGCTTGTAGAGCCAAAACAAGATCCAAACAGGTAAAATTGTATCCTTCATAGTGTTCTACTTACTTCACCTTGAAATATTGGCTAGAATCCTTCACATATGGTAGCTGCAGAGCCTGGTCTTAAAGAAGAAGACCATTCTGCCAAGATGTGAGACGAAGGGACTAAGGCAGGGTGTCAAATGTCAGTTCTCGAGGGCCACAATCCAGTTGGGTTTTCAGGATTTCCCCAATGAATATGCATTACCAATTAGTACAAACAGAGCTTTAAATCACTTAAAATGGCTTCAGTTAACTCAACAATAAGTACCTACTAACTTTAAGAAGCCTTCTATTGCACTTATCATTTCTTATTACCACATAATAAATATATTTATATCACACTGATTTAAATAACATATTACCAAACCACACTCTATGAACAAATCACACTACACAACTGTTTTCTTTATAAAATAGCTCAATGGGAATACCTCATTTGGCAGAAAACCTGGACTGGAACAAAGCCTTTTCTTTCTGGCCCAATGGGGTATTCCTGTTCAGTGGCGTACCTAGGGGGGGGGAGTCTGCCCCCAGGTACACGCCCCAAGGGGGTGCACAGGAGAGAGCTGGACAGGGGACCCGCAGAGTTAAATACATCTCGAGCCGCGAGGCTCATCTTCTGTTCCTTCCTGCCCTGCCGCTCACATATAGCCGATGGGAAGTCTTCCCCGATGTCAGCACTGACGTCGGAGGGAGGGCTTAAGCAAAGCCTGCCCTCAGACGTCAGCGCTGACATCTGAGAATACTTCTGGTCGGCTATTTGTGCGCGGCAGGGCAGGCAGGAAACTGAAGACAGGCCTCGCGACTCGAGCTCATTTTTGCTGAGAAAGTTGCAAAGATGGGCTGGGAGGCAATCGCGGAACACAAAAAGGGGGAGGGAGTGCGTTTTGGACACAAGGCTTGGACTTGGGAGAGAAGAAGGGAGGAAAAGAGATGCTGAGGTGGGGGAGGGAATGGGTTTTTGGACACAGAAGGCATGGACTTGGGAGAGAAGAAGGGAGGGAAAGAGATGCTGAGGTGGGGGAGGGAATGGGTTTTTGGACACAGAAGGCATGGACTTGAGAGAGGAAGGGAGGGAAAGAGATGCTGAGGTGGGGGAGGGAATGGGTTTTTGGACACAGAAGGCATGGACTTGGGAGAGAGGAAGGGAGGGAAAGAGATGCTGAGGTGGGGGAGGGAATGGGTTTTTGGACACAGAAGGCATGGACTTGGGAGAGAGAAAGGGAGGGAAAGAGATGGTTGTGTACACGGGGAATAGAAGAAAGGAGAATTTTTGGTCATAGGGAGGGAGTGAGGTACAGATAGTGGCATACCAGGGTGGGGGGGGGCGGTCCGCCCTGGGTTTACGTCCCAAGGGGGTGCACAGCTGGCCACCCTTCATTGTTCTCCCTAGGCCGGCAAACTGCGGCTCTTTAGCCACTTGAGTGCCACTGCCGCCATCGGGAACAGGCCGGCGCCGAGTTCTCCCTGCTTTTCCCTGTGGGGCCGACCAATTTTCGCCACCCGCGTCAATTCTGACGTCAGAGAGGACGTTCTGGGCCAGCCAATCGCTGCCTGACCGGCCTAGAACATCCTCTCCGACGTTAGAATTGACGTCGAGTGGCGAGAGTTGGTCAGCCCCGCGGGGAAGAGAAGCAGGGTGAACTCGGCGCCAGCCTGTTCCCGATGGCGGCAATGGCAACCTATTCCTCAGTGGTGGTGGCAGCATTTTCCCAATGGTGGTGGCATAGGGGAGGGCAGGGAGAAAGAAAGAAAGGGGGGGACAGGGAGCCAGAAAGAAAGAAAGGGGGCAGGGTGAAACAAAGAAAGAAATGGGGCACGGAGAGAGAGAGAAAAACAGACATACAGAAAGAAAGGGGGTATGGAGAGAGAGAAAAAGAAAGAAGGGGCAAGGTGAAACAAAGAAAAAGTTTGGGGAGGGAATGAGGTCTGGAGGAGAGGAAGCATACAGGAGGCTGAACGAAAGGAAGAAATATTGGATGCACAGTCAGAAGAATAAAGTGCAACCAGAGACTCATGAAATTACCAAAGGTAGGAAAAATGATTTTATTTTCAATTTAGTGATCAAAATGTGTCTGCTTTGAGAATTTATATATGCTGTCTATATTTTGCACTATGGCCCCCTTTTACTAAACCGCAATAGCGTTTTTTAGCGCAGGGAGCCTATGAGCGTTAAGAGCAGCTTGGGGCATTCAGCGCAGCTCCCTGCGCTAAAAACCGCTATCGCAATTTAGTAAAAAGGGAGGGGGAATATTTGTCTATTTTTGTATAGTTGTTACTGGGGTGACATTGCATAAAGTCATCTGCCTTGACCTCTTTGAAAACCCGCGAAATATAAATGATAATTAACATTTTCTCTGCGTACAGCGTGCTTTGTGTTTTTAAAATTTTATTGTTGGTAGATCATTTTGACTTGGCCACAAAGGTAAGGGGGAGGGAGGGAGGAGAGCTGCTGAAAGACATCTAGTAATCCTTGCAGGCTTGACTGTGCAGGGAATTATTTTTGTAAAATCATGTTTTGTTATGTGACTGCCATTATTTAGACTTTAATTTCTATGAATGAATAGAATGAAAATGATATAAATTACTTGCTTGTTTTTATGTGCGTGCGCTGAAGGAAAGTGGAGAGAGAGTGGGCTGAGGACGCTGAAGGGAAATGGGGAAGAGAGAGTGGGGAGAAGACGCTAATTTATAAATTGACAATTGTACAGAATATTGTTTCTTTTTATACTATTTTGCACTGTACTAGAGGACATGTGTTACTGTTTTTGTGGTGTTGCATTATATCCAGGGTCTGGTTTCTTGGCGGTTCAGTTTAACTTTTGTCTACATATTTCTATTTTTAGTTTGTGATTATTCCATATTGGGCGAGGGTGTGTATCTGTTCAGTGTGTATGAAAAGAACATAGTTTTCAGTTGGTATTGACTACAGAATCAATTGACTGTGCGGGATCTGGCTTGTTTAGTTTTACAATGTATGTGTTGGTGTTCTAGTGCTCACTGCAGTGTTTAAGATGCTGCCTTTTCCTAGGTACACTCTTGTTATGCGATATGTGGATTGTTACTAAAAATCATATTTTTCATATAGATTGGGGGGGATTGTCAAAAAATGATGGGCCCTGGGTGCCACATACCCTAGGTACACCACTTTTCCTGTTGAGCTATTTTATAAAGAAAACAGTTGTGTAGTGTGATTTGTTCACAGAGTGTGGTTTGGTAACATGTGATTTGTTCACAGAGTGTGGTTTGGTAACATGTTATTTAAATCGGTGAGAAAAAATGATAAGTGCAATAGAAGGCTTCTTAAAGTTCGTAGGTATTTTTTTTTTAATTCTTTATTCATTTTTAAACTTTCAACAAGTGATTTATAATACAATCATTTACACTTTAATATCACTTATTAATCATACATATATTGAATCATAATATAATTCCTCACTCCCTCTCTCCAATATAACATTATATTTTCAGATAATTTGAAATTAAACCCACCCTCCCCCCACCCTATATTTCAATGAACAAAAGGGGAAGAAATAAATTATTAATTATAATCAATCCTTACAATAATTTGTTAATAGCTCCCAAAAATCAATAAATTTTTTTTATAACGTCCCTGCTGAATAGCTAATATTCTCTCCATTTTAAAAATATGACACAATGAATTCCACCAGAAATTGTAACTTAATCTATCATAATTTTTCCAGTTTCTCGTAATTTGTTGAATGGCAACTCCTGTCATTATGAATAAAAGTTTATTGTTTTTAGAGGATATTTGACTCTTTTTCCTCATTAGTAGGTATTTAACAATGAATATGCATGAGATCTATTTGCATACACTGCTTTCATTGTACGCTAATAGATCTCATGCATATTCATTGGGGAAATCCTGAAAACCTGACTGGATTGCTGCCCTCGACGACCGGCATTTGACACCCCTGGACTAAGGAGTTCACCCATCTAAATTAGAATCCAAGTCAATCACTAATAATAAAACTCTAAGCGTGCATGCCCACTCTTACCTGCGTGATCTGTGCTCTGTAGCTCCGTGGCTTCGCATGCGCAGTAGAAGGAGTCAGTGGTGGTTTCTTCTGCGCGTGTAGAGGCACATTAAGCAGGGACGCCCTCACTCCATCTAACACAGCACGGCCTGCAGTCTGGCCGGCTCCCTTACAGTCCCTTGCCAAAGTTATTTTTAAGTTCAAAGCTGCCGCTGCGGCTCCTCTCACGAGCCGCACCTGCGTTTGAAGCTTCTCTGATGTCACATCAGAGAGAAGGCTTCCGACGCAGGCGCGGATCATGAGAGGAGCCGCCGCAGCAGCTTTAAACTCAAAAATAACTTCAGTAAGGGACTGTAAGGGAACTGGCCAGAAACAAACAGAAATTCTGCTGCACAGGGAAGTGGAGGGGGAAGGAATGCTGCTGCATAGGGAAGTGGGGTGGGGGGAGGGAAATGCTGCTGCATAGGAAAATGGAGGGGGAGGGAAATGCTGCTGGTGAGAAAAGGGGGCTGGGGCTGGAAGCTGAAAGGGAAAAGATGGGAGAAGGGGGCTGGGGGGGGGGTAAAAATGGGTTTGGAGCTGGTGCTGAAAATAGGGGACATGTGAGGGAAGGAGGCTTTACTAGCACCTGTTAATGTAAAGGGTTTAAACACAGTGCTGGGATATGATTCCAGCACTGTGATTTAATGACAAAAGCTAAAGTCAGTTGGAGCTAAGTAGGAGCTGTTTGGCGCTTAAGCCTCAGCATGGAAAATGCTTGGTGCAAAAATGACAATACA
Organism: Geotrypetes seraphini; assembly: GCF_902459505.1. Taxonomy (NCBI): domain Eukaryota; kingdom Metazoa; phylum Chordata; class Amphibia; order Gymnophiona; family Dermophiidae; genus Geotrypetes; species Geotrypetes seraphini. The sequence continues at coordinate 457,955,672 of NC_047084.1, forward strand.
TAGAATATCTGAGCATTCAGAATCTGTGTCAAGAAGACAGTGATGACTACCGGGCGCAGGACAACTTACACTTAAGTGGATCAAAGATCCTTATAACTTGAAAATTTTAATAGAATGTTCACTGCTTCCAGACCTCCTCTACCTATTCAACACTGCAGAAAATCTTGGCTATGAAGCTGATGATGCAGTCTGTAGCTCAATTTCGTTTCTTTATATATTTTTTTGTAAATCTTTATTCATTTTTATACATACAATAAGTGTGATACTACATAAACACATTTGCACATTGAGAATATCACTTAATATTCAGCATTAATACCAATCATAAAATCTTATCTCCCTCCCTTCCCACCCCTTCATAATAAGTAATTAAATTACTTTATATAAGATGTTATACTTAAAATCCCCCCTCCATGAAAAATGAACTTTAAGAATTAAGGGAAAAGTAACAACTAATTATTACAAAATTTTGTTAATGGCTCCCACACATCTTGAAATTTCCTAATATATCCTCGCTGTGTTGCTATTACTCTTTCCATTTTATACATATGACATAATGAATTCCACCAAAAATTATAATTTTTTTCATTCCAATCCTGTGTGCTCTCTCAATTTCTATTGGACTTTTTAATTTAATTGGAAGAATTTTTGATAATACATCTTCTAAAAAGGAAATCATGTTTTTCTCCTCAGCTCCTTCCTTTAATCCAATTATTCTTAAATTCTGTCTTCTAGATCTGTTTTCCAGATCTATCATTTTTTTATTCATTTCCTTTAATATGATGGTTTCAGTGGGACTGGGTGAAACATTATCCACATGGGTTAGGGACTGGCTTAGAGGTAGACTTCAGAAGGTAGTGGTAAACGGTACCCTCTCTGATATGACGGAGGTGATCAGCGGAGTGCCGCAGGGCTCGGTCTTGTGCCCAATCCTATTTAACATCTTTGTAAGAGACTTGGCTGAGGGGCTTCGAGGTAAAATTACATTATTCGCTGATGACGCCAAACTATGCAACATAGTAGGCAACCGCACAACAGATGAAAGCACAGTGCCCGACAGTATGACTCAGGACCTACTCCTGCTGGAGCATTGGTCAAAGACTTGGCAACTAAGTTTCAATGCCAAAAAATGCAAGGTCATGCACTTTGGCGGCAGAAATCCATGCAGGACTTACACCCTAAATGGTGAGATCCTAGCAAGGACTGTAGCAGAACGTGACTTGGGGGTGATCATTAGTGAAGACATGAAGACTGCCAATCAAGTGGAGAAAGCTTCATCCAGGGCTAGACAAATCATGGGCTATATCCGTAGAAGTTTTGTCAACCGTAAGCCCGAGGTCATAATGCCGTTGTACAGATCCATGGTGAGACCCCATCTGGAATACTGTGTACAATTCTGGAGGCCGCATTATCAAAAAGATGTGCGGAGAGTTGAGTCGGTTCAGCGAATGGCCATCTGGATGGTCTCAGGTCTCAAGGATCTCCCTTATGAGGAACGACTGGGTAAGTTGCAGCTGTACTCACTCGAGGAACGCAGAGAGAGGGGAGACATGATCGAGACGTTCAAATATGTCACAGGCCGTATCGAGGTGGAAGAGGATCTCTTTTTCCTTAAAGGACCCACGGCAACAAGAGGGCATCCGTTGAAAATCAGGGGTGGGAAATTTCATGGCGACACCAGAAAATATTTCTTCACCGAAAGGGTGGTTGATCGCTGGAATAATCTTCCACAACAGGTAATTGAGGCCAGCAGCATGCCAGATTTTAAGAAAAGATGGGATTGGCATGTGGGACCTCTTCATGGAGGTAGTTAGGGGGTGGGCCATTAGTGTGGGCAGACTAGATGGGCCGTGGCCCTTTTCTGCCGTCATGTTCTATGTTTCTATGTTTATTCTTTTGATACAGACCATAGAGCAGGGGTAGGGAACTCCGGTCCTCGAGAGCCTTATTCCAGTTGGGTTTTCAGGATTTCCCCAATGAATATGCATTGAAAGCAGTGCATGCAAATAGATCTCATGCATATTCATTGGGGAAATCCTGAAAACCCGACTGGAATACGGTTCTCGAGGACCGGAGTTCCCTACCCCTGCCATAGAGGACCACTGCACAACTGCCTAGACCAGTGGTTCCCAACCCTGTCCTGGAGGACCACCAGCCAGTCGGGTTTTTGGGATAGCCCTATTGAATATGCATGAGAGAGATTTGTATATAATGAAGGAGACAGGCGTGCAAATCTGATCCATGCATATTCATTAGGGCTGCCCTGAAAACCTGACTGGCTGGTGGTTCTCCAGGACAGGGTTGGAAACCACTGGCCTAGACAACAATAAAGAGAGTGAAAAGAAGCGGTAAACTGCCAGTCCGGTGAAGCAGTCTCTTTCACAGCATCCTCAAACATATCACATCTCTCAATCAGCATACCAGTATCCTACTGATAAGGAAGTTGATTAAAGAAATGCTGTAATTGGATTCCATTTACAATGGCTTCATGGGTGGGGGATGGATGGTAGATAAATTAATTGGAACTTGAATTTGGCAAATGATCTTTAAGTAGGTCACCCCAAAGAGGTTGGGAAGGTTTCCTAATAAGAGGCTGGCTGGCTTGTAAATGGTCCTGCTACATCCACTAAAGAAGAAAGGTAGGCAGTTGGAAAAGAAGTAGAAGACGAACTGCTTTGGGGAAGTTAAAAGCCTGTACGGAACATTAGGCGAACATGTAGGGGTTTTTTGGGTTTTTTTTCTTTTGCTTAGGCAATCAAGTAGGCAGGGGACAGTAATTCTTTATTGTGAAACTTGGTTTATTTGCCACCACTAGGAAATTCCCTAGAAAATTCAGTATTGAGAGATAATGTGCTTGCTTACTAACACTTTCAACAGATTACTGTAATGTGCTAAGTTATAAAGACACTTTCCTAAGGGAGCCTTTATCAGTTGGGATAAGGGGACTGACCAAGGAATTTGAATTTGGTTTTCCAAGAGGGTGGTTAGGAAATTAGAGCTCAATTCTCTGGAAGAAGTAATAATAATAATAACTTTATTCTTCTATACCGCAAATAATCGTGTACTAGTTGCTGTGAAGTTATAGGACCAGTCTTTCCAGTTAGGGCTGACAACTATATGTAGCTGGGATCTTTTGTCCTTCAGCTATTCTGAGGGCCCTTGGTTCTAAGGTAACAATGTTTTCTAGTTTCTATAAATGCCTCCCTATCTTTAAAGGGAAATTTTTTTTACCTTCTCTCAAGAGTGGTTCTGGTAAAGCCTGTTCTGTTACATCCACTCTGGAGTCCGTGCATATAGTGTGAAATCTGTTCCCATGAACTGGACTTGCAGAAGTGTGAATACTTAGTTTTGAGCACCTCCTACGTAGAGGTGGAGCCCAGATTCCCCTTTTTCTTCTGTTTAGTGAACTGTACAGAGGTGTTCTGATCTGCTCTGCTTAGTTTTGGTTTTCTTTTTGGCCTAAGTATGTTTTTTTTCCAAGGCTTTGGTGCCCTGAGATGAGTTTCTGAGTTACAAGCTCTTTCTTGCAGGGATAACGGAAGTAGGGCTCTCCTTAAGCACGGTTCCATCCTTCTTACTGACAGTGGTCTTGGCCTTCCACGTCAATCAGGAAGTCTATTTGACAGCCTTTTGCCTTACGGGGTCTAAGAAAAAGGATAAAGTGTTACATTTGCTGGATGTCAAGCGAGTGCTTCTCCAGTTCTTCGAAGTTACCAATGAGTTTCTCCTATTGGATCACCTTTTTGTTCTGACCAGTCATGCAAAGAAAGGGAGGCTGGCATCTAAAGTCTGATTTCTAGATGGATTGAAATGGCCATTTCCTCCGCATATTTGGCTGTGATAACACTGCCGCTGATCCCATTGAGAGTGCACTCTACTAGAGGAGTTGCTGCCTCATGAGTGGAGACTAGGGCTGTCTTGTCTTAGGAGATTTGTAGAGTGGCTACATGGTCTACTCTCCATACCTAAATCAGATTCTATAGGGTGGATGTAGCAGCCTGGAAGGATGCTGCTTTCGGGGCCTCTGTCTTAAAGGCAAGCGTAGTGGGCCCACCCTAGGCTCTGGGGACTGCTTTGGTACGTCCCTATTGTTTCAGGACCACTAGACACATTGCACTAGAAAGAAAGATTAGGTTCTTACTTTGGCAATCTTCTTTCTTGTAGATGTGTCTAATGGTCCTGAAGCCCCAGCCTATGAATGGGCTTCGCCTGCCTTCTGCCTTAGAATTGTCTGGTTCTCAGAGGGGCTGAGAGGATTAAAAAAAAACCAAAGAATAATGCATGGGAAAATCCTCAAGACCATACAGGACATGCGAGTAGCTATGAGCTCTCTACATGGTTAGTGCTGGTTGCCAAAGTTTGAATGTTATAATGTTAATTACTATGTTTGTTACAGAGCAGAATTGTAATGTCAGGTATTTTTCCCCGTTTCCCTCCTTCCAGTTATGTCTTTTATTACAGTGCTACTTGATTGCTTTTGTACAAACTGAAGGGGCAATGCAGCTCCCTGGGAAGGAGGTAGAGTTGAAAACATGATTGACAGTTTTCTGCAGACAACTTGCGAGTTGAGATACAGAACCCTATCATTTCAGGACCACTAGACAATTTACAAGAAAAATTACCGAAGAACCTAATCTTTCTTTACAGAGTTGGCGCTCAGGATCCAGTGTTGGCACAGAAACTGTGGCACCCAGTTATAGAATTGCCCCATAGGGTATAATTATTCATTCATGAGACATTTCCAAATCGACCAATAAAATTCCCAACAACGGGTATAGAATAGAAACAGAATTACAAAAACATTCCCTTCAAACTCTGGTGTTGCATCAATGAGAGCAACATGAACTCCCTCCACTACCAGACACTGAGAACTAACACATGACCTTGCAATTTGCAATAAGACACTGGAACAGCACAAACCCTACTCATGAAGAATCATCACTGCAAATATTCTAACATACCAGTACACCTCCGGATGGAAAAAGAGAACAACCATAAACGTATATATAATTTTCATGGTAAAAGAATCATTCTCTGCGATTTTAAAAAGAAAAACGCAAACCATTAAAAAAAAACAACAAACCTACAGATTAGAAACAAATATCTAGACAAAAAAAAAAAATGAAACCCAGACTGCGCCGCAGAACACAGGAAAAAAGTGAAACAGAAAGATAGTTCCACCTGTACAGAACAAAATACAAGATATCATACACATTTTCAAAGTCAACATCTTATTCTCTAAATTTTTTTTTTTTTAATTAAATTTGTGTTTGCGCTTTTGTTGTCTGACATTTTTGGTTTTCCTCTTGAGTTAGTTGGTCACTGTTTAATAAAGCCTCTTGTGATGGGAATATAGCGGGCCTGGGGGTGGGTCATTCAGAAGCTTGTTGTATGGCATCTGCCCCTGACCTCTTCTCCTGACATCCCCCCCTTTTCAGCTTCCAGCTGCAGTCCCTTTCTCCTACTTGCTCTCCCTTTATAGCCCCCCCAGTTCCAAACACAACCCCTTCTCAGTTCCCAATCTAGCACCCTTCTCTGCATTTAGAAATTATTTGCAGAACAGTGGGAGCGTCTCTATACTGCCCCTGCTCTACCTACTTTTCATCACATCTGGCCACCAGCATTCTGTAGGACAGTGGTTCCCAACCCTGTCCTGGAGGACCACCAGGCCAGTCGGGTTTTCAGGATAGCCCTCATGAATATGCATGAGAGAGATCTGCATATAATGGAAGTGCCAGGTATGCAGATCTGCTCCATGCATATTCATGAGGGCTATCCTGAAAACCCGACTGGCCTGGTGGTCCTCCAGGACAGGGTTGGGAAACACTGCTGTAGGAGATGAATTAATCTGCAAACAAATAGAATTCCTATGAGCATCAGAACTGTTATCCACCACGGCCGGCTCTAAAAACTGCGCTATGGTTTTGTAAAAGGGAGGTGTTTAGTTTTTTATTTCTTCTATTTTTATTTTGTGGTTGTTTATACTGGGTGAGGGTCTGTGTTCTATGTGTGTGAAAGAGACACTATTTTCTGTTAGCATTGACTGTATGAGTGATCATTTCTAATCTGGTTTGTTTAGTTTTCCATTAAGTTTATTGGGTATGGAGGACCTCTCATATACTGACAGACTGAAAAAGCTGGGACTTTTCTCCCTGGAAAAGCGGAGACTTAGAGGAGACATGATAGAAACCTTCAAGATCATGAAGGGCATAGAAAGAGTAGACAGGGACAGATTTTTCAATTATGGGGAACCACAAGTACAAGGGGGCACTCAGAGAAATTGAAAGGGGGAAGGTTTAGAACGGACACCAGGAAGTTCTTTTTCACCCAGAGGGTGGTGGATACATGGAACGCGTTACCGGAGGATGTAATAAGCAGGAGCACGCTACAGGGCTTCAAAGAAGGTTTGGATAGGTACCTGAAAGACAAAGGGATTGAGGGGTACAGATATGAGTAGAGGTAGGTTATAGGGATAAGATTAGAGGATTAGAGGCAGTTACAAAATTAGTCAGGGACACTGATCAGGCTCTTATGTTCTTATTGATATTCTAGTGCTCACTGCAATGTTTGTGGTACTGTCTTTTCCTAGGTAGGTGCTTGTTGTGTAACTTGTAGAAATTACTGCTATTATGGTAAGTTGGATTTCCTGTGTGACATTTTGTAATAGAAACAGAGAAACATGATGGCAGATAAAGGCCAAATGGCCTTTCCAGTCTGCCCATCCTCAGCGTCCACTATCGCCTCCTTTCCCTAAGAGATCCTATGTGCCTGGCCCACACTTTTTTGAATTCAGGCACAGTCTTTGTCTCCACCATCTCTACTGGGAGACTAGTCCATGCATCTACCACCCTTTCTGTAAAAAAAAAAGTATTTTCTTAGATTACTCCTGAGCCTCTTAACCTCATTCTATGCCCTCTCACTCAGGAGCCTCCTTTCAGTTGAAAGAGACTTACCTCATGTGTATTTATGCCACATTGATGTTTAAACATCTTTATCATATCTTTCCTACCCTGCCTTTCCTCCAAAGTATACATATTGAGATCTTTAAGTCTGTCCCCGTAAGCCTTATGATGTAGACCACCAACCATTTTAGTAGCCTTCCTCTGGACCAACTTCATCCTGTTTATAACTTTTTGAAGGTGCGGCCTCCAGAATTGTACACAATATTCTAAATGAGGTCTCACCAGAGTCTTATACAGGGGCATCAATACCTTCTTTTTCCTACTGGCCATTTCTTTCCCTATTCACCCAAGCATCCTTCTAGCTTTCGCCGTCACCTTTTCAACCTGTTTGGCCACCTTAAGATCATCATGTATTATCACATCCAAATCCCGCTCCTCTGTTGTGCACATAAGTTCTTCACCCACTAAACTGTACCGTTCCCTCAGGTTTTTGCAGCCCAAATGCATGACCTTGCATTTCTTAGCATTAAATCTTTCAGACCATTTTTCAAGCTTCATTGGTCTGACCCAGTGAGGCTGTTCTTATGTTCATTAGGTCCTTCCTCATGTTTTCTACACCATCAGGGATGTGTGTCTACTCTATTGCAGTTTTTGGTATCATCCGCAAAGAGGCAAGTCTTAACCCCTCAGCCCTTCAGCAATATCACTTACAAAAATGTTAAAAAAAAAAAAAAAAAAGGGCAGGCCCAAGCACCGAGCCTTGAGACACACTACTGGTAACATCCCTTTGCTCAGAGTGATATCCATTTACCACTACTCTCTGTCACCTTCCACTCAACCAGTTCCTGACTCAGTCTGTCACTTTGGGGCCTATACCATGGGCACTCAGTTTATTTATTAGATGCCTGTGTGAAACACTGTCAAAGCCTTTGCTAAAATCTACATACCCCACATCTGGTGCTTTCCCTCAATCAGATTCTCTGGTCACCCAGTCAAAGAAATTGATCAGGTTTTGACTTACAAAATCTGCCTATGTTACCTCAGATCCTGTAATCCACTGGATTCCAGAAAAGTCACTTCTCTGTTTTACAAGCATTTCCATTGATTTACTTAACCTCAGAAGTTAGACTTACCAGCCTGTAGTTCCTTACTTCCACTTTTGTGGAGAGGGACCACATCCATCCTTCTTCAATTTTCCAGTACCACTCCTGACTCTAAAGAAGCATTGAAAAGTTCAGCCACCATGCCTGGTATTGGAGTTTGGATTTGGATTCAGATCGCACATAAGGAAAACTTGTATTGTAAAATCTTGCATGTAACTATGGCAAATCTAACCTGTAAACTGTCCATGTGTGTCAAATTAGGATAAACCTTGTACTGTAAGGATAACTATGGCAAATTATAACCAGTAAACTGTATATTATTTATATTAATATTAGACCTCTGAACTAAACTAAAACTTAATTTTATAGACTGGGTCTTCAACCAAAATGAGCTTGACTTAGTTTACAATAATGTAAGCTTAATATATAAACATAGAAAACGAATATAAACTAGAATGGCTTAGTTTCCAAAGTGCTTGGTAAACAAGAAAGTTTTCAGGGCTTTTTGGAATAGAACGAAGGGGCCTAAACTTCTAAGTGAAAACGGTAACTCATTCCAGAGCTCAGTTAATTTGAAAATGAAAGAATGGCTGAATTTCTTGAAAGTTTTAATTTTTGTGAACTCCTGGTGATGTGTCAGGTTAGGAGAAAAACTTGCAGTGTAAACTTGTACTGAAATTATGGCAAATCCCCGTTCAAATCGTAACCTGTTAACTGTATATTATATATGTTGAACCTGTAACCCGTTCTGAGCTCTTTGGGGACAATGAGATAGGAAACAAATTAAATAAATAAATAAATGTATCTTCTAATTTCCCTAATTCTCTAATTCAGTTCAAACAGTGCAGAGACTAAATGATTCTGTTAGTGCCATATTGGCTCAATTGTGGTTTTCCCTTCTGCTACAGCTCTCTGTACAGGAACCCATGACATTTATTTCCAGAATTTGTTGCTCAGAACTGAAGGACATTGCTTTATCATGACGGATGTTAAGCACACTCCCCCAGACTCGCTTAATTTAGCTTCCTAAATTGAAGAGATTCTTAAACGTTGCTAGGAAGTCTTCCACAAAAAGATCCTATGGATTCAAGTGGAAAAAATGGTCTCTGAATAGTCACATGAAATGCCAAAATCCATTCACATGTTCACCAATTAATCTAATGCTTAACTTTTTTTACCTTACTCAGCAAGGCCTTCAGACTTGCTGTGTAAGAGCACATCTTTAGCACTGTCTCGGCCTACAATAAAAGCAGCAAAATGAAGGCAGATAAAGAACATATTGTCTATTCAGTTTGCCTTCCATGCCATCTGCTATCCCTTCCTGTCCTTTAGAGATCCAATGTACTTGTCCCAAGTTTTCTTAAATTCAGATACAGTCTTTGTCTCCACCGAGAGGCCATTCCATGATTCAGTATTTCCTCAGGTTACTTCTGAGTGTATTCCCTTTCACCTTCATCCTATACCCCTCATTCCAGAGCTTCCTTTCATAAGAAAATAAGAATTGCCGCTGCTGGGTCAGACCAGTGGTCCATTGTGCCCAGCAGTCTGCTCCTGCGGCAGCCCTTAAGTCAAAGACCAGTGCCCTAATTGAGTCTAGCCTTACCTGCGTACGTTCTGGTTCAGCAAGAACTTGGCTAAATTTGTCTTGAATCCCTGGAGGGTGTTTTCCCTTATAACAGCCTCCAGAAGAGCGTTCCAGATTTCTACCACTCTGTGGGTGAAGAACTTTCTTACATTTGTACGGAATCTATCCCCTTTTAACTTTAGAGAGTGCCCTCTCGTTCTTTATTCCTTGTAGAGGGTGAACAACCTGTCTTTATCTACTAAGTCTATTCCCTTCATTATCTTGAATGTTTCGATCATGTCCCCTCTGTCTCCTCTTTTCAAGGAAGAAGAGGCCCAGTTTCTCTAATCTCTCACTGTACGGCAACTCCTCCTGCCACTCAACCATTTTAGTCACTCTTCTCTGGATCCTTTTGAGTAGCACTGTGTCCTTCTTCATGTACGGCGACCAGTGCTGGACGCAGTATTCCAGGTGAGGGCATACCATGCCTGGTACAGTGGCATGATAACCTTCTCAGATTTGTTCGTGATCCCCTTCTTAATCATTCCTAGCATTCTGTTCGCCCTTTTTGCCTCCACCGCACATTGCGCGGACGGCTTCGTTGACTTGTCGACAAATACTCCCAAGTCTTTCCTGGGGGGTTTCTCCGAGTACTGCACCGGACATCCTGTATTCGTGTATAAGATTTTAGTTGCCGACATGCATCACCTTATCCTTATCCACGTTAAATCTCATTTGCCATGTCGCGGCATATTTCTCGAGCGTCTTTATGTCATGTTGCAGGTTTTCGCAATCCTCCTACATCTTCACTACTCTGAATAATTTCGTATCGTCTACAAATTTAATCACCTCACTTGTCGTATCGATTTCCAGGTCGTTTATAAATATGTTGAAGAGCACAGGTCCAAGTACCGAACCCTGCGGCACTTCACTCATGACGCTTTTCCAGTCCGAGTATTGTCCATTTACCCCCCACTTTCTGTTTCCTATCCGCCAGCCAGTTTTTAATCCACGTGAGTATTTCACCCTCGATTCCATGGCTCGCAATTTTTCAAAGTAGTTGCTCATGCAGAGCCTTGTCGAAGCCTTCTGAAAATCTAGATATACCCTTGTCTGTCTGCCTGTTTACTCCCTCGAAGAAGTGCAGCAAGTTCGTCAAGCAAGATCTTCTTTTGCTGAAGCCATGCTGGCTGGTCCTCATCAAATTGTGTCCGTCAAGGTGATCAATGATGCAGTCCTTTATCAGCACCTCTACCATCTTCCCAGCACCGAGGTCAGACTCATTGGTCTGTAGTTTCCCAGATCTCCCCTTGAACCTTTCTTGAAGATCGCTTAACATTCGCCACCTTCCAGTCTTCCGGAACCCTTCCCGATTTGATCGACAGATTGGCTATTAGTTGAAGCAGTTCAGCAATAGCCCCTTTCAGTTCCTTGATTACCCTTGGATGGATGCCATCCGGTCCTGGGGATTTATCGTTTTTAAGCCTATCAATCTGCCTGCATACCTCTTCTAGATTGACCGTCAACCCTGTCAATTTCCCGTCTTCGTTTCCTGCCTGTCGTCTTCCGGTATGTTGTATATATCCTCTTCGGTAAATACAGACGCAAAAAATGTGTTCAGTTTGTCGGTGATGGCTTTGTCATCATTTAGCACTCCCTTTATTCCATGGTCATCCAACGGCCCCACCGCTTCCTTCACGGGTCGTTTCCCCTTAATATATCGAAAGAACGGTTTGAAGTTTTTTGCCTCCTTGGCTTTTTTTTCCTCGTAGTCTCTTTTAGCCCCTCTTACCGCCTTATGGCACCTGCTTTGATGTTTGTGCTTTTTCCAGTTTTCGTCTGTTTTTGACCTTTTCCATTTCTTAAACAAAGTCTTCTTGTCTCTGATCGCTTCCTTCAATGCTACAGTGAGCCACACCGGTTCCTTGTTCTTTTTCTTCTTGGATCCCTTGTTGATATGCGGTGTATATTTTGCACCTTGGTGACTGTATCCTTAAAAAGGGACCATGCTTGCTCTAATGTTTTTACAGTGCTTATCCTCGTCTTAATCTTCTTCCCCACCATGAGTCTCATCCCTTCGTAATTCCCTTTTCGGAAGTTCAGTGCCGTGGCCGTCATTCTAGATCGATGTTTCGCCCCTGTGTCCAGGTTGAAGCGGATCATTTTGTGATCACTGCTTCCCAGCGTCCCTTCTACTTCTACACCTTGGTATGCAAGTGTTTTGCAAGATAAGGAAAACATTTTATTAAATTTTAACTTGATATACAAGCAAGGTCTTGCAATACAAGTACATACAGTATATATACATCACATCACAACTGAGCCGATGGTTCTCTCTCTCTGTCTGACACTGCAGGAGTGTAGTGACTGTTCTAAACAAGCAAGGTCTTACAATACGAGTACATACAGTATTTTGTATTAAAGTTTTTGGATTGTTGAGTTTCCATTATTTTTTATGGGGAAATTTGCTTTGATATACGAGTGTTTTGGATTACAAGCATGTTTTCGGAACGAATTATGCTCGCAAACCAAGGTTTTAGTGTAAATGTAAAAATACATTAAAAAGTGTAGGGGATAAGGGAGAACCCTCTAGAATTCCGTATGCAGGCTTTTATCTGATATCAGGAAATGCATTTTAACTTTATAGGTTCTTGTAAAAAAACAAACAAACCTTAAACCATATAGCTGTATTCCCCGTAATTCCGATGAAATCCATCAGTCTTAAAAATAACTCATGGTCAACTAAATCAAATGCACTGGACAAATCAAACTGTAAAATCAGAACCCTGTTACCTTTCGAAATGTAAGATTTTAAAATATCTAAATTAGATCCTAGTACTGTCTCAGTACCGTAACCCTTACAGAAACCAGACTGTGAAGAATGTGAAATATTATACTTTTCAAGGTACAAATTCAATTTGTTACCAACAAGTCCTTCCATTTTCTTCACCAAAAACGGTATCGATGCCACCAGTCTATAATTAGATACCTGGTGTAACTTACCCTTAGTATCTTATACTATTGGTGTTAACACTATTTCTTTCGTATCCATAGGGAAAAGACCTTTTGACTGCTGTCTTTCACTGGATAAATAAGATGCTATCTTAAAATATAATGGAGTCTCCTTTAAGATATAAATCAAGATGACAAAATAATTTAACATACTTATATACCCACAAAAACTCCTCCCATTCTACTTTAACAAATGTAGCTCAATTGAGATCTGTTGTTGTTAGGTACAATCGACTGGTGTTCAAGTCCTAGTGACTTGATGAATTATGGATCTACTACTACTGCTATTAATTATTTCTATAGCGCTACCAGACTCCCGCAGCGCTGCACAGAGTCACAAAGAAGAAGAAAACAGTCCCTGCTTGAAAGCTTACAATCTAAACAGGCAAGACAGGCAAACAGGATGTCATGGATACAGTTAAGGGGAACGGTTAATCGGTTGGCTGGGCTGGAGGGCAGAGGAGTAGGGTTAAGGATTGAAAGCAATATCAAAAAGGTAGGTTTTCAGTCTGCTTTTAAACAGGGGAAGGGGAAGGGGCTTGATGGGCAAACTCGGGTAATTTATTCCAGGCATAGGGGGCAGCTAGATGAAAGGAACGAAGTCTGGAATTGGCAGTGGAGCAGAAGGGTAATGCTGAGTGACTTATCTGAGGAATGGAGTTCTCTGGGAGGTGTATAAGGAGAGAGAAGCGAGGAGATATTGAGGGGCAGCAGAATGAACACACTTGTAGGTCAGCAATAAGATCTTGAACTGTATGCGATGGCAGACAGGGAGCCAGTGAAGTAACTTAAGGAGAGAGGTGACATGAGCATAGCAAGGTTGATTGAAGATGAGTCGCGCAGATTGCAAGGAGGAAAGGTGATCTAAAAAGAAATCGATTTTGTGCCAGTCCGGAAAGGTCCTCCAGTGTTCTCATCATGGTTGTTTTCAGCGTGTCCAGCCATCTGATTGTAGGTTGCCCTCTTCGCCTGGTTCCTTTGATCTTCCCAAATATGATGTCCTCCTCCATTGATCTCTCTCAACTGATGGTGTGACCAAAATAAGACAGTCGTAACTTCATCATTTGGGCTTCAAGTGACATAGCCAGTTTGATCTCTTCCAGAATCGATTTGTTAGTTCTGGTCCATGGTACACCTAAAATCCTTCTCCAGCACCAAAGCTTAAATGAGTCAATCTTCTTTTTGTCTTGTTTCTGTAGTGTCCAATTTTCACTTCCATAACTGACCACTAAAAAAATGAGTGTATGGACAAGTCTGATCTTCATTTAAAATGTTACTTCCTTGCCTTTGGATACACTTCCCCCTCCGAATCCGCGGTTTCAGCATTTGCAGATTTGGTTATTTGAGATTTTTTTTTTTTTTTGGGGGGGGAGGGGGAGGAAAGCTTCGTTTCTGACCTTCCCCGCCTCCCTCCCGCTTTCCCCCTGGCATCCCTGCCTTACCTGGTGGTCTAGCTGGCTTTCGGGGCAGGAGCGATCTTCCTACGATCCTGCCCCATGCAGATCGCCAATAGGAAATAGCTGCCGTGAGCTCCCTTCGTAGTCTCGAGAGACCACTAGATCACCATGTAAGGCTGGCACAGGCTGCCCAGCCCAGAGAGGAACGATCTTCACTCTGCCCGGCCCGACACCGAAGCGGAGAAAGAGGAGACCGAAGTACCCGCACTGGCCTCTGCAAACATGCAAAACACATGGAAGGAGGCGGAGACCACCAGGTAAGGTCCGGGGGTGGGTCAGAGCACAAAGTTATTCGCTATTTTTCACACTTCGCGGTCTAACTCTGCCCCTAACCCCCTTGAATACCGAGGGAGAAGTGTACTTTGTCAAGAGCCTTCATTGAAGAGCGATGCAGTGCAATTCTGCGGAGTATGTCTTCCCTGTTAGTTGCTTCTTTGTTTACAAAAGAGCCCAGGAGATTGAAATCCTTTACAACTTCTATTCTATCACCTTCAAGCTTAAAATCTTCATCATTTTCCGTGTTCATGATCTTCGTCTTGTTTATGTTCAGTTCTAATCCCATGTTATGACTTTCGGCTTTGACTTTTCTCAGTAGATACAATATGTCTTCTTTGCTGCTGGTGATGAGTGTTGTATCATCTGCATAGTGCAGGTTGTTTATATTTCGGCCACCAACTTTGAAACTGACACTCTATTCTTCCAAATTTGTTTTTCTGAAGATAGTTTTTCATCATACAAGTTGAACAGGTAAGGTGACAAGATGCATCCTTGCCTGATGCCACATTTTATTGGAAACCAGTCAGTATTAATAATAATAAAGTTATTCTTATATACCGCCCATCCATGAGGTTCCGGGCGGTTAACAGAGAAGAAGAGCTGTACATTCAGTGACATATACATAAAATTTGATAAAACATAATAATGAGATTTTTTTAAAAAGCATAATTATTTAACAAACTTATCAAACAAATAAGTTTTTAAAAAACTTTCTAAAAACATAATAAGAATCCATTTGACAAATCAATGGGCTTAACCAAGAATTCATTTTCCCTAATTGAAAAGCATATGTCCTATTCAAAAATCTCTTGTAACGGCAAGCCTTTACTGAAGTTTATCAGCTGAGTTATGTGTTTGGGTGTTCCCATTTGCACTAGAGTTTTCCATAGTTTATTGCGATCCACACAGTCAAAAGCTTTGCTTTAGTTGATGAAGCAAAGGTATAGAGGTTTTTGGTATTCTTTGCTGCTCTCCAATATTCATCTAACATTGGCAATAATGTCTCTTATTCCTCGACCTTTTCTGAAACCAGCCTGAACTTTAGGTAGTTCTTGCTCAATGTATGATTGGATCTTTCGTTGTATTATTTTCAGCAATATTTTGCTAGCATGTGGAATTAATGCATTCGTTCTGTAGTTGTAGCTTTGATGTAACTGCCTGTTTCTGGGTCCTTCAGAGTCAACCATATGCTACCCTTCCTCCCTACCCATGACGTGTTTGGTCTTGCCTCTCTCTACGGAGCTGCATCACCAACATTTAACGGATGGCCTAGTGCAGGACTTGAGCATCTGCGCATGCTCAAGGCTGGCCAACTAGTTTCTGTCCTCTCCAAAACAGGAAGTTCAGTGGGGGCAGGAGCCGGTCAGCCTTGACAATGCACAGATGCTCAAGGCTGTGTAATGCCGGAGATTTAGCTCATACAGTTACTGCCCCACAGCTGCCTTGATGCCAGTTCCCCTGGGCTACCCAGCACAAAGAACTCGCCCTGGGGAAACCCCACGGCAGTTGTTTGCCTGCTTCACTCCTGCCAGTGGGTGAGCCGTCTTTTTTATTTTGGGGGGGGATGGGGTGTGTGTTTTGATACAGGGAATGGAAGGGGGAGAGATGATTATTTTTATTAATATTGTACTCTCACCTAGAATTTTGATAGGCGTGTAATCAAATTTTAAATAAACTATGAAACTATAGATGTTTGTATAGGACAAAGAAGGAGAAGGCAGAAGCTGTTGCAATAAATTAATATTGCATGTATAGGTAGCATATTTCTTTATAGGGGATAGAACAAAAGAGAGATGTTGGACTAGTGGGACAGAGAGGAGGGAAGGGGCATTTTTTAATTACTTGATTAATCATGATTAAATGTTTTAATATTGCAGTTAATCACAATTAAAAATGTTTAATAATAATAAATTTATTTTTATATACCGCCATACGTGAAAGTTCTAAGCAGTTCACAACAATTGGACATGATATAAACAGTGTAAGTTATTTAGAAAAAATTCAACAAATTAAAAGGCATACAATGGAAGGAAATACATACAATGTAAAATACATGCGATATAAAAGAATGCTGAGAATTTTACAAAGAATAAAAGATAAAATTGTAAAAATGTATTTAAGACCCTAGCCTGTTGAATAATTGAGTTTTCTAAAATCCAGATAAGAAGCGGCTTCTAACACAAACTTGGCAAGCCAAATATTTAATTTAGCCGCCTGAAAGGAAAAGGTTCTTTCACAGAACTGGCAAAATTTTACTGAGGGATACGCAAACAAATGTATTCTTTGAGAACTCTTTTTAGTATAACTCAGATTAAAGTGAGGGTTAAGGTAACTCGGTAGCATACCAAATGTAGTTTTATAACAGAAACATGAAAGCTTTAACAGAACTCTAGATTCAAATGCCAGCCAATGAAGCTTTTGATAAGAGGGAATAACATGTTCCCATTTCTTTAGGCCAAAAATAAGGCAGACGGCCGTGTTCTGGACCACCCTCAATTTTCTAATAATTTTCTTGGGAGCGCCTAAATAAATAATGTTACAATAATCAAGAATACTCAGGATAGATGATTGCACTAACAGACAAAAGGAGACTTCGTCAAAGTACTTTTTAATAGTATGGAGTTTCCAGAGCACTGAAATACTTTTCTTAAACAATCCTACTTTAAACATTATTCTTCCTTTACCCCTTGCCTTCTATTCTCAGTCCTTCTCCTCAAAGCAATATCTATCTATCTAATCTAATCTATCTTTAAAATTTATTTAACACTCTGTGAGTACAAGACAAATTACCTGGATAATGGGTGACCTGCCTTTTAACAGCATATAATTCAGAGCTAAGGCTAAATGGCTGAAAGAAACAAAACAAACTGGGCCTCTTCTCCCTTGAAAAGAGGAGACTGAGAAGGGGACATGATCGAAACATTCAAGATATTTAAAGGAATTGACTTAGTGGAGAAAGAGAGATTATTAACTCTCTCCAAGGTGAAGAGAACGAGAGGGCACTCTCTAAAGTTGAAAGGGGATAGATTCCGTACAAACGTAAGGAAGTTTTTCTTCACCCAGAGAGTGGTAGAAATCTGGAACGCTCTTCCAGAAGCTGTTATAGGGGAAAACACCCTCTAGGGATTCAAGAAAAGGTTAAATAAGTTCCTGCTGGAGGGAAGTGACGTCATCGTGGCTCATGGCAGCCTAGAGCGATAGCTCCGCGGACCCCGGTGCTGTTTTTCGCTGCCTTCGCGCGATTTTGCGTGCCTGCACCTCTTCTTTCCTTCAGCACACTTGTAAAGCTGTCTGCTGCACTCTGATGGCAACTCGAAAGAAACAAACGGACATCAAGGCATTCTCCTCGCCGCTCCCGCATGGGCCGACTAAAGCTAGTTCCAAAATGGCGCCCGACCCGGCTGCAGCTGTGGAGGTATCGCTGTCGGAGGCAGAGTTGCCGACATTTCATCAGGAGATGCGCGGCTGGTTTCAAGACCTAAAAACGGAAATTGCAGCGGTTCGGGCTGATATACACACAGTTGTGGCTGAACTGAAACGTGAGGTGGGTGAGATCGGAAGTAGAGTGGGAGAAACTGAGGTTACAGTGGAGGCTCACAGCTCTGAATTGGCCCAGCTGAAGGGCAAGATTGCAACGCTGGAGGAGAGAGCTGAAGTGAGCACCCTAAAACTGGAGGACTTGGAGAATCGCTCCAGGAGATGCAACCTTCGCTTTCGGGGTGTGCCGGACACTGTCTCCGATTCTCGCTGTATGGAGGTGATTGATCATATCTGTATTCAGGCACTAGAGACTGCTGGCTTACCTGTGGAAGTGGGAAAGCCATTGCTTGATAGGGCTCATCGCATCCCTGGCCCTCGAGATGTGAACCGCCCTCGTGATGTTGTGGCCTGTTTCCATCGCTATATGGATAAGGAGCATGTGCTTAGGGCGGTGAGGCGCTCGGGAGGAACCGTTAAATGGGAAGAAGCGGACATTGATATCTATCCTGATATAGCTCCAGCAACCCTGGCCCGCCGTCGCACGTATAGAGACTGCACCCGTATACTGCAGGAGCACAGTGTTCGATATAGATGGATTTATCCCATTGGACTGGCTTTTACACATGCAGGCAAGACCTACACTGCAATAACTGTGGTGGATGTTCAGGCTCGACTGGTGGAAGCAGGTTTGATGGCAGCTTCAGAAATGGCTCCGCTTCCTCAGAGGTCACCTGTGCCCAAATCAGGAAGAGGGCTGGGATGGCAGAGAGTGGCTAGATCGGCTACAGCTCGTCGCCCTTTGGAGGCGGCCGCACCCTCACCCACTTGAACATTTGTATTTGTGCAATGTGATTAAGAAATTTTGTGCTGTGGCTGTTTTCTCTTCTCTTTGCTGAGCGGCATCTGTCGCGAAGACTGTTTATAGGGCTTGTTCTGGGGGTCCCTTTGTGAACTGTCTCTCTACACTTCCTGTACCGTGGTTACCAGGTGCTTTGGTGGCTGGACCATGTGGGGTATTGTTGGGGGGTTGGGGGGAGGGGGGGGTGTTGGTGCTGGGAAAAGTAGTAACCGAGTGCTTTCTTGTATGATTGTATGGAAGTGTGTTTGTATAATGTTTTTCTTAAGGTCGCGATTGCAGGGGTTGGATGATTTGGCTGCTTTGGAACTAATGGTTGATTTGGTAATGATGTGCTTTTTCTTTTCTGGTACAAATGGATAAACTCACTTTGCTATCTTATAATGTACATGGTCTGAATTCTCCACAAAAACGACGCTTGTTATTTAAAGAAATGAGCCGCCTGAATAGTGCGGTTGGATTTATTCAGGAGACCCATTTTCAATCTCACTATGAGAAATTGCTTACACACCACAACTATCCACACGTTTTCCTTTCTTCTAATAAGGTCCGGAAAAAGACCCAGGGGGTGGGCATCTTAATACATAAACGTGTCCAGGTGGTATTGAGAGAGGTGGTGCGGGATGTTGAGGGCCGCTACATATTGGTCAAGGCTGAGCTGGATGGAACTTTGTATAGTTTGCTGAATGTCTATGCCCCAAACGCTGGTCAGGGGGCCTTCTTTACGTTGTTAGAGCGTATGCTGTTAGATCATGTAGAAGGTACACTCCTTGTGGGTGGAGATTTTAACCTTACTTGCTATCCTCAGGAGGATAATTCAAATTCTTCCATCCGCTACGCTAGAAGCGACAGAAGAGCATTGCTGCGCTTCCTGCGTAGGCATGATTTGATAGATGTGTGGCGTTATTTACATCCAGGCACGCGAGATTACACATTTTATTCATCAAAACATAATTCATATACTAGAATTGATATGTGGATGCTACCTCGTATTGCTTTGCCTCGAGCCCTAGCCTCCAGTATTGAGCCCCGGGTGTGGTCAGATCATGCTCCTTTGACTCTGGAGTTACAGATTGGACAGGTTAGAGGCGGCCGTCGCTTGTGGCGTATGAATGACTCTTTGTTAAAAGATCCCAATACCTTGACTCTTTTAGAGACTGATGTCGAGGAGTTTTTTGTATTCAACGACATAGCTGGCATTAATGTTGCAATTCTTTGGGAAAGTTTTAAAGCTACCCTTAGGGGTTGTTGTATCTCGAGAGGGTCGTACAGAAATCAATGTCGAGTGGCACGCAGATTAGAACTGGTGTCTCGCCTTCGACGCCTAGAGAATGCTCACAAGAGAGCCCCGTCGGTGGCTGGGAGGGTTGCGTTGACGGAGTGCCGGAGAGATTTACAGGAACTTGATTTAGAGGGCATGGCTTGGGCCCTGCAGAGGCGGAAACAGCGGTTTTTTGAATGGGGTGGTAGGGCAGGCCGCTTGTTAGCTGCACAGATCAAGCAAATCCAAGCACAACACTCCATAACTCGGATTCGTAATGCTTCGGGTCAGCTTTGTGTAGATGATGGGGACATCCATCAGGCTTTTTTATCCTTCTATCAGACTCTGTACACTCCGGAAACTGAATCCACGGAGGGGGAGATTGATGCTTTTCTATCTAACGTCACTTTGCCTTGTTTGGCGGAAGTGGATGCGGAGTGGCTTTCTTCCCCTATTCAACCCGCTGAGGTGGTAGCGGCTATACGTCATCTGGCTGCTTCCAAGGCACCGGGTGTTGATGGCTTTTCCCCCCTGTTTTATAAGAAAATGGAGGCCCATATAGTCAATCCTCTGACTAGATTGTTTAATTCTTTTTTGGAGGGGGATTGTCTGCCGTATTCGTTTCGTCAAGCAGCGGTTTCCCTTCTTCCTAAACCTGGGAAAGATCCCCTCCTTTGTGGGTCTTACCGCCCTATTTCATTGTTAGGAGTGGATTATAAGCTGTTTACCCGTATTTTGGCAGTCCGGTTGCAACGCTTTCTGCCTTACCTAGTGCATGGAGATCAATGTGGCTTTATTTCAGGGAGGCAACCTGGTGATAACATCCGAAGAGTGTTAGATCTTATTGGAGTGGCCCATCAAAATTCTGTTCCGGCAGTCCTGTTATCAGTTGACGCTGAAAAAGCCTTTGATAGGGTTTATTGGCCGTTTATGTTAGCGGCCTTGAAGAAAATGGGCATTTCGGGTGCTTTTCTACACTGGGTGACTTTATTATATGCTGCCCCGGAGGCTTGTTTAAGAGTTAATGGAAGATATACTGCTAATTTTATGATCCGTAGAGGGACTAGGCAAGGGTGCCCTTTGTCACCACTGATTTTCGCGCTGGTCATGGAACCTTTAGCAGCCTCTATACGTGCGAATGCTGCCATTCAGGGAATTGTGGTGGGTGGTGAAGAGCATAAGATTTTATTGTATGCCGATGATATTTTGTTTACCTTGACCCACCCACTTCGCTCTCTGACGGAGGCGCTTCGTGTTTTGACTACATTTGGGGTGGTGGCTGGCTTTAAAATCAACATCGAAAAATCTGAATTGCTTAACGTTTCCCTTCCGGACTTGTTGGTGACGGACCTACGTGCTAGGTTCTCGTTTCGATGGGCGGCTAAATCCATTAAATACCTTGGTGTGCGTATATCTCGAAGACTTTCTGACCTTTTTGAATTGAATTACCCCCCGTTGCTAAGAACTGTATTTGCTGATCTGGACCGATGGGAGGGATTGAGATTGTCTTGGATGGGTAGGATTAGTGCGTTGCGTATGAATGTATTGCCTCGTTTTTTGTATCTGTTCTCCTGCCTACCTCTCTCAATTCCTAAACGGTTCTTGCTTAGGCTACAAAGGCGGGCCTTTGCTTATATCTGGACACGTAAACCCCCTAGGGTGCGGAGGGAACGTATGTACTGGGACAGATTACATGGGGGAATGGGTGTTCCTGATTTTTCTACATATTATTATGCATCCCAACTGCAGGGACTGTTTCATTGGGCATATCCCTCCCAGCGCTGGGTCTCACTTGAACAGGCCTTACAACCTACTTACCCTTTGGCAGCAGTGCCCTGGCTGTCTTTTGATATCCTTCGGGATCTGCAAACTGAGACATCTTATGGGATGGAATGTACTTTGCATGCGTGGAGCCGGGTTCGACGAGCTTGGTTCCCACGTCAGCGCTATTTTTATGCTACTCCCATTAGATTTGCCCCTGATTTTCTGCCTGCTAAAGATACTGGGATTTTTCGGCGTTGGGAAATGGAGGGTCTTAGGGTCCTAGGTCAGCTGGTAGTGGGTGGACAACTGGTACCCTTTGCTGCCTTACAATCTATATATGATCTCCCCTCGACTGATTTTTTCGCCTATGTCCAACTTCGAGATTTTATGGTGAAGAGGGTGGTCCCGGAGTGGGAAGGGGCAGACTCTGCTTTCTTACAAGTTTTTAGGATGGGATCTGGGGTGGGCCTTATTTCCCGTCTTTATAGGGCTCTTTTATACACTCGACCACAGGCCCACACATATGAACATCGTTGGGAACTCTTGCTGGGAAGGGTTTTGGATTATCGGCAATGGGACTGTCTTTATGGTACACTGCTGAGAGTCTCCTTGGCATCTCCCTTAGTGGAGCAGGGGTATAAGATGCTATTTCAGTGGTACCTCACGCCAGAAAAGGTGCATCGTTTCTATCACTGTGGGAACGGGCACTGTTGGCGCAATTGTGGGTGTCTGGGCTCCTTTGGGCATGTGTGGTGGGATTGTATTAAGATTGTACCTTTTTGGAAGATGGTTCAACGACTGCTGATTGATGTGTTACGCTTACCCATCATATTGCGTATGGACACATTTTTACTTAACTATCCTTTGGGAAGTCTGGATGTGGATCAGAATCATTTTGTGGCCCTGGTTGCTACGGCAGCCAGACTTTTAGTGGCTACGTATTGGAAGCGGGACTCTTTGCCTTCTCGGACTGAACTGTTACATAAGGTTGATCAAATTTACTTGATGTCCAAATTGACTGCTTTAAATAATGATTCCTGTGGAACGTTTCATCGACAGTGGTCTCGTTATAGCTCCTGGCGAGGTCTACTTTGAAACTTTTCTTATTTTTCTTTTGCATCTTCCTTTGTTTTAGGCTTATATTGTATCACTCGGTGGGGGGGGGTGGGGGGGTTCTGTTGTTTCATATGGGCAATGTACTTTTGCTGTTGGCATACTGCCTGTGTACTGTTTTCATTTTGTTTAATAAAATTTTAAACTACAAAAAAAAAAAAAAAAAAAAAAAAAAAAAAAAATAAGTTCCTGCTGGACCAAAACATATGCAGGTAAGGCTAGGGCACTGGTCTTTCACCTAAGGGCCACCGCGTGAGCGGACTGCAGCAGCAGCAAATCTTATGTTCTTATGTGGGTACAAATTGCAAAATGAGTGAAACCAAAAAAATGGGAAAAATTTATATTTTTCTTCTAGTAGAAAAAAAAATGTCTGTTGCCCAAGATTTCTACAAACATTCACACATGCTTAGGAATGTTAAGTCAGCATCTGAACTGCAGCCCTCAGGATTTCATGCTGGTATCGTAACATGCCTCTGGGTTTCTTTAAGTCTAATGCCAGTCTTTTCTTCCTTTCCTCCCTTGCCAGCCACATTGATAGTCCGGGACCTGACGCAGCTACGGCTGCTGGAGCAGCAGAGCCACTGGCACCGTACAGAAAGTGTAATGTGGCACTGGATAAGCCGGAATGGCAAAGTTGGAGAACTGCTGAGTATCCTGGACCAACTAAAGTTGCTGCGGGCTCGTAATATCATCCTATCTTGTGAGTTTTGGGGGGGAGGGGGAGATGCCTCCCTCAAGGGGCAGAAACTGGAGCTGTGTTGAAGATTGTAAGGTTATGTGAACAGGCTATCTGAGTTTGGAGCCTTTTTTTGTGCTTGAAAGACCATTTTTTAAAATTATAAACAATTTATAGACTGTCTATACATCTAAGCAGTTAACAAGGAACATAACAAGGTTGACAAAACAAGGTCAAGTTTCAAGTTTATTAAAAATTTGATATACCACCTTATCAATCTATTTCAAGTTGGTTATACATTTTAAAATAGGGTAAAAAACAAATAATACAAATTAACATAACTTTAACAAAAAAACATACTTGACAAAACAATAACATACTAGACTAGACAAACGGGTACGATTGGGGAAAAAAGGGTAGAACTACAATGGTTAAAGAAAAGTAAGATGTAAAGGTATAAACATAAGGTCCACATGAATTCTGTTTTGGAATGGTTGGAGTTGAGAATGA
Source organism: Geotrypetes seraphini (assembly GCF_902459505.1). NCBI lineage: Eukaryota > Metazoa > Chordata > Amphibia > Gymnophiona > Dermophiidae > Geotrypetes > Geotrypetes seraphini. The sequence continues at coordinate 457,979,646 of NC_047084.1, forward strand.
AGGTTTTAGGGCGGTGACACATACTTGGGCTGTTCATAAGGTTTGTCTGACTGCATCTACCTGTTACAAAGATGCCTGTCCAATATGTACCACTGAGAATAAAGCCCCTCTCTTTTCAGCAGATTGGTTGACAGCATGCTCCCAGCTTGTGGGAAGGTGGTATAGGCCAGGAAGAACACAGCCTGGTGTTTTGTCAGCCAGAGGAGCCAAGTCTTAACACAGTCTGCAGGGGCAATTTTAGGTCAGAAAACTATTAGAGGGTAATTTTCAGACAGTCTCTTACACACGCATTTCTAAGAGGAACGGAAGGGATTTTGGATTTAGCTCATGCCTTTTCCAGTTGTAGCTCAAGGTGATTGCATTCTGGAACAGTAGGTAAGAGGCATTCCCAGGCTGTGTTTAAGTCAGGGAGAGGAAAATTCCATGCGTGGATAACATTTCCAAGGCTTTGCTCGTACTTTTCCAGCTGTATTCTACTTGCACAAAAGGAGATGCAAGTGACTACTCGCGCTTGGCGCCTACCGCAGTTTTCAAAAGTGAGTGTATCTGTGCTTTCTCAATGCAGAGTTTTAAAACTGGAGAAAGATTCAAAATTGCTCCTTAGTGGCTATTTTGTCCTCTTGTCTGCCAAGAAAATAGTAATTCCATACATTGTTAACATATACTGTGGGACTTGCAGACTTTTTACACCCCTTTTTCTAGCTCTCATTGTGGCTCCATCATATATTGCTCCTTAAATAGGTGCTTACAAAATTGCTCAGGGGTGTCGCTACATATATGCTTGGGGAAACGATTATATCACAAGCCCTATCGAACTTCACACATTACCATCCCCCCTTCTTTTTGCTTTGATGATACAACTGGTAGGGCTTCTGATATTTCCACATTTATTCTGAACTCTGACATTTTGCTGCTTTTCTGTACAGGAGCCAACTGACAGTGTTCTGGGCCCTTGAGTGGTAAGGGCCATGGGCCCCTAACCACTGTATTATGCTAGGTTTGTGCTGGATGGGTGCCTGAGGATCGCCCTTGTGCTGCATGCCATGGCACACGAGAGGGGGGAGGTAGCAGTAGACTTTACCCCCCGCCAGACTCTCCAGAGGCTCAGAAGCACAGGAAACTCGAGAAGTGGGGCATGAAACCCTCCTAGAGCTTTCTATTTGTGATCCGGTGCTGTCAGAAGAGCAAAAATGTGCAGATGCCACTATTACAGGGAGCTCCCTTGAGGGAGTCCTAAAGAAGTCCTCCGGGGGACTCAGGGTTAATTAAGTTTTTAACTCTGATTTGTGGTTCTCATGTATGATGCCTATATGATGTACAAACAGTCCCCAGGTCCAGCTGAGGCAGTTTATCCCTGCAAAATCTGGCTTCTTTACAAGAGGTCTCTAGGAATTTGAAGGACCAGTCAGAGAAAGACTGGGACGATTGAGGATCCAAATCTATGCCTCTTCTCTCCAGAAGTACCTTCTTTGTAGAAAACCGCATGTTCTTGTGGGGGTGAGTACAGCCAGAGGCTGTATGAAGCTGCCCTAGACCAGGGAGAGGATTTGACATTGTGCTGTCTCTTTAAGCTGGCCGACTTAAATGAGATCATTGCAGTCTCTCTGAGGGAACTAGATTTTAGAGCCTCAACACAGCGCTCACTGCTGAGCAGCTCCAAGACCCAGTCCACATTTTTTTTTCCCTTCGCATCCTGAGATCACTTTGATGCTGACGGTGCATTGGGAAATGCCAGAGGGGCCTTTGCAAGGGGCTAGGTGGATGTCTAAGCTATATCCCACGACTTCTGATTTCCAGCAACTGTTTATGCCACCTAAAGTGGATTCCTTGGTGGCACAGGTTACAAAGCATACTTCTCTTCTCAGTTAAGACAGTGTGATCCTGAAGGATGCTCAGGACTGCAGACTGGATCTGATTCTCAAAAGGCAATTTGAGGCCTTGGCTTTGGGTTTTAAGGCAGCAGCTGTGGCTTTCTTTGCGGTACATGCCTACCATAAAATGGTACACCATGCTCTGGCTTTGAAGATGAGCGCATAGCCCCATATGGTTCTGTTGGGGGGTGGGGTGCTGGTGGTGGTTTATGTTGCAGACACCATGTATGATGTGTTTAGGGTCATGAGTGAAGTGTCTGCTTACTCTATTTCTGCCTGTGGGATGCTTTGGATCAGACAATGGGCAGGCGATATGGCTTCTAAAGCCACATTGAGTAAACTGTCCTTTAAGGGACAGATGCTTTTTGGGAAAGGAATAGACCTTATAACCAGTGTAATGGATAGGTGTCCTGTCTGTTCTGGATAGCAAGCCATGTGTGCCTCGAAGGTCAAGTTGTAGCTCCTTTCAAGGCTACAGGCAGCCTTAGCAGTCTTCGGTGAACTTCTCTTCGCAGAAGTTATTTCAAGAGGCTAGGTAGAGGTTTGAGGCCTCTGGATGAAATCCTGTATCAGATGCCTGTTCGGCATCTAATTGCAAAAAGTCCCAATGACGTCAAATTCCTCTCCGATCATCCCTGTATAGGTGGGAGATTTGTGGAATATCAAGAGGCCTGGGAATGGATTTGTACAGACCTGTGGGTGCTGGACATCATTTTAGAGGGGTAAAAGCTCAAAGTTTTTTCAGCCGCCTCAATACTTTTTTTTTTTTATAGACACCCCGGCTGGAAGGCCAGAGAAAGTAGCTTAAGTACAAGCAAAGGTGCAACGGTTGCTGCAGATCCAGGCGGTGGGAGAAGTCCCGGAGGCCGAATCAGGATTGGGCAGATACTCTAAATACTTCATCATGCCAAAGAAAGATTCGGCCTTAAAAGTGCCCAAGTTCCGTATTGAGACAGTAAGATCAGTTATTTCCTTAGTTGGGGGAATATCCAGCCTCTCTGGATCTGATAGAGGCTCACTTGCATATTCCCATTTTTCCAGCACAGAGAAAGTTTCTCAGATTTCATGTGCTGGAGAGACATTTTCAGTTCTTGGCACTCCAATTTGGACTAGCATTGGCGCCGTGCACGTAATACCAAGGTAATGGTGGTGTTAGCAGGTCATTTGCGCAGAGCCGGGATTCAGGGTCATCCATACTTGGATGACTGGCTCATCAGGGCTGCATCCTAGGCAGAGGGCCACAAGGCAGTGATGCAAATAGTCCACCTCTTGCAGGAACTGGGTTGGATCATCAATTTCTAGGAGAGTCATCTGGATCTCTTGTCATCCCTGAAGTACTTGGGAATTGTATTCAACAAAGCAGAGGGCCATGTCTTTCTTCCGGAGGCTCACAAACGAAAGTTGAGGCAGCAGATTTTAGAGATTCTGTCAATGCCAGCCCCAATGGCATAACATTATCTACAGTTATTGGAGTCCATGGTGGCAGTAGTAGAGGTGGTACCTTGGGCGAAATATCATCTCTGACCTCTCCAGAACACACTTCTGTCCTGCTGATCACCATAGATGGACTCCCTTCAGATGCCTTTTGAGTGGAAGCCTTCAGTTTGCAATAGTAGCTAAGGCCATAGACAGTGTCCAAAGGATTGCCTCTATGCATAGCAACATGGGTGATTCTGACTACAGATGCCAGTGGATCAATTTTTCACTCTGTCAAAAATTACAGAGATTAGGGGACACTCGATGTTTACAGGGAAATACTTTTAAGACCAATAGGAGGAAAATTTTTTTCACTCAGAGAATACTGCATTTCCCCATATGTAGGCCGCAGCCTATACATGTTTTTTACAAACCCATGTATAGTGTGTGGCCTAGTTATATGGGGCGGTCTATCTAAAACTTTTAAATCATCCCCCCCACCCCCGGTACCTTTTTAGGAAGTCCCCTCGCTGGCTCAGGTCTTCTGCAGTGCAGGGCAGCCGTGATCTCGTCAGCATCCGGCCTGCCCCCGCACCACTTGCTGAGTGGCTGAGGTTGGTTTTCGCGAGTCCCATGAGAGCTGACATCAGCCATTCAGCGGGCAGTGTTGGGGCAGGCTGGATGCAGAAGAGATTGTGGTTGCCTTGCACTGCTGGATACCCGAACCGCGCGCCAGCAAGGGGGCTTCCTAAAAAGGTACGGGGATGGGGAGGATGAATGTAAAAGGTAGGGGAGGTACCGGAAGATAAGCCGTGGCTAATATCATGGGGCAGCTTATATTCTGTTTTTTAAACATAGGCCGCGGCCTATGCAGAGGGGCAGCCTATATGCAGGGAAATACAGTAGTTAAGCTCTGGAACGCGTTGTCAGAGGTTGTGGTAAGAGCAGATAGCGTAGCTGGTTTTAAGAAAGGTTTGGACAAATTCCTGGAGGAAAAGTCCATAGTCTGTTATTGAGAAAGACATGGGGGAAGCCACTGCTTGCCCTGGATCAGTAGCATGAAATGTTGCTACTCCTTGGGTTTTGACCAGGTACTAGTGACCTGGATTGGCCACTGTGGGCTACCGGGCTTGATGAACTATTTTTATGTTCCTATGAGGTAATTGCAAAGGTCATCTGGCCCAGGGCCATTGGGAACCTTTGCAGAGAAAATGGTCCATCAACAGATTGGAGCTGAGAGCCATTTAAATGGTTCATAGACAAAATCGCGCGAGACAACTGAGCGCAAGGTTGACGGCGTGCCGAAGAACACTATTTTAAAGGGTTCTGACGGGTGGTGTTGGTGGGGAACCCCCCTATTTTATTTAACAGACATCGCCCTGGCGTTGTGGGGGGTTTGGGGGGTTGTAACCCCCCTCATTATACTTGAAACCAAACTTTTTGCCTGTTTTTTAGGGAAAAAGTTCAGTTTTAAGTTTAATGTGGGGGGGTTACAACCCCCCAAACCCCCCACAACGCCAGCGCAATGTCTGTTAAGTAAAGTGGGGGGGGTTCCCCCCCCACACCCCCAGTCGGAGCCCTTTAAAATAGTGCTTTTCTTCGGCGCGCCGTCAACCTTGTGCTCAGTTGTCTGCGCTCAGTTGTCAGCGCGCCGTTGTCTCGAGCGATTTAGTCCCGTCACCATTCAAATAGCATTACAGGCCTTTCAAGAAACCCTGGAAGAGAAAGCAGTTGGAGTCTTCTTAACGATACCACAACTTATATCAGTGTCTCTCAAACTACACAATGGTGTACCCTGAAGAGATACTGGGTGTGCCACGAGAGATTCCAGAATTTTACTTTAGAAATTCCCTTCATAAGATGAAATGTACATCACGTATGCAAGAGTCTGTCAATGTTGTGAGCGTCTGTATGCATAAGGATACAACCACCCAGACAAGCACCATTCTTTGACGTGATTGATCCTTGAAAATAGGGCAAGTAATTTTTAATTTTATGCAGTAGTTATCCTAACTTGAGCAACAAAGCAATCAAGGCTTTGTTATCATTTTATCTTCTTATCTTTGCGAACTTGGATTTTCAGCTCTGACAGAAATTAAATTTAAAAAAAGAGAACGACTGCAGGTGGTATATGATGAAATGTGTGTTTGCTTGTCAACTATCGAGCTGTGTTTTGAGTTAATTTGTACTCAAAAACAAGCACATCCATCACATTGATTAGCAATTCTATGCTATCTACTTTAGTTTCACTGTTATAATTACCCATGCATTGCTTAAAGAACTTTAAATAACTCTCAAATTTAAATGTTTGTTGATTTTCAATTATAATGTGCTGCGAAAAACATTTGCTCCGTTTAGTGTGCCAGAGCTAAAAAAAAGTTTGAGAGACTATTTTAACAGGTTAGGTGCACCCTAATGCTGTGGGGCACCTGTTTTGTCATGACTTTTTATAGAATTGCCATCTTTATTTTTTGTGAACACACCAGACATAGCTCAAAGAAAACAATGTGGCAATTAGAAAGTGAAGAAACCTGATCACATAGACCAGGGGTGTCAAAGTCCCTCCTCGAGGGCCGCAATCCAGTTGGCTTTTCAGGATTTCCCCAATGAATATGCATGAGGTCTATTTGCTTGCTCTGCTTTCATTGTATGCTAATAGATCTCATGCATATTCATTGGGGAAATCCTGAAAATCTGACTGGATTGCGGCCCTTGAGGAGGGACTTTTACACCTCTGCTCTAAGTAGTAGAATTAACTGAGCTCTGCTCTCAGCCCCTAACAATACTTAATTTTCTTTTTATCAGGGCAAAAGAAGGTCCAGCAGGATCCTCCTCCTCCTCCTGCTCTTCATCCTCCTTATCATCCTTCTCCTCCATGCCCCGATCCTGTCCCACAGCCACCATTATTACCTGAGAGGATTGACAAAAAGACCAAGCGTTGTCAAGAGATCACAACTCTGTTCACCCCAGGTGACATCTGCTTCTGGCGCAAAGGGAGAGGGAAGAGTGAGAACAGTGTGCTTGTGAGCATGAGTGCATGTGAAGGCATGTTGTCCATCTGGGAGCAATGTGGGGGAACTTACTGTCTTTGATGAAAGCGAGACATGTGATACATACCAGGGTCGGGAGTTCTATGTTTCAATGGTAGGGGTGAAATTTTGGAACTCATTGATAGGTCAGTTACGATTATGTAAACCCAAGGATACTTTTTTTTTTTTCCATAACTTTATTTAGGAAATTTTCAGAACAGAACATAATCAAAGGCAATACAAAATGCAAAAATCAAAACAATGAAAGATACATAACTTCCCCTCCACTATCACAAAACAAACCTAGGTAGAGTGTTGCCGCCATTGGAGATATAGGTTCCAAATCTTCTGATAAGCTAAGAGTGTATTATGCTTCAATGCAGTAAGGTGGGACATTAAATGTAAATAATCCAAACGAGAGTAAACATTTAGAAGAGGAGGCACCCTAGGAGTACGCCAACACTGCGCCAAAGCAAGTCTGGCAGCTGTAAAAGCAAAGGCTGCCAATTTCTGTTCAGGAGTTGACAAACCCAGGAACTCCCATATTAAGTAAACAACATTCTAGCAACTGGCAACAATGTTTATGAAAAATCTGAACTAAAAAGCAACCCACGCGCTGCTAATAAGGTCTCGCTCCAGGACAGGTCCACCAGATGTGTATAAAATCTCCTCGCTCCCCACAGTTTTGCCAACATCGATCAGAACCCACATGAAAAATTGAAAAAAGACGCTCAGGGGTATAATGCCACCGATAAAACATTTTAAACCCATTTTCTATATAGTTAAGGGGCAATGTAGATTTAAATAACCTTTTATAGATATGGTCCCAACTAGGTAGCCCTTTCCCCTCTGGAACATTCCTCTCCCATTGTGCTTTGTAGGGATCTAGCGGTGATTCTCTTTTTAATAAAGCCTGGTATACTCAGACAGTCAGTTGTCATTGTATTTATGTGAATAAAAATTTCTATGATATTTCTGTGATACTTTTAAAAACTCGGGAAGATTTAGTTATAGGACAATGCATTTATGTGAACAAAACGAGTATGTTCGAAGTGGAGGAGGTAGGAGAGTCTGACCATATGTTGTATTGCTGTTGCTTATTTTGTATGTTGTTTTGTAAACTGCCTAGACTATAGGTGGTATATAATTTTTTTGAAATAAATAAATATAATCTTTTACTTTATTAAATCCAGTGGCTCCACAGAGACTCCTACCTCACCCTAGCTCTCCCCCAAGCCCTCCCCAAAGCCTCATTAGTGTGAACAGTGAGCACCTTCCATCTAGGAGCAGCAGCAGTGCCAACAGTCGAAGCAGTGTCACCGACGATGGCAGAGCCATGCCTTCTGTGCAGGTATACAAAGGCCGACGCTTGGAGGCGCAGTGAGAGAGATCCTCAAATAACACGTCCCATCTTAATACTCCATTATATGCTGTTTGTAATTCTAGCCTGACAAAAGCTCGGTTATCTCCGCTGCCGCCGCACAACCCAACCTTTTATGCTGGCCATATGAAGAAGTGGTCCTTGGCACCCAGGGCTTCTCAGAGTCCTTTCTGATTGGTGAGGGCGGCTTTGGCAGAGTCTTCAAGGCTACAATGCGCAACACAGACTATGCAGTGAAGAAACTGAAGCAGGCAAGTGGGAAAAATTATACAACTGTGTTGCACTTGAGCTTCATTTTTGGCTAGAAACACAAGGAGTTAAATTTATCTGTAACTTAAATAATGGAAATAGGACCTTCCAGCTGAACACACCTGAGGGAAGATATAGCCTGTGACTTCTTGTTTTATTCTAGTACAGTGTTCTTCAACCACCGGTCTGTGGACCAGTGCCAGTCCGCAGAAATTTCCTGCCGGTCCGTGGCCAGAATGTGCCTCGGACCCGAGGAGATCAATGCACAAAGGTGCGGGTGGCGGCTCCTACGCGCATCCTGTGCCCCTTCTCTCTGACGTCGCAACGTCAGAGGGAAGGCAAGGAGCCGCTGCAGTGTCTTTGTACACTGATCTCGGGCCCGAAGCACGTTTCGGCCGCGGACCGGTAGTGAGGAAGAGGGGAAGTGTGGAAGAGCCACAGGGATAGGAAAGGAAATCAGATCTTTATTCAGGCTTCTCTCTCTTTCTATGGAGCAAGTAGTGGTGGTAAATCTCAGATCTGCAGCAGCCGCAGGCAGTGAGGAAGAGGGATCCGGTCGCGGGCAACATAAAGCATCCAGGTGGGAGCGCTGGTATGTTTCTTGCAGGGGGGAAGGAAGACAAGAGAGACAGCTGGCTTTCTCAAGGCGTTGTTTGTAAACAAGAGAGGGCAGGACACCCAGCCTCACCCAACTGCCGTGATGAAGGAAAGGCACATGGAGGGAGGGAGACAACAAAGGTAGGGAAATGATTTTATTTTCAATTTAGTGATTGAAATGTGTCAAATTTGAGAATTTTCATCTGCTCTCTGTATTTTGCACTGTTCAAGAAGAAATGTATTTGTTTCTTTTTCTCTGGGGTTGTACTGCATGCTGAGTCTTGAATCTTAGAGTTTCATTTGAATATATTAGTAATTTTAGTTTGTGGTCCCGTATTTGCATAGGGGTAATCTGTTCTGGTAGGAATGAATGTTGAGAAGCATACAGTGTGCTTTGTGTAGTTTAATTTTAACCATTATATGTTGTTAATAAAATTAAATTGTGTGTGTATATGAAAAATGAATGGAAAAAATAGTGTTACAATTAGTAATATTATGGGGGTGGGATCTGGCCCACCACTTAGCCCAGTGCTCTTTAACTGCCGGTCTGCGGACCAGTGCCGGTCCACAAAATAATTCTTTTATTTCCGCTGGTCTATAGGTGTAAAAAGGTTGAAGAACACTGTTCTAGTATACACAATATGAGTTCTGGTCATTACCTCCTCTTGCTATCTACTCCCCTTTGAAATTAAAATCTATTTGTCCTTTTTTTTTTAAATCCATTTTTATCTTTCCTGGTTTTTGTTGAACTCAGGATGCAGAGCTGGAGTGGAATATAGTGAAGCAGAGCTTCATGGCAGAGGTGCAGAAACTCTCACAGTAAGTGTTAGAGGCATCTTTCTCTTTTTCTCTAATCTTCCCTGTGTGTTGTGTGTCCCACAGACACTTATTTGGTCGCGCCTTGCACAGACACATTCACCTGAGGGTCTCCTGTGTATGTTACTGTATTTTGTGTTATTATATATGTGTGTGTGATGATATTGAGGCTGTGGTAAAAACATTTTTTTAAATTCATTTGGTGCTGAGACTTTGAGATTTGTTGCTTCCATCTAATTTTTTGACAGGTTATGCAATGCTTTGTGCTGTCACATTTAGACTACTGTAATTCTCTGTTTTGTGAACTTCCTTAGAAGTCACTAAGGGCATTGTAGGTTGCCCAAAATGCAGTGACACGTGATTGGGAGATTGTCCCAAAGGGAGCATATCTCTCCATGGTTGATTGATTTGCACTGGCTTCCTTTTCTCTGGAGACTTCAGTTTAAGACTGTAGTTTTGGTCTACAGGGCAGTGCATCGAGCGTTGCCCTTGGTTGTGTTGGATTTGATTATGTCCTATGTGCCTTCTCGTAGTTTGCGTTCCCAGTCTAAGCAGTTGTTGAAGGTACCATCATTACTGCAGATAACGTTTGACTTCAGTACGATCCCAGGTATTTTGTGTGGTAGGTCCCCAGTTGTGGAATTCCCTTCTGGAGGCAGTTTGTCAGTGTTAACATTATTGCAGTTCCGTAAATATTTAAAAGTACATTATTTTCAAAAGGCTTTCCCTTTATAAGTAATGGGATGGGGTTGTTTATGTGAATGAGCTGTTTTGTATGTTGTTTATTGTAACCCACATAGAATTTGGGATGCTTGGGATATATAAAGCTTTAAATAAAATAAATATATATTTTTAGATTTTTCTGTATTTCTTAATTTTATACTGTTTAGGGTTTTTTTCTGCTCTGACCCTGTATCCTCATTGATAAAATTATTTTGGTAATCATTTTTGCTGGATGGTATTGTATTTAGCGAATTTCTGTGATGTCAATAGATTGTCCCTTTGTACAAACTACAGTCTTAATCATCTTCCTTAACATACCCTTGTATTCCAGGTGTTTTTATTATTATTTTAGAAAACTATAAACAAACAAAAAAGCTTTGTCAAATAATAATAAATAGCAATGTAACGGTTCCATTCTCTGGGTTTTAGGGTGGTCAGCTTTGACATTAACCCCCTCTTTTATGAAATAGCGCACTGAATGGCCCGAGCTGCTCCTGACGCTCATAGTTTCGTAAAAGGAGGCCTAAATATGTAATAATAATCAATTTATATACCGCAAGGCCGTAAAGTTCTATGCAGTTTACAGTAGTTAAAAATAAACAAAAGAAGTTGAATAGAACTAAAAAAGTTAAAAGCCAATAATTAAAGACACTAAAATGATCAAAATAACGCATAATAAAATTTTTACGAATTAGCTGCCTAAATACTTCAAAAACAGATAATGTTTTTAGATGTCTCCTAAATTCCCCATAAGTGTCAGTAAGCAAAAGCAATTGTTCTAAATCCTTACCCCATAACGCTGCTTGATATGAAAAAAGATTTTGATGATGTTCAGTACTGGTCGCCTTACCTTAAGAAGGATATGGCGATTCTCGAGAGGGTCCAGAGGAGAGCGACAAAAATGATAAAGGGCATGGAAAACCTCTCGTATGCTGAGAGGCTGGAGAAGCTGGGGCTCTTTTCCCTGGAAAAGCGGAGACTTAGAGGGGATATGATAGAAACTTATAATTGAAGGTAGAGAGGGCCAGATTTTTCAGACTGGCAGGGGCAACAAAAACTAGAGGGCACTCAAAAAAAATTGAAGGGAGATAGGTTCAGAACAAATGCTAGGAAGTTCTTCTTCACACAGAGGGTGGTGGACACCTGGAATGCGCTTCCAGAGGAGGTGGTAGAGCAGAGTATGACTTTGGTGTTCAAAAGGGGATTGGACGAGTTCCTGAGGGAAAAGGGGATCCAGGGATACAATTAGAGGGTTACTATACAGTACAAAAGGCTATAAAGTAATAGAGTAGTAGAGTAATAGATCACTAAAGGTCATTGACCTGGGGGGCCGCCGCGGGAGCAGAATGCTGGGCATGATGGACCTATGGTCTGACTCGGCAGAGGCAATGCTTATGTGCTTATGTTTTTTAAGGGCTCCTTTTACTAAGCTGCGTTAGCGTTTTTAACGCACACAGCATTTTAGCGTGCACTAAACCCGTGCTACGCGGCTAGAACTGGCGTTTGCATCTAGCGCGTGCGCTATTCCACGCGTTAATGCCCTAATGGCAGCTTAGTAAAAGGAGCCCTAAGTTTACATCCTCTAACAGGCAGAAAAAAACAAAATTCAGATGTGAGTTTCTCTTATGTCTGTTGGTTGCAAAAGAGAAAAGCTAAGTTGTATATTTGGGAGCTAAACCAAACAAAGCCGTAGCCCTTTCAGGACCAAGGGACATATTTGTCCCATAACTTTAAAATCCTATAAATTTTGATTGGGATAGTCTACAGTTCTAAATTTGATATGTACGGATTCCATATGATACTGCCTTTATGTAAACAAACTGGTTCCGACATTCATTCATTAGCGTCGTTGCTAGATTGACGAGAAGATTCACTTGCCACACTGTCCATAAGCCAGAAGTGTGATTTTTTTTAAATAAAAATAATATTTCACAAAAAAAATCAATTTTTTGGCATCTGCAAGCCCTTTTTACCATAAAAATGTCGTCAAAACCACAAAAATTGGCCTACGATCCTTATGGTCCTGAAAGGGTTAAAAGAGAAGTAGCATGTCTAAAAGAGGGATATTAGCCTGTTTCCAGACTGCTGCAAGAGCTATTTAGCCAGATGTTAGATGCTAGTTTGTGCACTACAGATTTCACACTCTGTTTGGGTTTTTGCTTCTATTTGATGTTAGCTTTGTTGTTCATTTTTGTATTATAATGTATTTTTATAGATTTATAATTTGGTTTTGCATACTAATCGAATTTTATAGAATGATATTCTGTTATGTGTGGGTGGTAATATTTATTGAGTCTGTTTATTGTCGGTATGTATGCTTTGTTGTTTTTTGGGCTTGATTCCTGGCTCTGGTCTTTCACCTCCTGAGTCAGCCAGGGCTGGAGACGTCAGAGATAGCACACTCAACTCCTGGGAGACAAAAGTTTCCATCAACTTGCATAGGCAATGTATAGTGGCCACATTCAGGGTCTGTGATTGCATGGTTTGGAAGGAGCCTTAATGCATGGCCCCTGGCCCAGGACTTGGCTGGGTAAGCTGAAAAATCACCTAGTTAAATTTACGAGAAGTTTCCAGGTGGTTGTAAACAAATGCTCATGGCAGTAGATCCTGGTCTTGGCTCTGGTTGAACGGAAGGCCAAAGGAACAGAGGAAACTGCCAGGTCAGAAGAAATCAAAATGAAAAAGCTTTAGTAAGGCAGTGCAGCTCCAGTTAACGAGTTTGAGGCAGCCTTCTTGTGCATCATGAAATTCTGTAAGAGCCTTTTGTCAGCCTAGCTATCGCTACCATTCAGCATTTTTAGTTGGCATTACTTATGTCAGCGAAGGCCTATGGGAAATTATATCAATCTGACTCTGGCATGGGAATGCAGATAGACCCTGAGGGCAGGGAAACTGTTTTAATTATCCCTGATATGTCCTAAGCACCCTCTTAATCAGACATTAACACCTTTTAGCTAGTCATGATTCAATCAGGGCTACTTGAAACATATCAGGGATACTTAAAACAGTTTCCCTGCCCTCAGGGTCTATCTGCATTCCCATGCCAGAGTCAGATTGATATAATTTCCCATAGGCCTTCGCTGACATAAGTAATGCCAACTAAAAATGCTGAATGGTAGCGATAGCTAGGCTGACATCTTTCTCCCCTGAGGCTTGTCAATTGGCTCAGTGCTTGCAGTCCTCCCTTACGATACATTGGGTGGGTATTCCAGGGCAGGGCAAGGGAGTGGTGCTGGTTACCCTGCACACATTACTGGTCACTTCGCCTGTCTTTCGTGCAGGGGGGTTCTGCTGTGTAGTGCAAGGTGAAGGTAGGTAGGGAAAAGATGTCCAGTTTCTTCTCAGCTGATGTTCTTGTTTGCTCCAGGCTCCAGCACCCAAACATTGTCAGCCTGGCTGGGTACTGTGTGGAGAAAGATGTATACTGCCTTATCTATGTGTATCTACCAAATGGCTCGCTGGAGAACCGGCTGCATAAACAGGTATTTTTTTATTTGTGTTCAAAATTTACACATCGCCTCTATTATCCGGGGGAAGGCATCATGCTGTTCTCTGGTCTGTTCTTGGTTTATTAAACCTTTTCACCCTTCCATACAGCAAGGAAATTATCATAATTTTAAAAAGATCTTAAACACATCTTAAACACCTTGGTATTATATAAGATATAGGTGGGGTGGGATTGGGAAAGATAATAATTGCTAATTGTTTTATTATTAATAAATGGGTGGGAGGGAAGGGATTCTTTTATGTTTTAATGATTATAAGTAAGATTGTCAAGTGATTTGTTAAAAATTTTTCTGATTGATTATTATACACTTGTTGTAAGATTTGAAAATGAATAAAGATTAAAAAAAAAAAAACACAAACACAAAAAACCTTTTCACCCTGGTGCTCATGGCAAGCTACAGAAACACATTTTGAAAGTTCAGATATCAAGATAAAACAGAAACTAAAAGACAACATGAGTGAGAAAACAACAAGGCAGATGGTCCACCCCGATGCAGCTGGATTTTGGTGAAAAGTGACCATATAGGGCAATTGTTTTTAATACCTAGGAACTTTTATGTACTAATAAGAATTTCTTCACAAGGTCTGCTTTTTTGCCTTTTTCCCCCAAAGAGAAAACATGCTCATTATAATAAAATAATCAGGTTCCAATTATCATCCCCACCTGTGCTGAACTGCTCCACATTCATGATGGTGTGAGATCTGAAAGTAACAGGTGTATGCCCTACTTTTGTTTTCTGCTTTTTTTTTTTCTATTCTCACTGTTTTCCCCTATTCTTCTTACCAAACACTTTTGTTTCTTGTTAACTTTCTGCCAACTGAATTACTCCTACCATTAAGAACTGCTCCAGTGCTGCTTTGATTGCGTGGAAAGGCCTCAACTTTAACCAAGAAAATCACTCTCGAACCACTTCTGCTCCCCCTCCCCCCTCTGTTTCCCTAGCCCAGAAAAAGAGGATTTGGGGGGGGGGAGACTTGAATCTTCTAATTGATCATTTATCCCACTTGGAGAATGCTGCTATAAAGGCATGTGATGGTGACCGCCTCATGATGCGTTGCTCTGCCTTGCCTTTTAATGGCTTTCCTCAAACCCATACACCAACCATGGTTTGAATATACACATAATTTAGATTACTGTTATCCACCTATGCCCTCATCCACCCCACCACCAACTATTGAAAGTCTGGGCCATTGGTTACAGATGACCATAGCTGGTGTTCCCCATCTAATGGCACCTGAGAAACCCTGTACAAGCTATACCTCTTTATTTTTCATGCCAATAAAGTGCCATTACTGCAAAGAAAATGTAGCCTTTCTTCCTCTTGTTAGTGCCTGGTCATTTTACAGGCCAAGAAGAGCTATTGCTTGCAGACTCCTTCCACAGTGCTATCGCTCCTCCATCACCTGCTGCTGCTTTCTTGTCTCTTTGCCTCTTGTAAACAAGGAGGATTGCTCAACTCATGCTGCCCTATCCATGCCAGCCTACCAGTTCAAACCTGAGTTTACCTGCACTCTCTCACCTTCTGTCCATCTCCCATGTCTCAGTTTACCAATTTTAAACCTGCTTTAGCATATTAGACCTTGCTGTTTCTTTGTTTAAGGCTCTGGGATAGTTACCCAATTAAGTGGGCCATAATCCCACTGTCTGGGCCTTTTAACCTCCCAGCTCGACAGAGAACTCTAGCAGTGAGCAGAAAAGCAGCTTTCTCTGTTAAGATAGTGGGATTTCAAGATCCCATCTACTTAAGCCTTGTTTCTCATCTTTTGTCACTGTACATTATAACGTGTTGCTAAGATAAGTCTGAGATCTGTCTTGTGTATAAGTAGAACTCAGACAACACAAACGAATCAATTTCTAAGTTATCCAACATACAAAGAAATGTCTATAAGCAAAAAAGAAAGGGGGTATAAAGGATAATTTGTAATACTCGTTTTAAAAGATCTTTTGTACACATCAGTGCCTTACTTTATTTATAATTAATGTTTCGCTTTTATTAACCCACTGTTTTTATTGTTACAATATACCCTGTTTTAACAATAGAACTCATCCTCAAGATTAATGGAGAGGTTGAAGTATCATAAGGCAGTGATTCCCAACCCTGTCCTGGAGGAACACCAGGCCAATCGGGTTTTCAGGCTAGCCCTAATGAATATGCATGAGAGAGATTTGCATATGATGGAAGTGATAGGCATGCAAATTTGCTTCATGCATATTCATTAGGGCTAGGCTGAAAACCCAATTGGCCTGGTGTTCCTCCAGGACAGGGTTGGGAACCACTGTCATAAGGGATGCATTGTTCTCAGTAAAGAGACCTCTTATAATTTAGATGTTATTTCAAATCTTCATCCTGAATGCATGTGGTGTAATCATTTACTTTAAAACCTCCTTCCTCACCTCAAATTTAATTAATTATTAACTGATTGAAAACCTAACTGAGGGTTCAACCCTATCATCAATTTTTAATATTGTTTCCTTAATTTATTTTGTATTATCAAAACTTAAAATCAATTAAACAACTAAGTTTCTTTAAATGTATGCTTTTAGAGAAAACAGCAACACTTATCTTAATGGCTTTCCAGCCAAAACCAACGTTGGGGACCGTGAACTACCCGACGCTCAACCTGATTTTAGAGCGTTTCCGTTACCAATCAGCCTTCATCGGGGGACAATATTGCTGCTGCATCACTTCAAAATAAATAAAATGAAAGAATCAAACATTGAAAAAACTTTTCAAAAACTCTTGTGGTGTAACTATGTAGAACATTCAAAAACTTTTATCAAAGGTAGCTAACCTTATACTCCAATGAATTAATTGAACTAAACTAAAATTTATTCAAAATTCCCTCAGTTAGAGAAAATATATATTCAAACTCAGCATGCTCAGAAGCACATACACACAAATCTTCAGAACCAGCCACACATTCTGAACGGTGAAATAAATAAATCACTGAATTACCAAACCCTTGGCTACTTTATGAATAAAGTCGTCGAATATAGAATACCGTTACTGACATTTTCAACACCAAAATGACAATCTCAAATGTAACATTTAAAACTGCACTGCCTTACCTTCTGAACTTGTAACTCTTACTGGCAATTCAGACGAACTCAATATTAGGTTGCTATATATAAAAAAGATGGAGTCCTCATTAGGCAATTAACTCAAATACAAACAGCTTAGTGAGAATGTCATGACATCATGACGTCAAAAAGCATCACCGAAGATAGAAGAAAACTTCAGACAGCATATTCAAATTAAGTGAGGCTGGCAATGCAGCACAGCCGTAATGAAGTCAAAAGCGTCAAAGGTGTCACTAGAAATACAATCCCAGTGAAGCTGGTGATACGGCAAAAACGTAATGATGTAATAATTGCCAGTAAGGTTTACAAGTTTAGAAGGTAAGACAGTTTAAATGTTACATTTGAGATTGTCATTTTGGTGTTGAGAATGTCAGTAACGGTATTCTATATTCGACAACTTTATTCATAAAGTAGCCAAGGGTTTAGTAATTCAGTGTTTTGTTTTATTTTGCCGTTCAGAATGCGTGGCTGGTTCTGAAGATTTGTGTGTATGTGCTTCTGAGCATGCTGAGTTTGAATATATATTTTCTTTAACTGAGGGAATTTTGTAAATTTTAGTTTAGTTCAATTAATTCATTGGAGTATAAGGTTAGCTACCTTTGATAAAAGTTTTTGAATGTTCTATATAGTTACATCACAAGAGTTTTTGAAAAGTTTTTTCAATGCTTGATTCTTTCATTTTATTTAGTTTGAAGCGGTGCAGCAAGTCCCCCGATGAAGGCTGATTGATAGCTGATTACTGTTAAAACAGGGTATATTTTAACAATAAAAACAGTGGGTTAATAAAAACAAAACATTAATTATAAATAAAGTACACTTCTCCCTCGTTATTTGCGGGGGATAGGGGCAGAGCCGGACCGCAAATGGCAAAAAACCACGAATATCCGGCTCTGACCTACCCCCGCCTCCCTTCCGCCTTCCCCTGGCATCCCGGCCTTACCTGGTGGTCTAGCTGGTTTTCGGGGCAGAAGCGATCTTCCTACGCTCCTGCACGTGCAGATAGCCATTAGGAAATGGCTGTGGGGAGTTCCCGTAGTCTCTCGAGAAATGATATTCTGCTTTATTTGAGAAATCCAGAGACTACCATACCCTGTTTGTTGGAATTGATTGATACATTTGGTAAATTTTCAGGTTATAAAATTAATTGGAGTAAATCTGAAATTTTACCTTTAAATGTCTATTGTTTGAAAGGACTGTTTGATTCTTTTCCATTCATATGGAAAGAGGATGGATTTAAAAATTTAGGTATTCAAATTAAAAAGACAATTGATGACATATTGAAAGAAAATGAAAAATTTGTATCGAAGAGAGTTACAGAGTTATGTGAGCAATGAAACCCTTTACATCTTTCTTGGTGGGGGAGAGTTCAAACTATTAAAATTATGATTTTGCCTGTGGTTTGTTATCAAATGAGTATGATAACCAATTTTTTTTCAAGGATCCTTTTATAAAAAGCTTAATGGTATTTTTACGAAATTTCTTTGGCTTGGTAAAATGCCTAGAATTTCTTTAGTATCCTTGCAAAAGCCAATTGAGGAGGGCGGGGTAAATTTTCCAAATTTTTATAGGTACCATCAAGCCTATATTTTACGTCAGGGTATGTATTGGATCCTCCCAGAACTCATAGATAATGCACCAGACTGATTATATTTGGAATGGCGCCTCTTGTTTCCTTTGAATTTAGTTCATGTACCAAGTATTAATATGCCTA